>NC_137792.1:16070428-16670428 GCF_963383645.1 Muscardinus avellanarius
AAATAAGAATATCTAACTTGTATACAGAATTACTGAAATGACAGTTTGCATTTTGTACCTTGTATGTGGATATATATATATATATATGTGTGTGTGTGTGTGTGTGTGTGTGTGTATGTAAGTATTGTTTGTGTGTGTGTATATGTATTTGTATGTGTTTTGCAGGGGATTGAACCCAGAGTCCTGCAAATGCTAGGCAAACCCTGTATCACTGAGATAAATCTCCAAACCTACATTTTATTGTGGGAATGGAGATTAAATTCTATCTCTGAGCTACATCCCAGCCCCATTTATTTTTTTATTTTTGAAACATGGTCTTGCTAGGTTGCTGAGAGTCTCTCTAAATTTCTGAGGCTGTCCTCAAACCTGTGATCCTTTTGTCTCAGCCTTCCAAGTACTAGGATTATAGAGCATGTACCACCATTTCTGGCTCCAACCCCACTTTATGTTTTTTTCTCACTAGCAAGGTATAAACACTGCATAGAACAAACTTAGCTGTTTTTATTTCAATTTGTAATACATGTACAGTATACCAACACTCTCTACCTTCAGCTTACTGACTAAAAGGAAAATGAATTGTGATATACCCTCCCTTTCCATTTCCTTCTTTGTCATCATTTTCAGTGTGAAACATTGGCCAATACAGGGAAATAAAAGGAGAAAGAAAACATAGGATGGTGTTCCTTAATGAACATTTGTTTCTTACAACACCATCACCTTCTTTTTGTGATCTAAGCAAATTCTGGTTTCCATGGAAACCATGACCTCTTGGTCTGTCCAAACCCAACTCATTTAGTTCCAGGGCTACATGCTTCCTTATACTCTCCTGGCATCTCACTGGACTCTCACCTGCTGGGATCCTGTGCTCCCGAGGCATGGAGAGTGTTCTGTGCAAATGGTGTACATAGGAACCACAATCATACACATCATGTGCTTCTCTTCTACTCACATACATGTTCCATTATCTCCTCAGACACTACTTAAAAATACAAGTTCAAAGATTAAATTATTAATAGTTTCAGGATAGTGACAGTAAAGTATTAAACTAAATGTGTACCCCTTCCACATGTGTAGCTGCATAGGTCACACAAAGAGCATTTAAGGGAAAGCTGCTGTACAGCCTGGAGCCTCCTGCACTTACTGTGTATAAAGGAACTCAGTTCATAGCAGACCAGATATTGCCAATTGAATATATGTGCCACATGCTGTCTATGGAATTTTTTGGGGGTACTAATTTCAAAATCAGGTGAATTAATATCACCTTTACACAGTTACGTCTCTTAGAGGGCTCCTGATTCCATAAGACATGCCTTTTGAATGGGCATGTGGAAGCTACAAATTCTAACTGGAAACAGGAACTATTCATTAAATTAATCTTTATGTCTCTTAACATTTTTTTCTGTTTTTTTTTTTCCTTTGCCTTTCTCCCAGGATTTCCAGCAGGAGAACTCCAGAAGCCTTTCTTTTGGGGAACAGAATATCCTCGGTGAGTATGTTAATAAAGGAACTAGTTATTGACAAGTTAGAAAGGAAGAACATGTTCCTTTGGTAAAGAACAGAATATAAAGTCAAAGAATCAAAGTCAATGATTGTTTAGCAGAAAGAGAGGATGGGTTAGCTCTACTATAATAATTTTAAGTTTTAAAATTTTCTTTTAGGTCTTTGTTTTCTGATTTATTTTTTTATGAGAGTGTATGACTGCATAGCAATGCCAACTTACACATAGGTGGTTTTTATTTTTATGCATTCATTCACTTAAGGGATTAGATTATAGTGATTTTAGTAGATGGTGATGGTTTAAAACCTTTCCAGGTGAAGAAACAATGAGAAAAAGAAGGAAAATTGTTCATAGAATGGCAGAGTCTAGTTTGATTGGTCCAAGTGGTATATAAAGGGAAGTTGTGGAAAAAATACGGAAAAGAACATCAAGATTTGTTATTTGAGGGCTCTGAATGATGGGTAAGGAGCTTGGACACTAACAGGCAATAGAAAATGTGGAAATTTTTGATCGAGTAAGATAATAAAATTTGTCTTTAGAAATATAACCTGTATAGTTGAAAGTTGACAGTGTCTGCACTTAAGGATATTAGTTTAAAGGCAGTGAATACCAACAGATTATAGACTTGTGTAAGTCAAAATTTCCATATATATATAAGGGTTCCTTATAATATTAATTGTCAAAAATGTCATCAGTTTTATTATATGTCTTTGTGTGCTTTGATGCTTTAAGAAATGGAAAATGTATTCTTGATTTTAGAAGTTGAGTCTTGTGTTTTGGTTTGGATATATGACAACTTATTTATGATCATGTAGGTTAAAAAGACAGGGGATCACATACATAATATAAATAAGAGAGAAATACAGTGGAAGTGTTTTGACTTGGGTTTTCTCAAAGCAGCCTTTTCAATAAGGCTTCAGGCATACCTAGTTCTTTTGGGAGGAAACACCAGTAGGGGAGTAGGGAAGTGAGATATGGAGGAAGAAAGTCAATAAATTGTGTCCTATGAGTCTTCTATGGCTGCCTAAATGAATTACCATGAACTCAGTGGCTTAAAACAACATGAGTTTATTGTTATCTTTATTTATTTATGACACAAACTTATTAGTTCTATATTCCAACCTCCATCTCAGTGGGTATAATCAAGGTGGCAGCAGGGCTGCATTATTTTTTGGAAGCTCTAGGAAAAATATTCCCTGCTCTTATTTTGTATTTTCATGGCTTTATAGGAGGCCCACATTCTTTGTCTCATGCCTTTCTTTCTCCATCTTCAAAGCTCCATTGTCACATCTCCTTTTGAGACGCATCTTTTGCCTCATTACTGTCCTCTTAAGGACCCTTATGGTTACATTAGGCCTGCTCCTGTAATTGATAATATATCCTAAGTTTTAAGGTCTGCTGATTAGTAACCTTAATTTCATCTGCATTCTTAATCCCCTTTTGTGGTGTAACATAATAGTTACACGTTTCAGAAACTGGCATGTAAACATCTTTTGGAGGCCATTATTCTGCCCACCTCATGCATGTCTCAAAGCCTGTTATTACCATGGCACTCACACTTTCTGGGGAAACTATAGAAGATGCTTCAGAGCAATTCCACTTCAGGTACAAGAGAATTGGAGTATTTATCCTTCAATTAACATTTCAGCATTGAAGGGTATTACCAGGGGTATTAATTCCTTGACTGTGCCCAGCCTAGACTAAGATATCTCTAGGGATTGGAAAAAAGTCCTTAGGCAGTTTGCTTCAGGTGCTGGTCATTGCCAGCTCAGAAATGGTGAGTATTGAGTGAACATGGGAAAGCTTTCATAAAGTCTATTTTGGGGCAGCACCACTGTTAAAATAAATATGAATTCTAGGTCTGTGTTTCAGTCAGCATTCTCACCACTGTGACCCAAACACTTAGCATGAACAAATTAGGAGAAGAGTTTATTTTCTCAGGGATCTAGGCATTTTAGAAGTAATGTTCCAGTTTGGGGCCAGCCTCCAAGCAGGAACTGGGGCTATAGGCCTTCAGGGTGTAATAGTTAGGAGCAGAGAACAAAAAGGGGTCAGAGAGACATGGTGCAGCTGGACGGGCTAGGACACATGCTGTAACCAGCCACGACCTTGAGATTCATCCCCTCTAGCCTCGCCCTGTCTCTGAACATGGCCATCTCCAGCCTATGAAGTCTGGGGGACATTTTAAATCTACACCATAGCAGTTTGTATTTAATCAAACATATTAATAGTATGCTAGGCCTCAAATGCATGCTTTTCTTTTGTGTTCATGTATTTGGAATCGCTTTCTCTATATTTAACATATATAATATATACATGTATACATATATATTTCTAATCTTATATGTAATGATTTTATGAACATAAAATCCTAAAATTAATAAAATTATAAATTCCTAAGATTATAGGCTTAGGCCAAATATTTTCTAAGGTTCCTTCAAACTAAAAAAGTTCTAGAAACCAAGTATGGTGGTACATGCCTTTAATCATGTTCTTGGGAGGCTGAGACAGAGGACTGTATGTTTGAGCCTAGCTTTAGCAACTTAGTGAGACCCTGTTTTATTTTTTTAATTTTTAAAAATTTTTTGCGGTACTGGGAGTAGAACCCAGTGGCATTCTACCTCCAAGCTACACACCCAGCCCTATGTTTTTAGTCTTTATTTTGAAACAGGGTCTCACTGAGTTGCAAAGCACCTCACTAAGTAGCTAAGGCTGTGAACTGTGATCCTCCTGTCTTAGCCTCCCAAATGCTGGGATTACAAGTGTGCGCCACCATGCCTGGCTCAAATGAGACCCTGTTTTAAAATAAGAAAATAAACATCTGAGTGAGTTTGCATTGAAGGATGGCAAGTATGGGAACCCAGCAGCTTTCAGAGACAAACTCAAGCAAAGAAGCTAAATCTTGTCAAGCCAGTGATTGCCAAGAGCCAACATGAAAAACCAATTCCATTCTTCTTTCCATGCTTGAACACCCCAGACTGTGAGCCTCCATACTGCCCAGCCAAACTTCCCAACAAACTCCTGTGCTGCATATGAACTAATCTGAACTGAGATGCTACAGACCCTTCCTGCAGGGACCTGAGTGGCTACAGTCCATCCTATCAAGGCCCCTGTAAATCTTCAGACCACCCATCCAAACTACCCAGTGAACTCCTTTGGCTGCAACTAAACTTGTCAGGTCTGAGAAACTATAGACTCTTCCTGAAAGGATCTGAGTGGCTACAATGGAGCTTGTCAAGACTATGACAACATTCAAGAAATATCAAGTAGTATGAAACAAATTAGTTTACAGATAATAGAATTGAAGCAGGTCTAGAAGCACAAACCAAGGGAATTAGAAACTTTTTCAGGGAAATAATATCAGAATTTTTCAAACATGAAAAACATAATGGATACATATACAGGAGACATTTATAACCCCAATAAGATAAAAGAAGAAGTTCTTCATGCCACATAATAATAAAAATAATTAACATAGAAGTCTAGAAGAGACTTTTAAATGCATCAAGAGCAAAAGAACAGGTGACATTCTGGAGCAAAACAAAAGGAATCATTCTGGACTTCTCAACTCAAATCAAGAAAGCTAGGTATGATCTACTCCAAATCCGAAAAAAGAAAATAATTTCTAACCAAGACTGCTATATCTAGCAAAGATATCTTTAAAAATTGATGGAGAAATAAAAACATTCCAAGACAAGCAGAAACTAAAATAATTCATGACCACTCAGCAAGCACTAGAGAAAATACTTAAACACAAAGGAGAAACAAGAATAAAATACAAGAATCAGAGAAGGGATAAATTCTACCAGATGAGCAACTAAGAAACAGAGAAATAACACTATGCCAACAGAAAATATAACTAAAAATGACAGGAAATAAAAGCCATCTCTCAATAATAACATTGAATGTCAAAAGTCTAAACTCCTGATTAAAGACTGGCAATGTGGATTAAAGGCCATAATTCAACTAAATGCTGCTTACAAGAAACTTACCTTACAGAAAAAGATTCATAGGCTAAAGACGAAAGGAGGAAAAATTATTCAATGCAAATAGAGACAAAGCAGAGTTTAAGCCAAAACTTATGAGAAGAGAAAAAGTGGGTCATTTCTTACTAATAAAAAGAACAATCCAAGAAGAATATATAATGATAGTAAATATTTATGTCCCAAATATAGTCATACTCTTATAAAACAAACTCTTTGGGACATTAAAACTCAGACCCCAGTACAGTAGTATTGGGAGACTTTAATATACCTGTCACATCAGTAAATTGATCTTCCAGACAAAAGATCAATAAAGACTCTTTAGACCAAAATAATGCTATAAAACAAATGGATCTAATAAATATACAGAATATTTCAACCAACAACATCTGAACTAAATTCTTCTCAGCTGCTTATTGAAGCTTTTCCAAAACAGACCATATTCTTGGCCACAAAACAAGTACCATCAATTTAAAAAATGTAACATAATTCTGTGTATCTTTTCAAATTATAATGGAATGAAAGTAGAAATCAACAACAGGGAGATCCAAAGGAATTACATAAGTGCATGGAGACTGAATGATATACTTTTGAGTAATGTTGGATCATAAAAGAAATAAGGGGAAAAATTCTAGAATTAAATGAAAATAGAGACACAACTTACCAAAATCTATTGGTTTTAAGAGGAAAAATTATAGCACTGTGAGACCCATAAAAATAGGAACAAACTAACCACAAAGCCAGTAGAAGGCTGAAAACAATTGAAATCAGAGCAAAAATCAATGAAATAGAGAAAAAAACCAACCCAACAGTACAAAAAGTCAATAAAACAAAATGCTGGTTCTTTGAAAAGATAAACAAGATTAATAAATCTTAGTGAACCTAACCAAAAGAAAGAGAGAATCAACTCAAATTAATATAATAAGAAATGAAAATGAAGAAATCACCAGACAGTAGGAAAATCCAGTTGACCATCATAAACTATTTTGAAAATTTATACTCCAATAAACTGGAGAACATAGAAGAAATTGACAGATTTGTAGTCACATGCAACCTACCTAAATTGAACCACGAGGATATAAAAAACCTACAACAATCAATAGCAAGCAAAGAGAAACAGAAATCAAAAGCCTTCTATCAAAGAAAAAAGTCCAGGTGAATTCTAAGCTAAATTCTAAAAAACCTTTACAGAAAAACAATCCAGTATTTCACAAGTTATTCTATGAAATTGAAGGAGATAGAATTCTTCCACAATCATTGTATAAGGCCAGACTTACCTTAAAAGAAAAACCAAATAAAGATGCCTTAAGAAAAGAAAATTACAGACCAATATCCTTGATGTACATAGATTGCAAAAATTCAAAATGAAATACTAGCAATATGTATTCATACCATGAAAAGAAGACTGTACACCAGAACCAAGTTGTTTTTCTTCTCAGGATGGAAGGCTAGTTCAACATAGACAAATCAATACATATATTTCACCATATAAATAGAACTAAGTACAAAAATCACCAGATCAGCTCAATCAATGCTGAAAAAGCATTTGATAAAAATCTAACACCCATTCATGTTAAAAACACCAGAGAGAATCAGATTAGAAGGGACTTAACATATTAAAGGCAATATACAATAAACCCGAAGTCAACATCATATTGAATGGGAAAAACCCATGAGAATTCCCTTTAAAATCAGGGACATGACAAGAATGTCCACTATCACCATTCCATTTCAATACAGTACTTGAGACTAGCCAGAGCAATAAGGGGAGAGAAGGAAGTCAAAGGAATATAAACAGGAAAGGAAGAACTTAAATTATTTCTATTTGAAGATGACATGTTTCTATATTTAGAAAATCCCAAAAAACTCAACCAAAAGACTTCTAGAGCTGATTAACAGATTCAGCCAAGTAGCGGGATACAAAATCAATGTACAAAAATTTAGTAGCCTTCCTATATGCCAAGCATAAATCCACTGAAAAAGAAATCTGGAAAACAACATTTCCAATAACCTCAAAAAATAAAATACCTAGGAATAAATCTAATCAAGGAAATAAAAGACCTGTACAATGAAAATTATAAAAATCTAAAGAAATTGAGGAAGATCTTAGAAGGTGAAAAGATCTCCTATGCTTTTGGATAGGAAGAACAAATATTCAATTTACAGTACCAAAACAAAAATGTCCTAGAATTCTTTGATTTTTAACTGAGATTTTATCACTCTAGTCTTTAATTTAACTGAGCTGTTAGTATTGTGGTTCTGAACCTGGAGACATAGAAATACTCTGGGCTTGGACATTTGTGATTTGGTAATTTGTTTATTGAGTGTATGAATATGATATTCTGACATAAAAGTCAAAATCATAGAAACTTAGAAATTAATATTTGTGTATATTATTTCTCCCTTAGGCTGAGCAATAATTGATACTTGAGTAGGAGATTTTTATGTTCTCAGTAAAGTCTTTGATCTTCTGTTAAGATATTCATTCAGAGAATCGCTATTAAGTATGTTTTAAGTATTTGATATTGGAATATGGAGATATTGGAGATATGGGTATCAACAATCCAGTGAGATGGCTTCCTATACATATATCTACATTGTATTAATTGATGAATAAATAACCACAACAACCAAAGAATTGGGTATAATTTCTGCTCACACTGGTCAGCTTAGCCTTTATCTGATTGTTGGGTCAAATTTTGAGGACAAGAACAAGCCACACTGATTCCAGAGGGGAGGATTAGGAATATGAATGGCTTAAGATAACATTTCCCAAATAGAGATAGGCAAATGAAATAGTAATAGAGATTAAGTCAGCCTCTCTTCTCCTTTAATTTGGAGAACAACAATACTAATCAGCATAAAAGTTTCCAGAAATTCTGTAAGAAAGAAACATATTTAAATGTGTTTAACCCTAAAGTTTTAGAAACCCAGACATTCCTAACCTCTTTTCCCTATATGTTGAGAAATGTTTCTCTGGTGTTTGTGACTGAAGAATATGAACTGAAAGAACTTGTGAACAGTTGAGGGTAGGACTCTATAACTGTTCTTAATTTTGAAGAAAAGAAAGGTGGCAGAGTGATTTACTGTGTTCAGAGGAATTGTCTGGTGTTCAATTAGAGACTGAACTGGACCAATAGATTAAAGATATAGAAATAACATTTCAGAACAACATTATGGAAAGATGTTTTATTGGGAACCACCCAAAAAGGGTATGTGCTATTTCCAAAGTGTATGAGCTCCTGGTTAATGAAAATACCCAAGCAGACATCTTATGACCATTTGAATGTTTTTTTTTTTTTTTGTAGAGGGATTAATGCCTCTAGTAGGAAGATAAACTACATGCTTTTAAAGCCACTAACTTGGAGATTGTTTTGATTTTATGATTCAGATATAGGATAACAGCATGAGATCACAGTGAGTCCAGGCAGTAGTATAGTTGATTTGTTATTGACAGTGAATACTGTGCATGTGAAGAACCCATCAGATAGTAAGAACAAAAGAGAAACTGAATAGGTAGAAAATTCATCATCTTCCCCATTTTATTTTTGGACTGGACCTTCAGTGTAGGAAATCTTCCAGTTTCTGGCCAGCCAGTTGCATTTTAAGGCATATAAATTTATTTTTTAATGACATGATAGTTTAAATAATGTCTATCAATGAAATGGTAGGTATAAATTTAATATTGTGAAACATTATCATTATGGGGATTAGTCATATAAAATTACTTTTTCTTTGTCTCTTGTCCAAAAGATTGTGATTTTTTTTTTGTAGCTGAGAATTGAAACTTACAATGATACAATCATTTTCTGAATTCTCAATTACCCTTTGAAAATAGGAGGCTTTTTGGAGCAGTCCTTGTTAAGGGACATTTGTTGCAGAGCAGTTTCTATAAGCTTCCATTGTTCATGCCTTAAATTCATCCAGTCAACAGCATTGACTGGGGGTTCTCAGAGCTGAACAATCTGGAAAAAACTAAATGTTGCAGGCTGTGATGTGATCGCTAAGGCTGCAAAAATTAGCACTATGTAAAATTACAAGTTTGTCCCACATTGCTGTGATAGTTCTATGATTGAAATGCATAATTTTACTCTTACTTCTTTAATGAAGGTTTGCAATGATGGAAAAACAGTAGGAAGCATTTTTTCAAATGCAAATTACCTTGCAGGAAAGAAATAACAAAGGAAAGAATTGCCACCAAGGGGAAAAATTAAATCTTACAGCACTTCCTTGGGTATAGTTGAGACAAACAATTAACATGTTAAGGATCATTATGCCCCTTAATAACATGTTGCTTCAAAATATTCTGTTCCTTCCAGTTATGGGTCCTATCTATTTGCTGGGTGACTTTGATGTTGCATGTCAGGAACCAACTGTGAAGTATTTTTAGCATCATTGAAAATCTCAGGAAGAATCCTAACAAGATTCTAAATTGTCTATAGTCCTCATCCACAGGTTAAATAACTTAAGTAATTTACATAGAGATGAATGAAATGGTAAAATTAATTATTCATTAGATAAGTCATTATTAACTTTCTTACTGTGAACTAGGTACAGAGAATTTAGCAGGGAGTGAACAAGCAGGTAAAAGTTTGTTCTTCATGGAAGTTGTAGTTGAGAGAGAAAATCCCAGACACATACATATGGGAACTGCTTTGTTGATTCCTTTGAATATTATTTATGTGATTTGTTTCAGTTATCTCTTGTTATGTAACATAGCACCACCAATTGTCCATTGATTGATTCACAATTTTACAATTTGGGTAGGACCCAAATGAGACAACTTGTCCTTGTTCCTTGAGGTGTTGGCTGGGACAGCTGCATAGTGTTGGAGGATCCAAGATGGCTTCATGCACAAACTGGGCTGATTGTAATGGATGGGGCCTAGCAGGGTCTCTCTCTTTCCTCAGAGTCTCTCAGCTATTAGAATCTCTCCTTTGTTTCACATGAACTCTCTCCTTTCAGCTAGATAGTTGAATTTCTTTACATTATAACAACTTCTGAAAGGGTAAAAAATGGAAAGTACAAACTCTCTTAAGGCCTGGGCCCAGAAATCATTACACCTGACCCCTTCTACTGTCTTCTGTTGCTCAAAGAAGTCCCAAGGGACTTTAGATGAGAGAGAGAGAGAGAGAGAGAGAGAGAGAGAGAGAGAGAGAGAATATGGAGAATATGAATAGAGGAAGGGAATGGGGAAAAATAAGGGAGAAGAAAAAGGAGAATGGAAGAAATAAATAGTTCAAATAATGCTATGTCAGTATATGAAGGTATTACTACTAATCTCACTAACATTTATAAGAAGAGGTTGGGAGCAGATTGGTATCTGAAGGGGATTTCATCATTTACTATGTGCAATGATGTTTGTATCACTTTGAACCTTATTATGATGCATAATTTTAATGCACCAAAAAAGTATTTTAAAAAAGCCCCAAGGCCAGTCCAGATTAAAGGGCAGAGAAATGAATCATCTGTTGACGGGAAGAGGGGACCACATGTATTCAGAGATGGGTAGAATTGTTGGTGGCTATCATTGTAGACAATCTATGGCATGCTTCTTCAGGGTGAAGAGAAATAATAAAATACCTTTTCCAAATCGGATGAAGGCTTTACAGTCGTTGCTATTCAGGTGTCGGCTTGTCTGCCACAGAAACAGAGGAACGTGACTACCTTTGAAAACAGTCATCCCTTTTAATCTCTGCTCTATTTCTTTTTTATGACTACATTTGGAAAACAATTTAATTTCTAAGATTATAGAGACTTTTCAACAAGTTTTCAGATAAAAATAAATAGTATATTTACTGGCTGGGTCTTTTCAAGGTGTTAATAACTACAAAATACCACTAGAGTAGATGTAGAATCGGGTATCTTAGGGCTGAAAGGGACTTTAGAAATCTTTTTTCATATTCCTAATTTCACAAGGAAGGGCACTGAGACCTATACCATGTTACAGTGATATTGTTAGAATTTATATTTTCTTTGTTTATTTGGATTATAAAAGTATGTTTAAGTAATTTGTTTTATACTTTTATGTGCCTGGTTATTAGATTTTTATCACTATGGTTACTGGAAAACAGATTATCTTAGCTTTTCATTGAAAAATTAAAGGATTATGTTCTCAGATTCATGCTTGTAATTTTCTCCAAATTATGTATTTATGACATAGATCTTTGAGTTATGGTGCTATTGGAGTAATTGTTGGACATGAATTTACACATGGATTTGATAATAATGGTAAGTACTGGTTCATTTTACAAGCTGCTGCTTTTATAATAATGTTGACTATATGGGTGTTAATTGTTGTTATTATCTTTGTATAGCAGCAGCATTGTAGATTGAAGATTAACTGAAGCAATACGATTGCTGTTTGAAAACTTTCCCCCATGTCTTGCTGTGATAACTTGCAATAAATAAACAGCTATTCCTATTGGTAATTTGGGCAAAATGAAAAAAAAACACACAACCTTATAGCTAGTCTCAGTGGCACATATCTGTGATCCCAGTACTTGGGAAGCTTAGACAAGAAGGTCATAGCAAGCTTAGTGAAACCCTTAGCAATTTAGTGAGACCCTGCTTTAAAATAATAAAAATAAAATGTGGCTGGGGGTGCAGCTCAGTGGCAGAATGCCCCTGGTTTCAATCCCTAGAAACACACAAACACAAAAAAAGAAAGAAAAGGAAAAAACTTATAATTTCATTAAAGTTGTATTTGTATTTAGACCAGAATTGCGGTAGCTGCCACAGTAGTTACAGGAATTGTGTTACAGCTTCTTCTCTTTGTCATTTTTTTCAGTACTAGGCATTAAACCCAGGGGCATTCTACCTCTGAGCTACACCCCCAGCCCTATTTTTTTATTCTTTATTTTGAAACAGGGTCTCATTTAGTTATGAAGGGCTTCACTAAATATTTGAACCTGGCTGAGAACCTGCAATCCACCTCAACCTCCCAAGTACTAGGATTACAGGTGTGTGCCACTACGTCTGACTCAAATTTGTTTTAAAAGGGCTATGCTGTCCTGATATTGCACAATATAAATATGCCATGTCTCCTGATAACACTTAAGTGAAAAGCAAAGAAAAACAGCAGAACATAGCCCAAATTAAAGAAATGGTTACCTTTGAAGGTCCTCATTTTATTTTATTTTATTTTATTTTATTTTATTTTATTTTATTTTATTTTATTTTTGTGGGTCTGAGGATGGAACCCAGGGGCATTCAATCTCCGAAATACACCCCATGCCCTATTTTTTATTCTTTATTTTGAAACAGATTCTCACTAAGTTGAGGAAGGCCTCACAAAGCTGAGGCTGTTTGCAAATGGCGAACCTCTGGTCTCAGCCTCCCGAATGCTGGGATTACAAGTGTGCACCACCATGCCTGGCTTGAAGGTCCTCATTTTAAACCAGCACTCCTTTCTTTGGAGCATTATTGGAACCACAATAAATTTTTGAAGCATATGAATTAGCATAAAATTACTACCACATCCATAGCTACACAAGGATTTACATGCAGTCCCAAGAACCCAGCTGGCCCAAGGCAACATTATGTGGAAGAAGACCTATTTTCTCTGTGCCTTGTAGTGTCTTTAACTTTCCTGGATGCCTGCCTCAGGGCCAGTCCCTTTGGGTTCCCTTTCTTCTTAACGTTTCTTCCTTTCACCTTTATTAATCATCTAATTTTTTTGTAACTCTAGCCTAAACCTCCCTGTTAAAATGTAGCTTCCTTTTGGTCATATGACTTCCCAGAGCTAGACTTTCCGTCTTTGCATGTTTAGTTTATCTCAGAGGATTGTCTTAACTATGAAACAAGAGAAAATGGTACTCAATTGTTTCTGGACCTTTCTTCCTAGGAAATTTAAATTCAGTCCTCCTAAAAATCCTTATGGAGGCCTTTTGGAGTCTCTCCCAAAGGACAGAATCTAATGATGGCAGTTTCACTCTGTAACCAATACTTAGAACAGTACAATGTACATATAAATACATGCCCAGTAACTGTTAACTGGTTGGTTAGTGGATGAAAGACATACTATTCCAGAGGGTGGTGTTAGTGGCATGCAGCCTTGCTGATGACCTTTGGATGATTCCAGTTAAAGCCTTTGGGACACCTATGTGACTTTCTCATATGCTGTCTTTATTAGGGAATAGACCTTAGGAGACTTTCTTGCAAAATCTCTATGTATTAAGTTTATTTATTTATTTTTTAGAGTTTTGAAACTTGTTACAGATGGCAGAATTTATTGTTTAAAAATTATTTTTAGTGTATTGGAACTATGCATCACAGTGAGGTTCAATGTGATACAAACATACATCTGCACGGCCCTGCACCCCTTCTTCCCTCTTGCACAGGAATTAGGGAGATTGGTAGTAATACCTTCACATATTGTCATAGTATTCCTTGAACTGTTTCCTTCTTCAGTCCTTTCTCTTCCCCTTTCTACCTCCTAACCCTACCCTTCTTCAACTACTCCACAGCTCTCTGACTCCAGTAGTAACCTTGAATATAGAAGACAGACTAGATGCCCCTGAATTGTTGTTTTGGAGGGTGTAGAGAAAATGAAGAGTGAGCGAGCATGTAGCAAGACATCATGTATAACTAATCTTCTTTTCCATTATGTTGTGGAGATTTCTGTTCTTGTTCCAAGTTCTCTTTTTAGACCAATCTTCCTTGTCTAAGCAGGACAGATGGGTCTTCCATCCACAGTGATGACTGTGGAATGATTCATAACAGAGGGTTTATTGCAACTTGGAGGGAATAAGTTCCTGTGGGGCTGAGTCAGGCTACATGGCCCTGCATGTGGATGACTCGCTGCTGGCTGGGGCTATTCCTAAGGATTGTTTGGAATTTCACTGGCCATAGTGCTCTGATTTCTTCAATGAACTTCCTGAATAAAGTAATTTCATTTCACAATCTGAGAACATCTCAGGTCAGATCAGGTAGAAACAGAATCCAAGTTTGGGTAAGACTCTCACATATGTTCAACTGATAAATCTCATTTTTATTTTATTTTTATTTTTTCCATATTTTATTTTATTATAAGTGGAACATATTGAAAATGGTGTACATTTAGGTTGTGCTTCATGCATTTTCCCCTCCATTTCCCTTCCCTCTCCCAGTAAAGAGTGTCCAGATTAACCATGTTATATTTATACTATTACACATATTCGTATGTAGCTCCTCCATTGAACAACCTCAGCTTTCTTCCTCTGCTATCTTCCATTCTAGCTTTGCTGAGATTTCCCCTCCATCCTCTGGAGTCCCTCTGGTATTACCACTGCTCCCTAGCTTCGGCATATTAGAGAAAACATATGTCCCTTCTCTTTCTGTGCTTGACTAATCTCACTTAACATAATGTTCTCCAGTTCCTTCCATCATCTTGCAAATGCTATTATTTTATTTTTCTTTATTGCTGAGTAGAATTCCATTGTGTGTATTCCCATAATTTTGCAATCCATTCGTCTGTTGATGGAGATCTAGGTTGGTTCCATATTTTGGCTATTACAAACTGTGCTGCTATGAACATGGGTGTGCATATGTTAATGTAGTTCTCTGATTTCAACCCCTTTGGAAAGATACCCAGTGGTGGTACAGCCAGATCAAATGGTGGATCTATTCCCAGTTTTCTAAGGAATCTCCAGATTGATCTCCATACTGGCTGAACTATTTTGCACTCCCACCAACAGTGTAAAAGTGTTCCTCTTTCCCCACATCCTCGCCAGCAATTGTTGTTGTTTGATTTCTTTATTCTTGCCACTCTGATTGGGGTTAGATGGAATCTCAGTGTAGTTTTGATTTGCATCTCCCTGATGGCTAATGATGTGGAACATCTTTTCATGTATCTATTGGCTATTTGTATGTCTTTTGTGAAGTGTCTATTCAGTTCAAGTTGCCCATTTCTTGACTGGGTTTTTTGTTTTGCTAGTATAGAGTCTTTTTAAAAATGCCCTTTGTTCCTTAGAAGGAAAGAATTTCCTTGTTCCTTGTCCTCCTTTCCTCCCTTTTTACATTTAATCCATGTCACTGGAGAGAAAGCAGGAGCTACTGTCAAGAAGTGTGCTCCTTGATGTGGTGACTGCATTTTGAATTCTTGTTGAGGTGGGGGAAAGGAAAGATGAAGACTTTTGTTTCCATAAATAACGCAAATGTCTCTTAACTTTGTTTTTACTAGGTAGAAAATATGATAAAAATGGGAACCTGGATCCTTGGTGGTCTGTGGACTCAGAAGAAAAGTTTAAAGAAAAAACAAAATGTATGATTAACCAGTATAGCAACTATTATTGGAAGAAAGCTGGTTTAAATGTGAGTACAACTGTGGATAAGGGGGCATCTTCTGGGCCATTTTTTTTTCATCTGGATATTAGTTTGATTTAGACTATTGGTTCTCAAAGTGTGCTTCTGAAATTAGCAACATCTGCATTCCCTGGGTCTCTTTTCTAAGTTGCTGAGGCTGTCCTTGAACCTACAGTCCTCTAGTCTCAACCTCCCAGGTACTGGAGTTACAGGCATACACCACCATGCCTGGATGGTTCTTGTAAGTTCATTTTATACCTCGATTATGTATAAGTGGGCTTTTCTTCTGTATCAATTTTGCACAAAGTATCAGAAATTGAAACTTGATTCTGACAAATGCATACCTTTGTCACAAGGACAATAGAAAGAGCATGCCTGTCTCAGCAAAAATCCACTCAGCCATCAGAAAACAGCTTCCATTTCATCCCACCAGAGTGGGTGGCTACCTTTGTGACCACATAGGGCAATTCTTTATTCTTCTGTTTATTTTTGTAAGAGTTAGTCTTCTGTGTTTGAATATTTCTTTGTAGTGAACCAGAGCATATACAGGACAGCACAGGTGCTGCAGACTATGGAGTCCTAAAAGGTCAAACCTAGGGCCATGTGCTCCACTGAGATGGTCCAAAGGGCCAGGAGCCAGGACAGTGAGGCTACTCCAAAAGCTTCTCATTTAGGTATAAAGCCTAGAGTAAAAGATAAGGAGGCTCAGTCAAGCATGAGTAGATATAAATATAAACATCAAAAGCCAAGAGGAGTTGAGACTTGAGAAAAAAACAGTAGGGAGAAAAAACATACTATGGAGACAGAAAACAGCTTGAGTCAAAGCACACATCAGCAATTGTTCACTTTCAGCAATTGTTCAGTAAAAGGATGGGATGTTCTACCTGATCATAAATCACTGGAAGGTGGGATATAACTAGAGAGAACTTGACCTATAACAGTTTACTTAATCACTCTGTCACTGGGCAAGTTCACTAGAAGCAAAGCCTAAGAAGAGGCAATATAGGTGAGCAATTTATTGAGGAAATAGTTTCAAGAGAAACCTGTAAGGGTGAGGATAACATTGGTTTCAAGGAGAAGATTGGGCTTACCCAGATCCCATAGAATGGTCTGGCGCACAAAGCATACATCAGCAATTGTTCATTTTCAGCAATTTTTCAGTAAGGAGATGGAATGTTCTACTTGATCATTGTTCAATAACTGAAAGGTGTGAAATAACTTTCTAGCAATCTCCAGGTTAGATGATCCCCATAAGCTAAGGTTAATCAACCCATAAGCTATTACAGGGCAGGTGTATAGTCCTGGTAGAAAGGGGATCTGATAGAGTGCCAAT
Source organism: Muscardinus avellanarius (assembly GCF_963383645.1). Taxonomy (NCBI): domain Eukaryota; kingdom Metazoa; phylum Chordata; class Mammalia; order Rodentia; family Gliridae; genus Muscardinus; species Muscardinus avellanarius. The sequence goes on from NC_137792.1 coordinate 16,087,527, forward strand.
ATCTGCTACATACTCTGAGCTTCAGATTCTCATTTAATAAACAAGAATGGTAGTAATACTACTTAATTAATAGTATTGTAGTAAAATAATGTATGTAAAGCAGGAATGGCAATTTTGGGGGACAAAAGCTAGAGGGATCCCGAGTGACTACAGTGAATACTGTTTGCCAGGGATTTTCTTTTATTTGTTAGTATTGCTGGATACTTGGATGATTGGGCTAGATGAAAAGTAAACACTTGGATTGAAAGTTTAGAGCAGTGTGTACTAGTTTTCTGTTGCTGCTACAACAAATTATTAAAAATTCAGTAGCTTTAAAAAAACACAAACTTATTGTATAGTTTTGTATTTCAGAAGTCTGACCCAAGTTTTCGTAGCTTAAAACCAAAGTGTCAAAAGGCCAGGTTTATTTTTGGAGTCACTAGAAGAGAGTTCTTTCCTTGAATTTTCTAACTTACTTTTAGAGGCTATTCACATTCCCCTCTGCAAAGCCAGCAATGGCCTGTGTAGTCTTCTCACATTGTATTACTCCTACACTTAACTCTCTTGCCTCATTTTTCCTCTTAAAATAGCCCTTATTACTACATTTGTCCCACCTGAATAACCCATTACAATGACCTCATCTCATTTACTTTGTAAAGTAACATATTTACAAATTCTAGGGATTAGGATGTAGACATCTTTGGGAGGCCAGCATCCTGCCTACTACATGGGAGTTGGAAAATTCTTTTGTAAAAAGCTAGATAGTAAATAATTTAGGCTATGTAGGTTATGTGGTCTTTGTTGTAATTATTAAACTCTGCCATTGTAGAAAGAGAGCAAACACAAAGAGTATGTATGTGAATTATCATGGCTGTGTTCCCATGAAACTTGATTTATGGCCATTGGACTTGAATTTTGTATCATTTTATTTAAAAAATATATAATTTTCATGTGCCACAAGATACTATCTTTTTATTTTCTCCCAGTCATTGAAAAATGTAGAATCTAGCCATACCTTGCAGCCTATACAGAAATGAGTGTCAAGTTGGCTTTGGCTTATGGACTGTATTTAGAATATTTATAATATTTTCATCCTATCTCATTGAAGGTTTTAAAAAACAGTTTTCAAACTGCTATTGGGAAGAATGTCTTCACCACGCTTGGCTGGGTATCATACATATTGCAAACCTCGACCTTGTGGTCTGCACTACTTCTGTTTGATTTTAGTTCCCTGGGAGAGCTACCCTCCTTTTAATTTTTCATGGAAATTGCTGAAGGTAAAATGACAATGGTTGGTTTTGCAATCTTGTTCTTGTGTGGATGGCAAATTTTTGGAAACACAGGCACAATGAGAAGAATACTGAAATTATGAGTTAATCAGAGAAAGTAATTTGTATATTGACATTTCTATTTTTCCCCATTAAAACACAGTCACAGAATATTGTTAACATTTTATGGGAGCTAGCTAAATTGGTAAGAATAAAGAAGAGGGAGTGAAAGTAATGCATAGCATAATAAAATAGAAATTATTATATTCAAGAGCACCTTGCTGGGGTTAGTTTGCCATCACACTACTATTATAACTATCTTTAGATTTATTGAATGTAATTTTCTCTTTAAAATATGACACTTTTGCTTGCTACAATATTTATGCCACTTGTTGAATGATAGTTGACCGTGAAACACTCTTCCTCTTTTTGTTAGGTGAAGGGAAAGAGGACCCTGGGAGAAAATATTGCCGATAATGGAGGTCTGCGGGAAGCTTTTAGGGTATGCACTGTCACATTTGCTGCATTTTAAAAAATTAAACGATAAATCACTGTATGGATGCACCTCCATTTACACTGCAGACATGTTCTTGAAGAGTAGGGTTTTCAGGACTTTCTGTAAATAGAATTGTATCTCCTCATTGACTCTATTATACTCTGTTAAATGGAGAGAGAGAGAGAGAGAGAGAGAGAGAGAGAGAGAGAGAGAGAGAGAGAGAGGAAGAGCAAGAGCTGCATGTCCTCATTGACTCTATTATACTCTGTTAAATGGAGAGAGAGAGAGAGAGAGAGAGAGAGAGAGAGGGAGGAAGAGCAAGAGCTGCATGTCTTTTGTTTTTCTTTTTGGTGTGGAAAGTCACCACAAAGAATAATATTTGTCATTAAGATTCATGTATTTAAAGGATAGTTTTCAGAAAATACATTTACAATCATACCAAGGTATCTACAGAAATCTCCTTGGGCTAGGTATATATGAGATTTCCTAGAGCTCTCTCTGTATCCCTTCTTATAATTTTCTCTTAAAAGATCCAACTTCAAAATTATGGCCAAAGGTTGGCAGTTTACATATATTGGTCAAGAGTCCATAATAGTGTTTTTATCATACATTAGTCTGTGGCTAAACAAGAAATGTCAGCATAATGTGGGAAGATTTTCATAAAGCTAAATGCATTCACTTTGATGACCAGGCTGTTATTCCAAGGGTATATACTAGTAAAATATATTTTGTTTTATAAAATGATGGTCATAGCAAATGATAGCTTTTTCTGTGAGCTGACAAAATAAAGAATTGATAATGTGTGCCTCCCAAACTTATTGCCATGGGGACCTTGTGTTAGATTTATTTGTACCATGTTGAAATAGAAAGAACAGCTTTTATAAAAAAGTGTTATTTAACATCTGAGCACATTAGCCCAGCTGTTTGGGTAGCTACTGAGTGTAAGGTGTTTTTGCAGGAGCACCTGCTTCACTTTTAAGCAGAAAAGCATTGACTTGCATTTCCAGATGTGTGTTTTCATAAAGGAAAACTTGACACAGTGCATTTTGCACGTGGCAGGAGCATATATTTATTATCTCTGTGCTGAGTGAGAAAAGGAAGAAATCATCACTGCAGAGGCTCATCTATTCTCCCTCTCTCACTAGGCTTACAGGAAATGGATAAATGACAAAAGACAAGGAGTTGAGGAGCCTCTCCTACCAGGCATTACGTTCAACAACAACCAGCTCTTCTTCCTGAGTTATGCTCATGTGAGTAGACTAGGGAGAATCAGAAAGGAGATGCAGAACTTTAGCTTGTGGCCTTAATCAAAGATTTGGGGGAAAAGTGCTTTAAAAAATTCAGTACTAGTAATGAGACCCAGGAGTGCTATACCAATGAGCTGCATCTTAAGCTCTTTTTATTTTTATATTTTGAGACAGGGTCTTGCTAAGTTGTTCAGGCCTGCCTGGAACTTGAAATTCCCCTCCAGCAGCCTCCTGATTAGTAGGGTTTACAGACATGCACCCCTGCACCCTGCTGGAACACAAGTTTAATTGCATGACTTTTTTTGGTCAAACTTCTACCTTCTTAATTATTGTCAGGATAAATCCCTCTTTCTTAATATTTTATGGGACAGAAATAATTAACCAATTAAAATTGTTTATTGCTATTGTGTTAGTCAGCTTTTTGACCTTGTAACCAAAATATCTGATAAGAACAACTTAGCAGAGAAAAGGTTTATTTGGCTCACAATTTCAGAGGTTTGTTTTGTGGTAACTTATTCCAAGGCAGAAACACTGAGATGATAGGCCATGGCAGAGGAAAGCTGCTCAGCTTGTGACAGCTGTAAGCAGAGATAGAGGGAGAGGGATAAGGAGAGAAAAGAATGAAGACAGAAGAGCCAGGAACAGATATAAGCCTTAAGGTCATGCCCTCAGTGGGCTACTTCCTCCATAATAGGCAAGTGGGTTACCAGCCCTATGATAATTTACTTGATATTTCTTTAATATATCTTGATTCCTTAATGTAGTTGGCACAACTTATAATAATTTCTAGTCCTTTCCTACATTTCCCCTTCTCTTCTGCTTCACTTGCTGTTCCATCATTCTCAACCTGTGGAGGACACTCAGGGCTGGGTTTCCAACTGTCAAATGAATATGCAAGGACTACTGGAGCAGAACAGAGAACAGAAAAGGCAAGGAGAGCAATGTCACTTTTTGTGAGTTTAATAGGTTCTTGGAGCAGAAATTGGAAAGATGTGCATTAGATAAGGGATAATCCTCAGTTTGAGTTTCTGGCTAAATTGCCAGTTCTTTGTTGTGGGTTATTGCATTGGTTTATGTTATAAATATATAGGCAACCTTTTCAAAGACATCAGGGATAGTTCAATAAAGGTCCTAATGTATCGTGGGCAAATGCATATGTACATGCTAAAAGCTAGACAAAAGCTTTCATCAGTACAGCTTTCTGTTTCCAAGGCTTTGCATTCATTCCTCATTCATCTCTAAGTCTTCTACATTTAACTCTGGTTAAGAGACTCTTATCTGTCTGGGGTCTTTTATTTCTTAAAGCTGATATGATGATGCCAAATCAATTATTATTTATCAACTCAATGCCAATGAAAGTGTAGTCATCAACAAAATCATTTTTATTTTTAATTTTCCTATTTCTAGCAATACAAATGTTGTTTATACGTGTCTCAAAAGCTAGATGATTCATCCTTTCAAGTATTTTTCATATGTAACCTTCCCTTCTCCCCTTTTTTAGGCAGCTTGGGCTGCTATAACCAAGTACCAAGTACTAGGTGGCTTATAAAAAACAGAAACCTATTTCTCATAGTTCTGGAGGCTAGAAGTTTGAGATCAGGGTGCCTGTAGGGCCAGGTTCTGGTGAATTTGGAGGAGAAATAGTCAGTACACAGCATCTCCATTACCCTGTCTCATCATTTATAGGCCAAACCTTAATATTGTTCAACTCTGGATTAACCCACGCGCCTTATGACATGTATTCTGGACTTCAGCATTTTTCACCACTATTTTATATTCCAATGAAATACTACTTCTATTTCAGTACTGACCTACCAAAATAAAACTAGGGTGGTCCTCAGATCCCTATTACATTGAGACCAAACACCTCCATCTTGCTTTCCAAGTTCTCAATTAGATCCTTCTTCATCCAATCTGCTTTAATTTCCCAAAGCTTCATTGGATGAGAAAAACTTGGACTTAACCAGGCAGGTGTTCTCACTTCCACCCCACAATTTTATGCTCATTATTGTTTCCATGGCTCTGCTTCTGATTCTCCTTTTATAATGTGGCCCCTTCCTACTCTTCCTGCTCAAGTTATTCAATCTCAGCTTCATCTTTTAGAAACCATGTCAAGTTTTGCCTCCTCCACATCTTCCATGAACTCTTCCCCTAGGATTCCAGTCCTTGTTATTTTCTTTTATCTCTAACTACTTTTGTACTTTTCTTCATTGCCACCTAGTGAAGTATTAATTGCTCTCTAAATGTTTCAAGGCTTGCAGATTTAGCTCCACAGCTGATCTTCTGGATCCTTACCCTTCTTATATATCTCCATAGCACCCAACAAAAATGATGCTGGATACGTTTAGGACACTTGATATTTTTAGATCAAATTCTTGAAAAGGATAAAACTGATACGATTCAGCCCAGAGTTTTCCTTTAGTGTCAGTACAGGGCCAAATACTAAAAATAGCACATGAGCCGAGTGTGGTGCACAGAGTTGTAATCCCAGTATTTGGGAGGCTGAGAGAGAACTGTAATTCACAGACAGCCTCTGCTACTTAGTGAGGCCTTTTGCAACTTAGTGAGACCCTGTTTCAAACTAAGGAATAAAAATAGAGCTGGGAATGTTGTAGCTCAGAGGTAGAATGCCCCTGGGTTCTATCCCCAGTACCACAAAAAAAGCACATAAGACTAAATAGAATTCTCTAGAGTTGGGATTGGCAAACTGGGACCAAATATGACCTACTGCCTACTTCTGTGCATAATGTTTTATTGAAAAATAGCCATGTGTATTCATTTATCTACTGTCTGTGGCTGTTTTTATGTTACAGTTGCATAGTCGATTAGTAGAAATAGGGGCTTTATGGATTTCAAAGCCTAAAATATTTCTCTCTCTCTCTCTCTCTCTCTCTCTCTCTCTCTCTCTCTCTCACACACACACACACACACACACACACACTTTTTTGTGGTACTGTGATTGAACCCAGGGAGATTCTACCTCTGATCTATACCCTCATCCTTTTATTTGATTTTTTAAATTTTGAAATGAAGTCTTGCTAGGTTTCTGACAGTCTTGCGAAGTTGCTGAAGCTGTTCTTGAACCTGTGATCCTTCTGTCTCAGCCTCCCATGTACTGGGATTACAGGTGTGTGCGATGACACTTGGCTATCCTCTACCTCTTTAAAGAAAAAGTTTGCTCATCCCATATCTAGAGGGCAAAGGACAAGGCACCACCAGTTCTTATTATTTACATCTTTGTCCATAAGACCTTTCTGTAGATAAACTAATTGATAGTGAAGTTAGAGTTATAATTTTAAACTGTCTTCAAATGGAATACTAAACCATTTCTGATTTATTTTAAACTAAAGAGATTTAAGGGGAAAGTGGCAAGCTATTTTTTATCACTAATGAGAAATTTATCTTAGAGCTTTTCCCACTGACAGAATGAGGATATTTTCAATCTTTTGCACATTGGAGTAAGTCTGCTTATAAGAAGCAAAGTTATTTTCTCTCCTAGGAAGGCACTAGGAAAACAGTAACATCCATAATGTGTTTCCAGAAATCTCTTAACTGGCATGGGGAGCAAAGACAACACAATATAATAATGTAGGAACACAAACCGGGCGTAGTGGCGCACGCTTGCAATTCCCGCGCTTGGGAGGCGGAGACAGGAGGATTGCACAGGTTCAAAGTCAGCCACGCTGGCTTAAGAGACCCTCTTTCAAAAAAAAATACAGGTATAAAATAAGTCTGGGAGTATAGCCCGGAGGTAGAAGGGCTTCCAGGAACCCCAGTACCACACACACACACACACACACACACACACACACACACACATACACACACACACACACACACAATCATAATAATGTAGGAACAGAAGCAGAAATAACTAAAAAAAAATGAGGTAAAATTGAATATCAAAAACAAGTTCATATTAGCTAGCTTCTGAGGAAATAAAGGAATCACATTAGAAAAATACCCACAAAATGAAAGTCAGAAACTGACTGATAGCTTAACTTCATCAAAAGCAATATCATATCGCCTTTCCTGCTTCCTACATCCCTGTAACCTCTCAATTTATTTTCTTAGGTATTCTTCTCATCCTCCTAATTCTTTTTCTTTCCATTTCTATTTATTTAATAGAAATTCATTGACTATAAATAATCTTCTAACTAGTTCCTTAATTTCTTCCTGTTAGTATACATCTCTGCCAGGTAAATCTTTGAAAAATATGGATCCCCCCCCAATCAAGAATGATATTTAAATATAGCTTCAAAACTTTCGCCTGATGCTCAGGACTTCTTAAATTTGGCACTATCTCCCAGCTCCCCTGTTTACCTGCTGCTGGCCATTATGCACAATGTATTCTAGTCAAGCTGAGTATCTGCCTATAGCTTTTTGTTTCTCAAGGACCCAGGGTTTGGAGTATTTATCTTGATATGTACTTTCATGGTCACCATAGGAGTAGGAAATAAATAGAAGGACATGGCATTGCCCCTTAACATAGCATGTTGTATTATTCTTAAGTCTCTTGAAACTTCCATTAGACGTTTTGAGCTTCTGCCAGGAAGTGACATATATCACTTCTGCTCATATTTCCTTGGTCAAAACAAGTCAGATAATAACTGTGTCTAACTTCAAAGGAAGTGGAGAAGTTTACTCCTGTTCCAGGCCATGACTCGGGTAAGGCAAGCTAGATACTCAAGGCAAAAGTGTAACTTCTCATGACCATACTCAATTGTGGATGGTTGTTTCATTTTGTTGATTCAAATGAGTATGATTAATTTTAATAAATGTTATTTATTTATTATGTGGATCATATTGAAAATGGCATACTTTCAGACTGTGCTTGGTGCCTTCTCCCCCCCACTTCCCCTTCCCCCTCCTAACAATGAGTGTCCAGGTTGACCATAGTACATTCATACTTTTACACATATTCAGATGTAGCTCCTCTATTAATCAATCTCAGCCTTCTTCCTCTCCTATCCTTCCATTCTAGCTTTGCTGAGATTTCCCCTCCATTATCTGGAGTTCCTTTAGTATTCCTAATACTCCCTAGTTTGGCCATATTAGAGAAAATATATATACCTTTTCTTTCTGTGCTTGGCTGATCTCACTTAACATAATGTTCTCCAGTTCCTTCCATCTTTTTCCAAATGACATGATTGTGTTCCTTGTTATAGCTGAATAGAATTCCATTGTGTGCATTTCCCATAATTTTGCAATCCATTCATCTGTTGATGGAGACCTAGGTTGGTTCTATATTTTGGCTATTACAAACTGTGTTGCTATGAACATGGCTATGCATACGTTACTGTAGTTTTCTGATTTCAACCCCTTTGCAAAGATACCCAGGAGTGGTATAGCTGGATCATATGGTGGATCCATTCCAAGTTTTCTAATAATAAATGTTATTTAAAGCATTCAATTAATCAAATGGATACATTGGTTGATTCTGGGCACATACATGATTCTCTTGATTCAAAGCATTTGTTGTAAACCTTCCTAATTTACTCAAATTGTGGGATTACTCACATTGATAAAAACTTCTACTCTGGGGATAGTATAATAAATTGTTACAATTTATAAGCATTTTATCTGATAGGCTAAAACCATTTGAAATCTGTTGATTCTAAAATGTTTCTTTTGTATAATTTCGAGCAGTTAAGAAGGTAGAAAATGCATAATTGGAATGGAAACATATTTATTGGGATGCCTTTCTCTTCTAGGTGAGATGTAATTCCTACAGACCTGAAGCTGCCCGAGAACAAGTCCAAATTGGTGCTCACAGCCCCCCTCAGTTTAGGTGAGTGGGCAAACGGGTAACACCCATTTTCTCCTTAACCATGCCAAGCCATCCTAGTGTGCTTGGGTTGCCAGATAGGTGACGTGAACAAAAGCCTGAATTGTGAACTGTGTGATCTTCATTTTGCAGGTGATAAAATTTGATGGACTGAACAGAAACTAAGCATCTTTTATTTCATTAATTGTAAGCTGGTTTATTCAGTGCGTTTTCAACCAAATTTCTGCTGAGGGAGGCACGTGTACATATCTCTAGTCTCAAGAGCTCTGTGAGACTTCAAAAATAATTTAGAACCCAAATCCTAGGTTTAGTGTTAGATTCTCTTTATTATTTTCTGTTTTTGAAAGGCAGCAATTTATGAATGTTATGAGCATTCTGAATGATCAGTTAACTGGAATATTCAATTATCCAACCACCTAATTATTTTTTTTTTGGTCTCAGCAAAGACAGATTTTATTGTCTCAGAAAGATGTGATCTGAGGTTCTCTGTTTCAAAATACTCAGAACTCTGGTTTATTTCATGTTAAAGGATATCATATTTAATATCTCTTATTTTCCACATGACAAATAGACATAAATGCATGCTTACTTTCTGAGTAGCTCTGAACATGAAGGAAGATATTTAGTAATATTTAGGAATTATAATTCATGTCTAGAGTTAGGGATACTACATTTTAGCTTTTATCTTGTATTGTATTTTGAAACAGTTGTTTAACCTATGAAGGGAAAGGGATTGTGAATTACAATCTGAATTGTCAGACTGTATAAAATATTAAGTAAAAACAAAATTAAGGCTGTTATTACTTACCCTGTGCTAGGTTCTATAGCTTGAGAGGAATTTTCTACAGTAGAGCAAAGGTAATTATGATGAGAATCATAATAATTTATAGCTATTTATTTTCCTTAGAACATATTAACCTGGATATCTTTACATTTTAATATGTAAATTAATTCATTAGCATAATGCAAGAAAGCCATCTCTAATTTCTTCTATATTTTTAAATCTTATTCCTAAAACCGTGCTTAGAAATGCTTTAGAAATTGACTTTAAATTACCCACTAGCATAAGAATCTAATCACTGTGTTGGAAATTCTCCCCCACTGGGCTAAACTGTCATGAAGCTTGACAGTTTCTAATGGACTAAAATGTGCTCCCACTGACAAATGGTGCAGATGAAACCACACAGTAGATTAATTACTCAACAGATAAGTTTTTGGAAACTAATTTCCTTTTACTAACTAGTTGCCTATAATGTTGGATTTTAGCTGATCATTTAGAGTATGCTTACTAATTATCAGTTATATTCTATCTTTAACACTTGCCTAGGGCAAATCACACTGTGAAATGTGCATCCCTACCCATACATCCCAGCTAAAACACATGAGGTTATGAGGATTTGTTGGATACAGGCCACTATATTCATTGAAATGCCTATAGGTAACAAAGTCATTAGGGAAGAAATAGTCAGTGACAGAAAGCTGAGTCTCCAGTCAACCCTTTGAATGTGCACTTGAGTCGAAATAGATGAGGGGGGAGTTTTTCGCCTGGCCTGTCACTGAAGTCTGCAGTAACTATAGATTTTGAGTGCAGCGAAAATCACACAATGGAAATACCACTTCCAAAAGGCAGTTATAATCAAAGCGCTGAGTAGGAATCCACAGTCTTTACTGCAGTCAGGAACTTGCAAGAACACCAGATTTTGGAGCTCAAATCCAGTGACATCTGTAATGTCTAGATACTGTGCATTAGTTGGTTATTGTATTACCCAAATTCTAGATATATAGAAGCCTCCTTTATTATATCTATTATATAGAGATATAATAAAGAACTCAGAGAAAGCATTTTTGTACATTGAATGAGCTCTTTAAAAGTAGTTGGAAATGCAGCAACATGAATGACTCTTACAGACATTATATTGAGTAAAAGAAGTCAAAGACAAGAGACTACATACTGTGGATTCATTCATGTGAAGTTCAAAAGGAGGCAAAGCTAAGGTGGTAGAGGTCAAAACAGTAGTTATCATAGGAGGTACTATTGGTAGGGGACACAAAGGAGTGTTCAGGGTCCTGAGAATAGCGTATATTAATATGACTGGTTGTAACATTGGGTTCATATGAAAAAAGTAGTGATTTCTACATTTATGTACCTTTATATCACTTATACTTTATGTAAAATGTCTAATTTCTAAAAAGTTAGACTACCTATTGGAGATGATGCATTCAAAAATGCTGGAAGAGTAGCGGGAGCATTTGCCAGGCATTCAGGAGATTCTGGTTCTAGTGGTAGTGCTGTTGATGTCTTTGGAAAGTTACTGAAGGATTTGGGGCTTTAGTCACCTCCTTGGTAAATAGATTCAATGAATGCCAAGATCATTTCTAGCAACAGACTATTACAGTTCCACCCAGAATCTGTCCATGTGTATGAAATAAATGACTTGTGTTTTGCCATATCTTTTTTTTTTCAGGGTTAATGGTGCCATTAGTAACTTTGAAGAATTCCAGAAAGCTTTTAACTGTCCACCTAATTCCACGATGAACAGAGGCACAGACTCCTGTCGACTCTGGTAGCCGGAGTGCCAGTTTCAGCTATCCTGAGAGAGCCGCACTCATCACCCACTGCTTTAGGCCTATATTCTTCCAAGGACTTTTATTTTTAATGCATTTTCACTATTTGGGTAGATGACCTGCATGGATCTAATCTATCTGTTCAGAGTCATAGGGCTTAAAAAAGGGAATATGTGAAACGCAAAAGGGAATATGTGAAACGAACCAAGCATGTTTCTTTAGAAAACCACACCAACAAAAATAAATCCCTAGGCTACTTTTGTTAAGATGCTAGCTGCTGAATTGTTGCTGCTGTCCATTTTAGTGTGTTAGCCATAGCTAAGTGATAGATACCATTGCAATCTATAGCTTTGCAGGGCGCCTTAGTAGAATGTGGCCATCAAAGAGTTCAGTCTAGTAAACATGTAAGCCTCAGCAATGAAGATGTGTATGGCTACCTTGAAGGCTTGCTGCTCAGTGGCATGCATTGCTAGATTTTGCTGAGAGTCAATACATAGCATTTATTAACTCCACCGTAGTTAAGTGAGAAAGATGTTGGCCCTCCACTTTAAAATTTTAGATGAGGTTCTTGCTTTCAGCATCAGAGTCTACTAAAACAAAAATGTGCCTCACAACTTGTGTCTGATGCAGTTGATTGCCCTGTTTAAACCAGTATGAACAAAGATGGCAGAAAGTCTACTAGATAAAGGATTTGAATTTATTAAATAGGTAAAAGGGAAATATGTTTTTAAGGCCCAGAAGAAGTAAAAAACTCCTAGTCATGCAATAATAGGGAAACAAGGAGATGAAATCTCCAAAACTGCATCAGGTCTGTATGAGCTTTAGTGATAATCTGTCTACTTACTGGACACTGTTCTTTGGTCTCAGTTCCTATCTATTCCATTAACCTCATACATGTGCCTTCTTTTGGTTCTGCATTGAGCAATTCTCCATTCAGAACATATGGCTTTCATTTTCCTTTACTGCAAAGCAACCAATGCCAGATCAAGGAGGGAGCAAAATGCTCCATTAAGGTTACCTGTCTTTAAAAGAAAACCCTTTTAAAAAATTAGTGATTGAAGACAGTCTCAATTCAATTTAAAATGTCCCAAGTAGAACTAAGGAGCATAATTTTTCCTTCTCAAGTTTTCAAAAGAATCTATAAGAAAGAGCAATACTGTTTTTGATCTTTAAAGCATTAGCCTCTTAAGTGAGCCCCTTCTATCTCTTAGCATGTGTGTACAAAGGATCAAATTATAATGGCATTACTGCAGTTACCTGGCATCTCCTACTTCTTAACACAGGCTCCCCCCATCTCAATCACATTATCCTTTGTACATGAGGTGCTGGGTTAAGTGGACTGATAAGAAAATTTCAAAAGCAAAATGACAAATTCAGACTAACTGCGGGAGGTCATTTTGCATCCCTGTGACTTACTATCCTTTTAAAAAATATAAGTGTGTGCCATGTCCTTTTGTAACCATGGGAACTTCAGAAAGGAGAAAAATGTAGGGGCACCACCATGAGGGAAACAATTACACTGCATTAGTCAGAGGAGAGTGATTTTCCCCTTGACTTCCTCCTCTCCGAATGGGCAAACTTCTGAAGGGCAGTTCCCTTCTCCTCCTCTTAACCATGGCTTAATGTGACCTCAGTTTGTTTCTCTAAAAACAAGCAGTATTAGGTCAGGGGTGCTGGAAATGTATGTCTTTTTTCTCTGGACTAAGCATTCTGATTTAGTTTCAACATGCAAGATAGTCCTTGTTTTATTCCTGCACTGGACACTTAAAAGTAGCTGAGGTTTGCTATGCATATATGAATAGTGTTCTTCTGCTAGATTTCTTTTTAAAATTACAATAAACACATTCCTGCAGGTCAGAGAAAGTGTTTGATAAAAGCATAGAATTATGGCTTTGGAAGTGGAAAACATTGTCACTTGTTGGAGGTCTCACAATTTTGAAATGACACAGTTACCTAGTCGTGATTAACTTGATGTAACTCAGTTATACTGAAAGTGGTAGATAGGATGGCCATTATTAAAACAAATTCAAAGTAACAGTACCAAATCATCACTACTAGACAGAACAATTTTTTAAGAAAGATTGGGTTTCCAAATGCTTGTATTTAACTCTTCAAATTATGGTCTTGTTTTCTTTCTCTTTGATACAGATTTCTAAAAGAAAAAAAGATTTAAGTGGGAGAGGGAAGAAAATAAGATGCAACTGTAAAGGAAAGGAAAATAGGGAGAAGCTGGCTTAAGAATGTGGCTCTGAAGAGAAGACAGGATTTTGGCAATCCTTGTTAAACATATCCACTGGAAGAAAGCCATAAACTTTTACAAAAATAATTATGGTAAATTAAAAGGAAATTAGATATTGGATCTCAGACTAGAGCTGCAATAACATACTTCTCTGATTCATATACCAGATGTACTGCCAGTGTACTTTTGTCTGAGCATTAGAAAGAGGTCTTTTTTGTGAAATTCTCTCAGATTCGTCAAGGACACTATATATAAAAAGTGGTAATGTCACCATTGCCTGAAGTTTGCTTAGGATTTCACCAAGTGTTCAGAATTGCCCTCCTATTTCCATTTTTTTCTTCTACAAGATGGAGCAGGACATGACTAATGCAAGCTCAGGATTCATAAATTATCCTCAAGTTTATTTAGTGCCTTGCCTCAATGGAGCTCAAAGCACAGCACATAAATTTTATCTTATTTAGCCCTGGAGCATCACTAAGAATTGAATAGGAACTATAGCTTGCCAGACAGGGTATGCTCATGCCAGAGAAATGCAGAGGCTTGAAATCACTTATCAGGTATCTCTGAGACAGAAAAGACAGTTTTTTGTGCTTTGGGCTACTGACCTTGATCACTTAGATCACCCCATTTCTAAATACATTTATTCAATCAATATTTTTATAATCACTTAGCATCTGATAGGCTTCTTCCTTGATATTTTTAAGATAATGCCCCAGTTGCATCTTAAATTATGGAAGAATATATGATTATTTCATATAGCAACCTTCTAATCACCACTGGTTTGAAGAAAGATGTCCTTGGATTATGCAGTTTTTATCTAAATGGTGATCATGAGACTAGTCTGGCTGTATTTTCTTACTCTACTTGTAAAACAATGAGAACAATAATTTTTAAGGACAATAAAAAGTTGAATATTTTCACTTTCTCTCCTTTTTAAACATTAAAATCTGTTACATCTACTTATATTCAGTTCTGTTTTTGACAATATTTTCCAACAAGCATACAATGCGCTCTATTATACCAGCTTTCCTGGTTTATGAAAGTAAGGATTTGAATGCAGTAACTTTCTCAGTAGAAAATGAGAGATTTGCAAGATGGTCATTATGTTTTCTTCCAGAATGTAAGTCATCAGATGTGGCTTATTGCCTTCACAATAATATTCTTACCAAGGAAAAGAAATGCTTCTGAGACAATTATCAACCACTATAGGGCTGGTCTCACAAAAGTGACATTATAGTTACCATCAACCAAAGAACCTCTATGTGCTGTCACCATTCTTTAATGATACAGTCGATTTACAGTGATTCATTCTACATGCAGTAACTAAGCACCCTTTATATTTAAATCACCAAGCTAGCTAATATGTAGGTGGACAATACATAATCTCTTGCTTCAATGAACAGTCTGAACCAACGTGGGAGATGGATATGTAAATGCTCACAGTTAGACCAATGAGTGGTGTATGATGATATATACATTGTAGTGTGGTCTGAGACACAGAGATGGAATTCTTTATCCCTCCTATGTTGGACACTGTTGGTGCTCCCTCTGCTCAGATCCCAGGAAACTCCTTTGACTAGGCATCCTCCTGTGTGCTTTTTGTTTCTAATTGCCAATGGCTGTCTAGGATGGCTACCTAAGATAACTCTTTGTCTGATACACTTTGAGAGATCTAGAAATACCTGGTGAGCTTATTCTAAGCTCATTCATGAAATGAGAATTTTGTGTATAGGCTAGAGGCAGAAAGAAACATGCAAATAAATGAAAGAGTTAATAAGTAATATCTGGGATGTGGACAGGAAGGAAGGAAGGTTTTGGGAACATGGAGGCAAGAAGTCCAGAATTGTCATTGCTATTGCATATGTCATTTCAGTTTTATAAGATCCAAGAGGTGCTGAGTTTGCCTAGATTTTTCAGATATATATGTAAAGTGGACCTGATCAAAATTTGAAGGAGACTGATATTTCCAATTAGGTTTAATTGCGTGTGTGTGTGTGTGTGTGTGTGTGTATGTGTGTGTGTGTGTGTGTTGATGGGGGTTACTGGGGATTGAACCCAGGGCAATTCTACTTCTGAGTGACAACCCGAGTCCTTTTTTATTTTTTCATTTTGAAACAGGGTCTTGCTAAGTTCCTGAGGTTCTCGCTAAGTTGCTGAGGCTAATTTCAAACCTACAATCCTCATGTCTCAGCCTCCCAAGCACTGGTTTCACACGTATGCGCCATCACACCCAACTCAGTTTAAAGTATTTGAATGTTCCTTAAATTCACTTGCTTTCTTTAGTTATTAAGATCACACAAGCAGGAGAAACAATCTCAACAGCTTCACCCAGTTTGCGTTTACTTTTTGTTTTCATTATATATGCAATGGGTATTAATGATCAGTGAGCTTTTTTCTTCCAATTGGTGATTTGAGGACACACACTCCTTCCATATTTTGATTCCACCATTTTTTGGTGGTACTGGGGGTGGAACCCAGGGGCTTTTCTACCTCCAGGCTATACTTCCAGACCTATTTTATACTTTATTTGGAAACAGAATCTCACTAAGTTGCTGAGAGCCTAAGTAGCTGAGGCTGGCTTTGAACCTGTGTGATCCTCCTGTCTCGGCCTCCCAAGCACTGGAATTACAAGTGTGCACCACCACACCCAGCTTGATTCTACCATTTTTAACACATGATTTAATATGTGCTCATCAGCTAGAAACTGGAGGAGGAGAAAAGGCCATGGGATATACTGAGTGGATTATTTGGGCTAGTTCCAGAAGTAGTCTACATTACCTCTGCTCCTATTTCATTGGCTAGAACTCAGTCATCGTGGCCAAACCTAACCACCAGCATGGCTGGGTCATGCAGTCCAGCCGAGTACCCAGAAAGAAGAGGAAATGGGCTTGGCGCTCAGCTAAGCATTGCTAGGTACACCTTCTAAAGTGAAATCCGGGGAAGTAACTTTGAGCTCTTTTGAATTAGAAAATTGCTTGTGAGCACAGCACAATGAAACTGAAAATGCCATTGGTAGCCTGCAGTTTATTCTGTAGGAGTCTTTTTAATTAACAGCTTAATTGGATAATTTAATCCCCTTTAGAATGGAAGATATGAAAATGAAAATGAGATACTCCCTGTGATCTGACAATATCGTGCTTTAATAAACACACCAAAGTGAGCCCAGAAATGAGCAGCACAAAAGCATTACAATAATTTGTGATCATTGAAAGAAAACCTGATCTATAATTTTAATTATTCCTAAATGGTTTAGATACATGTTTCATTTGAATGTGTATTTTGTTTTGTTAATTGGCTCAGTTAAGAAGGTAAGTGAGTATAAGAGTCTGTGGCTAAGCCATGGATTTACAATATGTTCTAAGCTTTTCTAAAAATCCCATTAAGAAAGTAAAATATCCTATAAAATAAAATATTAGAAAAAGTACAATATTTTCCAGTATTTTCAGGAATTTATAAGAATAATTTTATTTCTCCATTGATTCTGAGATGAAAAAATGCCACTTACCCTATTCTCATTCTATGCTTTCTCCACTTGAATAAGAAATTGAGGCGCAGGGTCCAAGAAATGAAGAAGCATATTAATGTACAACTCCCCAAAAGGCTTTTCTAATTAATTCTGACTTGAGACTCCATTTTACAGAGAAAGAAGAACTCGATGATTAGGTTAAACTTCCCCAATTAAAGCTCCCTAAATACTGAGTATTGTGTATATTGCCAATTTTACTGAAATGCCTGCAAACATCCTAGACAAAAAGAGAACTGTAGTTTACTATTTCGAAGTACATTGTGTTCATCTCCAAATTGAATTAGAAGGCAGTGGAATCAGTACCCGAATAATAACCAGTCAGCCTTCTTAACCCGATGGCATTTGATGGGTGGCAAAAATATCCCAGGAGTATATTTGTTCTGAAATTAACCAGATTTTCAACAGATATTTGTAATTTTTTTTGCCTAATTATAGTCATAATATAAACAGCTCCTATTTGTTGACACAAGGTATGTCCTAGGTACTCGGCTAAGGCTTTGCCTGCATTATAGCCCATCCTCACAAAAATCACACAAATAGTTGTTGCTATTCCTATTGCACAGGTGAGGAATACTTCTGGGATTTTCCCAGACTACGTTAGTAATTGGAGCCAGAAATAAAGTCAATTTTGTCTGATTTCACAATCTTTTTTTTCTAAGATTCTAATGGGTATTGGACAATGTTCACAAACATGATTTTGACCTGTGACTTACTGAAAATTTCAGGTTATGTTTTGGTGACAGTCTGCTAGAAAATAATGTGCATGTCAAACTGAGTCAATTTAAGCTGGGCGTGGTGGCATAGCCCTGTGCTCACAGTATTTGGGAGGCTGAGACAGGAGGATCACAGGTTTGATATCAGTACCATAGTAAGACCCTATTTCAAAAATAAGAATAAAATGCAGCCGGGTGTAGTGGCACACGCTTGTAATCCCAGAATTCGGGAGGCTGAGACCAGAGGATCGCAGTTCGCCGACAGCCTCAGCTACTTAGTGAGGCCCTCTGCAACTCAGTGAGACCTGGTTTCAAAATACAGAATAAAAAATAGGGCAGGAGGTGTAGCTCGGAGGTCGAATGCCCCTGAGTTCCACCCCCAGACCCGCAAAAAAAGATAAATAAATAAATAAAATGAAGCTGGGGGTGTATCCAGAAGTAGAATGCTCCTGGGTTCCATCCCCAGCACCACAAAAATGTCCGTTTACAGGGATTTATACTTGATGGTAGTCCCATCTTTGCCGGAGCCAGCCAGCAAAAGTACGGGTTCTAAAGAGAGGAGTGAGGATGAAAGAATTCAATTCTAAGAATTTAATTTAAAGAATTTTAATTCAAGCATGGAAGAATCGCCAGTCCACTCCTGGGTCAATATCTCTAGTGCCCAATCCCGGGTTTATCTCTCTTGTCCTATTTATACGGTTCCAGGTCAATCAATCCCGCATGCCATCACCACCTGAGCTTCTCTTAGACCTTTTACTTTGAACTTTCCATGACCTCAAACCTTATTGACTCTGGGCAAAGGACAGTCAGAAGTATTCTTTTAGGGGAAAACCTTAATGGCTTCCCACACATCTTCAGTTTTCCAGAGCCTGCTCTTTTCTCATCGTTCTCACTACCATTTATTGAGCGTGTACTATGTGCCAGACATGCAGCACTTACCTATATTATTTAATTTAGTAGTGACAATAATTCAGATACCTCTTACTATTGCCATTTTATAGGTAAGGGAACCAGGGCTCAGAGAGGTTCTTGGCTTGCCCATGATTATTGAACTAGCAAGCAGTAATACTGGGTTTGAATCCACTTTGGTCCCTTAGGCAAACGTAATTATGGTGACCTTAAGTCCTGGATGTCCAGACTGGGTCATCCCTCTAGTTCAGTTGACAGACTTCCCTGAATTCAGCTCTGTGAGTGCCCCTGCCCTCTCTGTTCATTCTCCTGAAACCAGAATGTCTCCCAGTCACTTCTTGCAGAGAACAAAACCTTTCCAACACTGCATGTTGGTAGTTGAGGAACTTTCAAGCAAAGACCTTGTTTTTAACCCTAACACATTTTCTTTCAGATACCAGATACCATAACCTAGAGCTTCCAAGTCCTGAGGCCTTCTCGTATCTGACAAGATACTTCAGTTTGATTTTACTAAGGGGTCCATTATTTTTGTTCACATGGGCTTATATCTTTTCAAAATTATTTTTAGTATCATTTTTGTGAGAGAGGAGACTGATATGAGTCTTTTACATTTAACTGGAAGTCTACATTTTGTCTTTTAAATGGAATTCTATAATAAAAACTTATTTTGAAAGAATTGATACTGTATAGTTCTTTTTGTGTATGTGGTATGGAGATTGAACTCGGGGGCATTCTCTCTCTGAGCTATACTCCAGCCTTATTTCTTTTTAATGTTTGAAACAGGGTCTCACTAAGTTGCTAAGGGGCTTGCTAAATTGCTGAGGCTGTTCGAGCCTATGATCCTCCTGTCTCAGCTGCCCAAGTTTTGGGGTTACAGGCAAGTGCCATCATGCCTGGCTTGATATATGGTTCTATACTGAATTACTGTCTTCAGTCAGCAATGTTTGTAACTAAGTCTTAAGATTCCTTTAAAATGCTGAATATTAGAAGGTTGAATTTTCTGTAGAATCCAGTCCTATTTTTTCTTAGTTGTTTTAATAAAAACAAGTGGACATGAATACTTGGTATTTTCCATTTCTCCTAAAGATAGAACTTAGCCCTTGGAAATTTCACTTGAGATGAAAGGAATGTATCTGTCCACTGTCCAGAGTTGCATAGGAATACATCTAGGAGAATGCCTTAGAGTGGATTTGTCACTCTGGAGAAATTTTTACCTATCAACAAGGGCCAAGTTCAGTCCTTGGGGAGATTCATATTTCAACTCTCATTTGCACACATGTAGGCTCTGGTGCAGACTGAGTTTGAGTTAATGCACAAAGCTTATTGGGAAGAAAATCAATCAAAAGCTTTTTTTTAAAAGCACAAATGGTTCTTTAGGAACTGAAAGCTTGGTGCCTCATTTTTTGTAAACATTGAATAAAAACCATTTTAAAGCATTCAGCATATTAAAATTACAAGCTGTAGTTCTAACAAAGGTGCTTCCTCACCTAGGTCCATTGGTGTTACATATGAAGTGATATTTACTATAAAGTAAGAAAAAAATTTACTGTGATTTAATGTGTGCCTATCACACATGAGTCAGGGGGCTAGTTGCTATGTTGCATTTTGATGCATCTAGCACCTTGGTGACTTTAACCCCAAACTCCACCAACAATATTATAATAGAATTGCCATTCCTCTCCCTGAAAACCTTCCAGTGATCTTTTTTAATTACATTTATAATAAAACCCAAGTAATTTCTCCTGATCCAAAGGCCCTAGGAGACCTGGCTCTCCACTTCTGCAAACACTTCTCCACTTTTCTAGCTACATGGTCATCTTTCTGTCTTTCCAACTTTACCAAGCTTTCTCTTGTCTTATCAGTCACAGAGCCCTTGCTGCTTTGCCTGAAATACTATTTGCATGCCTTCTACACGATTCTACTGAAATCAGGCCCCTTAAAGTCCAGCCTTCCTTCCTCTCTTCTCCCTTTCTCATATCTTCTTTCTTCTTCCTGCCTATTGTTTGTCTCCCCCAAGTGTCTTCTAAGTTAAAATTTTGTCTTGTTGACTACTATATTTCAAGAACTTGGAACAGTGCGACACATAGTAGGTCCTTGAATGTAAGTTGAGCAAATGTATTATTTCATTGCAAAAATAAATATTGATCACTATGTGCTTTACACTATTTAGGGACTTCTGAGGATACTGCAATACACAAAACAGATAAGGGTTCCTGACCTCACAGAGCTTATACTTTAGGAGACAGAGAAGAAACAAAATAATTATGTGAAACATGTGACATAGGATAGGGGAGGAAATGAATGAATAAATGAACAATAACAATGTTGAAGAAAAATTCTCCTCCATAATAATTGCTTTCATATTTGTCTTTTCCATGCAGCTCTCTGGATCCATAGATAATTATACAGTATAATTATATCCAGAGGATAATATGATTCTGCATGATTTTTTCATTTAATAGTATTGGCTTGATCCACATTCGTTTGTGCTTCATAATCTTCCACTTGTAATGGCAGCATAATATTCTTTCAAGTTTCTATGATATAATTCATGTGGTCATTTCTTTCTGAAATCCTTGATTCATTTTCTCACTATTGTGAATAATAAATAAATATTTATTTATTTATTTATTTATTTATTTATTTATTTATGGTACTGGGAGTGGAACCCAGGGGCATTCTACCTCCGAGCTACACCCCAGCCCTACTTTTTATTCTTTATTTTTTGAAACAGGGTCTCGCTAAGTTGCAGAGAGCTTCACTTAGTAGCTGAGAGTGTCCATGAACCATAATCCTCCAGTGTCAGTCTTCTGAATGTTGGGATTACAAGTGCGCTCCACCATGCCCAGCTATCTTTTTAAATATACTTTTTCTGGTGTAACGTAGGAAGGTTCAAAGTGATACAAACATACATAATTGAGCACAGCACTTGGATTTTTCCCCTCCAGATCTCTCCCACCCTGTACATGTTAGTGAGATTGGAAGTGATATCTCCACATATTGGCATAGCATTATTTCAACTTTTTTCTTCACCAAGCCTCCTTTTTCCTTCCCTCCCTCCCTCCCTGGATCTCCTTCCACTAATATCTTAATATAGGATTTCTTTCTTTCCACTTAATCATTTTCTAGAATAAATACTTAAATGTGAATTTTCTTGATAAAAAAGAGGCATGTCTATGCTTTCGTGGATGTATACTGAAAGATAACATTCCAACTAGATTGTACAGGGCTGGGGATGTGGCTCAGTATAGATCTCTTACTTGCCTAACAAAAGTGGTATCTATGTAGACTCTCATAAATCCTCTGCGCATGTCTATAAATTATATAGATAAAGAAATATGTCCACATATATGAAGAAAATGCGCATATTTATACACACACTCACCAGAAGTGTATACAACTATGTGATATAAGTGATTTGAAAGTTTAGATCTAGGGATTTTTAGGGTATGTAAAAATTAAAAACAATTATTTTTCCTCTGTCTTGAAGGGTCATATTTAGGAGTGAGAGAATCCAGAGGATATTTTCCTGTTGTAAATCACTTCATTGCTTTTTCTTCCTTTCAATTTGGGCTTATAAAATGGGAACACTGTATTAATCCATTCTAATTAAAAACCAGCCATGCAACCCTTCAGTTAAAGAAACAATTTTGAGCCTGCCTAGGATATCATCCTGTCAGCAGTTGCCTCCATGGCTTTGGTATTATCGCTACGACAGTGCTCTGGTGGCCACTGGGGCAAGGGCTTTACTAGATGATTTGGCTTCTAAAAATATCAGTAACTGGCCCAAAGCACTTGCTCTGAGAAAGGGTTCAGAGCTCTTCCACAGGGGCCTAACAGTGTGGAAATTTCTATTCCTACAGTAAAGAAGAGAGTGGGGGTTATGGAAGGGGCAACAAGCAAAGTTCACCTCCTGCCTGTCTACAGAACACCTCTTGCCTTCCGGCAGCCGGAGGAGCTCTGCTATTCTTAGCCATCTCCTGCGAAGGCAATTACACAAAACCCCTCTGAACCCATTTCCGCATTTGTTCAAGAAATTCATCTTACATAAATCCCCCATGCTGCAACCAAGCCCTTGGTCTGCCCTTGGCTGGGTGGGAGAAAAGCCAGCTTCCTCTCTCCAGCAGAGCCCTTTTGGACTTTAAGGCGATTATGTCATCACTGTGGCCCCCTCCTTCCCATTCTCCAGGCTGAGCATTTTCATTGTCAGCTTTTGCCTTTTCTCTCTTCATCTTGGTATTTCTATGATTCCTTTGTTTTGAATGATTCAGAACTAGGCCTAGTACTATGCAAAAGCTCACCTGATCTGACTCTCCAAAAGAGAGGGGGCCAAGGGAGGATTAAACAGGTCTGGGGAGGCAACGGAGATTGGAAGCACGTATTCCATGGCTATGGAGTAAAGCTGAGTACAGCTGAGTCCCAGGTCAGAAAGTCAAGAAACAAGTAGAAAAGCAAGGCCTCCAATCTAGGTGCAGCATCTTTAAATATAAAGCCAAGCCCGAACATCTTGCTGATCTGAAAACCCAGGGAAAATACAGTAGAATTGCTTATCAGCCTGAGTAGCAAGCAGGTACAGCCTTTAAAATAAACCAGTGTCTCATCAGCTTGCAAGTGAAAGGAGCAGGCATCGAGCGAACGACTGAAGAACTGACCAGGGGTAAGTTCAGGATGCTGTTCAGATTACCAAGGCCCAGCACAACACCTAGGAGAATATAGTAAGCAGGTGGTCCCAGGCCAAATGGTTCTTCTCTCATCAGACCTCATGATAGTCTTCTGGGTCTGAAATCTTGGAGTCTTCTCTCTTTCCCACCTCTCCATCTCCTTGGTCATTAAACTGTGATCCTTCAATGTTTCTATCATATTTGTTACTCTAGGCTTCTATTTCTCCCCATTCAAACCTGAATAATCTCAGACCTGAGCTGTAAATCACTTCCTAATAGAATTTTCTGGTTTCCATCCCAGTTCACCAATCTACACACACACTGCACTCTTTAATTCTTTACATGGTGGTTTTGAACTGCCTAGGGGGATATGTTCATATTCATTAGTTAGACCAGCTCTCCGATATTTGGCCCGAAACTGTCTTTCCCAACTCTGTCTCCCACTGCATCTGTGTTGTTCCCTTGACTTGCTCTCTTCTCCGCCCATTTAAATTCTCTCTGTACAGTTGAAGATTGGGGTCAATAGTGTACTCAAGGGTAGAGCATTTGGTTAGCCTGTGCCAGGCCCTCCCGAGAACTTACAGTACTTTCTGTCGGGTTCCCTCATCTAACCTTGTACTGTTCTGGGCTATTCATTGGCTTTCTTCTGTGGCTGTTGATTTCCATGATCAGTGTTTTAATACTTTAATGGCAAAGTATTAAATGGGCTTTTAGGGTTAAGGGCATCACTCCAAGCAGCCTGGCACAGTCCTGAAGGCATTGAGTTTGCTATGGTTTCGGTGTAGTTACAACGCTATAGTGCAGTGATTCTCAGTATGTTCTAAGATGAGGTCTCCTTTGTTCCAGGAAATTTTATATCTCATGGTGATTTCACTTATCGAAATGAAAACAAATCAAAAACAAACAAAAAACATGCCATCATGCAGGCATGATGGAACATGCCTGGATTCCTAGTACTTGGGAGGCTGAAATGGGAGGATTGTAGGTTTGAGGCCAGCCTAGGCAATCTAGACCCTGTTTTAAAGATATCAATGAAATTAGGCTGGGGGTGTATCTCAGGGGTAAAAATGCCCTTGGGTTCAATCCCAAGTACCACTAAACAACAACAACAAACAACACTGTCATGACCAAAAGCTTTTATAAATTCACTAATGCTTTACAACAAAGTTTTAGTTAAATATAACATCACCTTCATGTGTTTGAAAATAAGCAGTGCTATATTTATGTTTTCCTTTATTTGGTTTAGAGATAATTCTTAGCTAGCATGTGTTTTTGCTGACCCATGCAATAAGATTGCCTCCTTGGGTGTTCTGCTGCCTCATGATCTGAGCATATCATTACTCCATAAGACTAGTGTGAGAATGAAATGAGATACCATGTTTTAGGTACAAGGATCAGATATTTGCATTTAAGTGATTTTGATTTTCTTTCCCTTTCCCATGCCACCATCAGATAATTTAGAAGATCTGGAAATTTGTGGAACTTCTGGTTGATTTGAATTAGACGGGACAGAGCTTCAGGGAGTGCAGATAGGGAAGGAATGCAGTGCTTCTGAGAAAGAAAGTGAAAAGGCATTAAAGACCATTTAGAGCAGCAGATCTCTACCATTTTCATCTCAGGGATCCTCTACCCTACCTTCTTTTCTTTTTGGTAGTGAGGATAGAACCCAGGGGCACTGCACCTCTGAGTGTACTCCCAGCTCTTTTTATTTTGACACAAGGTCTTGCTAAGTCTGAAGGTAGCCTTGAACCTACAACCCTCCTCTCTCAGCCTCCCATGGCATTTACTCTACCTTCTTAAATATTGAGGACCCCAAAGAGCTTTTGATAATGTGGAGTATATTTATAAAGAAGTAAACATTTTTAATTCATTAACATGTAACAGTATCAAACTCATTACCCATAGGCATATGTAACATATTTCATACCCATAGGCATATGTAACATATTTCATGAAAAATAACTATAACTTCCTAAAGAAAAATAGTGAAAAGAGTGGCATTGATTTAAATTTTTGCAAATCTTTTTAATGTCTTTAATAGAAGACAGTTACATTCTGATGTCTGCTTGTGAATTCAACCTCTTGTGACATTTGGTTTTGGTGAAATATAGGAAAAAAATCCAGGTTCATACTGACATATTGTTTGAAAAGTGGAGAGGTAGTTGAAGAGCCATTCAGATAATGGTGGATGTTCTTCTTTGAAACTAATCTAAAACTCGGTAAGTGGTAGTTTTTGAAAGACTAGTTGCTATATGGAATCTGAAACCTAATAATGAATTTTTCATAATCTGTTATATGAAAATACATATTTATCTTGACCTTAAGTGGGTCATTTAATCATTCATGATTTTATAACATCAAGTATTGGGCATTTGGGAAATATTGATTAAGTTATGCAGATCTCCCAAGTGTTGACACATCTCATTTTACAATTTCAAAAATTATGCTCATTATTCATTGTCACTGATCTTATCAGATAAGTCTTTAGTGCTGGGCAGCTGTCACACTGGAGGTTGCAGACAGGCAAATATCAAAATTTCAATTTTCATTCGAAGACTTAAATTTTATCATCGGCAACAAATAACTGTAGGTTGTGTCCTTTGAAGTAACTGGCTAACTGGGTTCATTTCTGAGAAAATGTCTGTCAAATGCCCAATTTTGAATAGCCAGAGCCTGCCAGTTTCTCTTTCAAGTAAAAATAGCGTTTCTGGGGGAAGAAAAGCAGATGGTTCACCTTTCAGTTCAAATGATGCCATAGATGCTTTTCCATATGACACCTATTATCATTCAGGACACACAAAAAGTGTTTCTTGTGTGCTTCTCACCTTATCACACAAAATAGGGGAAAGATAAACATTCAAGGGTTGAGATTTAATAAAAATTATTTTTTGTGATATGGGGATGGAACCCAGGGGCATTCTACCTTCAAGCTACACCCTCCCCCTTTTATTTATTTATTTTTCTTCGAAACAGGGTGTCGCTAAGTTGCTGAGGTTGTTCTCCAACCTGAGATCATCTTGCCTCATTCTCCCAAGTACTAGGATTATAGATGTGTGACACCTCGTCCAGCTACAATTAATATTTTTACATCCTCATCAAGGACATTCTTATGTGAAACTGCCATGCTCTTTTTACTGCATAGCAGTAAAAAAATACAGTGACTTGTGGTACAATTTGGTAACTGTTGCCTGGACTTGTGCTAAGGTGCCAGTAGTTTTCCCCACCATTGTTTTTCTACTATCCTTGCACATGTCAAACAGTGGAACTGGCAGACAATGTCTTAGTATTCTTATGGAAATAATTTTGACCTCTAGCAACCTTAGAAAGAGCCTTGGGAATCACCAGAGGTCTATGGGCCACATCTGGAGAACTGCTGCTCTAAAGTTTTGCAAAGGGCCAGCCCTCCCAGGATGGAAAATAGAGCTATTTAGCACATTTGGAAGGAGAAGCGAGGTCTCCTTCTCACACAGCAATTTGCCTTACTTTTTGGAGGCTGAGATGGATGTTTTATTTCTTTGCAGAAGTGAAGGCATCTGGCATGGGAGTACGATTATTCTCCACTCACCTTTAAACTGCCTCAGCTATTACTAAGTCTCTGGCAGTGATATGTTGATTATGTGAATTTAAAGCCCACAGGAGCCAGAGGAATGACAGATCAGATTCTCTTAAATGAGAAATAAAATCCAGGAGCCTGGCAGCGGGACATACGGCTCTCGCTCCTGCCGACCTTTAGTGTCACTCTGGTAGAATGACTGCTTCTGGGCCAGATGGCATGTGGCTTAAACGGAGATGTTTCAACCTGTTTTCTGGTATTAATTGTGCAGGTTGATACTCCTTCATCGTGCAGTCTGTAATTCTTCATCGTCAATCTCATTTAGATTTTTTTTTCCAAAAAGAAGCAGTCAAATTCTAACAGGGCTCCAAGCAATTTCAAAAGACCCATTTCTTTCAAATCTCCAAACCCAAACCTTTTTATATCACGTCACTGTTACAGGCTGACAGATACTGAATCTCCCTTTTGTCAATCGAATGTTAAGTCTAGCAACTTTTAAGAGCAATGAGATTGAAGGATAGTCTCTCTGTCCTGAAGGAGGTGGTTGAATGGAAGCCCATTGCATTGTTTTTGTTTAAAGGGACTAAATAAAGATCATTTTGTAAAGGCAGTGTTTCAAGTAGAGCAAGATAGCTTCTTAAATCTGATGAGAATAAATAGAAGATCAATGTCTTTAATCTTATCAACAATTTTACCAAATGACATGTATTAATGGCTTTCAGGTTAGGCTTCTGTGCTAGTCATCTTTCTGTTGCTGTGTCCAAAATACCTCACATAAACAACTTAAAGGAGGAAAGATTTCTTTGGCTCACAATTTCAGAGGTTCAGTCCATGGTTGGCTGGCTCCATTGCTTTGGGTCTGAGACAAGGCAGAACATCATGGTGGAAGGGAATGGCAGAAAATACTCAGGTCATAGCAGCCAGGAATGGGATAGAGTAGGGACAAGATACAGTGCCCAATGGCACACCCTATGGTGATAACTTCCACCACCTCCCAGAAGCCCATTTGGCTATCATTCTATTGTTGATGTCAGAGCCATCATAATCCAATTGCTTTTCCAAATCCCCACTTCTAAACATTACTGCATTGGGGGCCAAGCCTTCAACACATGAGCCTTTGATGGTGTACTTCATATCTGAACCATAACAGCTCTCAGTTCTGAACAAGTAAATACTCTAACTAGAGATATTCAAAGTGATGAAAGAGGGTAGTTCTTAGGTATAGAGTGTTTGGAATAAAAAATGTTATTGCTTGTCTTCGGTAAAATATTCTTTTATTATACAAAAGCTGAACTTATTTATTTATAAAATAATTTGAGGTTGAACCAATGAACAAAAGAAGCCTATTTGGCTAATTAAGAAAGAGTGTTGATGTTTTTCCTTAGGGTCACATGTGAGAACAAAATTCTGTCATATGAAAACGCTTCCCTTTTAAACCTAAAGATATTCCTTTAAGGAAAAAAGAGAAAATAAGTTATGGATATTATAGTTGACATATTTCCCCCTTTGTAGTCATGGTATTTGAATTATATGCACATTACTCAAAAATTTTGAGCCCTAATACAGAGCCTGGCAAGCAAATCATTATAATTGTAAAATAGAAACATACATTTTAATGCTGTAAGTTCTAGTTTTTGCTCAGAATTCTGGTTCGCTGTTTACAAGAGAGGCAGCATACTCATACTTATAGAAGAGTAATTTTGACTTATTAAAAATATATTATAGCTGGGCGTGGTGGTGCATGCTTGTAATCCCTGCACTTGGAAGGCGGAGACACAGGAGGATGGCGCAGGTTCAAAGCCAGCACACTGGCTTAAGAGACCCTCTTTCCAAATAAAAATATAAAATAGGTCTGGGAGTGTAGCCCGGAGTTAGGAGGGCTTGCAGGAACCCTAGTACCACCAAAAAAAAGCATATTGTATACAGGCAGAGCCGTGTGGAGACAAGGACTGGTACTTGGTGGTGGCACATGGGACTACACGGCCCTGCCTAAAGCAGTCAGGTTGTACGCACGCACTATTCAGCAATAAAAAGGATTAAATCCCATCATTTTGGAAACATAAGCATCTCTCTGTCTGTCTGGATATCATAATGTTAAGTGAAATAAATCAGGCACAAAACTCTGAGGCTATAGTTCAGAGATAGAATACTTTTGGGTTCAACCCCAGTACCCTCATATATATACCCAGAAAAAAAAATAGGTACAAAGTCATAGCCAGATAGGAAAACAAGTTCTGCTGTTCTATTATACAGAGGGTGGTTTTAGTTAATAATATTGTATCATATAATTCAGAATATCTAGATTTTGAATGTTCTCATCATGAGGAAATTATAAATGCTTGAGATGATGAATAACCTATGTATACTGAGGTGATTAATATGCAATGTTCAAATGTACCAAAATCACAATGTACCTCATAAAGATGTATAATTAATCTGTCAATTAAAAATATAGCCTTCTCAAGCCACAAAATACTAACTGGCCTACATCTTCAACATGTAAAGAGAGGCCTGGTTTGAAAACAAAATGTCTATTGGACTTAGTGTTGAGGCAGGTCAGGTGTGTTTGGAGACTTGATGAGATATTCCCATAAGGAGTTTATTTGCATGAAAGATGAAGTTGCTTCCTGTGGGTTAATGAATCCTAATAGTGGCTAGCATTGCTGGGTTACTGAAAAGGTTCACGAAATAGAGGAGGGTGTCAGAGACAAATGGTATTGTTTGAATTCATTATAAACCAGCCACTACAAGATTATAGTAACTGAGTCCTTGGCAGGGAAGCAATAATTAAGAGCAAGTACAAATAAAAAAACATTTTTATTTCTTCATTAGAAAAGAGTCTATTCAATTCTGCTGCCCATTTTTTGATTGGGCTATTTGGTTTTTTTTGTGTTATGATTTATGCTTTATGCTTTTTAAGTTCTTTATATATTTAGATATTAGATCTTTGTCAGATGGGTAGGTAGTAATGGTCTTCTATTCTATATGCTCTCTCTGTACATTCTTGGTGGTTTCTGTTACTGCATGGAAGCTTTTTAATCTAATGCCATTCATTCATTAATTCATGTTTTAATTACCTGAGCTTTTGAGGTCTTATTGAGGAAGTTTCTACCTGTACCTCTATGTTGACAGCCTAGTTGTCCATCAACAGATGAATGGATCACAAAACTTTGGTATATGCACACAGTGGAATTTTACTCAGCTATAAAGAAGAAAAAAATCACACTATTTTCAGAAAAATATTGACAATATTATGCTAAGTGAGTTTAACCAGTCTAAAAAAAAGAAAAAAGAGAGTAGATCCATGTTTTTTTCTTATATGGAAGATAGAGAGATAGTCAGAAATAAAGGTCTCATCAGATAAAAGAACAGACACTCCAGGGGAGTGACTGAGGACAGTTAGGGAAAGTAGGATAGGAGACAAAGTCATGAAAAATGCAACAGTTGAAATAATACTATGCATGAACACAAAATTGATTCCAATCTTAAAGACAAGGATGATGAGGGTGCGGGAGAGGTGAGAGACCTGGTGGTAAGACAGGTACTAAGAATCATGTGCATGTATTTCTCTGTCACTCTATACCCCCAAATGATGTAAACTTAGAATGCACCAAATAAAAAAAAATGAAAGAGCCATTTCAGAAAAATTTCAGGATACTGGGGAACATGCATCTGAAAGTGCTCTGTGGGACATGTCATAGAATATAGTAAATGGGCATGGAATTCCATTTATCTTATTGGACTTAGCAGTACCTAAAGTGGGTATTATGTCTTTGTGAGTGACTTTGGCATTGATTAACATTGGTGTCTTTGGTGGTTATCTGGGCATTGTTGTATTTTTGCCTTGAGTATAGGCCAGAATTAATAACACAACAAGCCCAAGCTAGAGAAAAGGAAAGTGGTCACTGCTACGTGGTCACTGCTACGTGGTAACTGAGTATGTTATGTTGAAACCAGTGTAATTCTCTGTCCTCACATAAAACAATAATGGAACTGGGAAAAAATTTCCTATTCTTGTGTTAACCACTCTGAGGATAAACAAATTTATATGCTTGTAAAATGATGAGTCAAGTAAAAGTTTTTCCCCAACAAGAATAACATTTTCTGCATCAAAATCTGCTTCATTATTTTCATCTCCTTGGGTCCACCAATCTCTAGATACTATGTCACAAAATCTGCCCCATCTAAATTTGATGCTGGCCTTGGGAGACATGCCGTAAAATTACCCATCCCATCCCCAAATATCCTACCCTGCCATCCACCTCCCTAGATACTACTTTGATGTTGTTAAGGTAGTGTTTTCCTATAGCTTAATCCTAAAACATTTTGCTCTGGTCCATCAGTGGTTTTACCTGGTAATTTTTTGAATGGGAACTGACAGCTGACATAGCCAAGAGGGCGATTCACTTTCAGGAGATTCCCCCTGAGGTGTGGAGGTACCACAGGAATGGGAGGGTGCAGGCAGAAAAATATGGTGTGTTGCTAGTTGTACTTACAGGCAGATGAGCAATTGGGAAGGGGAAACTTGGCCTTCATACTCACAGACATTCTTTAAATTAAGCCAGAACAGCAATGTCTGGCTCAATGAAATGGCCATATTCACTACTTTTTACATCATTCTTCCTGGATAAAGTAAATGCAATTCTCTCTTTCTCCAGACAAAGGTCATGAAATCATAAAATCTTAAAGGCATGTGTGCAGTTTTCTGCATATACATATGCCTATCTACACACACACACACACACACACACACACACACACACACACACAATGTCATCTCATTAAAATGAGAGATTTAAGGCCACTTAACAACATGTGATAGGATAAAAGTAATTAAGAATAATTATTAGTATTTGCAGGGAGCTCATTCTGCATCTCTATCAGTATGGTTCTATAGTGAAAGACCGCTTTCTTTTTTAGCACTGAAGAGTAGTCTTAGCAACCTCAACCTTGAAGTAAGGTCTCAACCCCCTCATCAGAATATCCCAATAAGGCAGGAGAGAGGCTACAGAAGTCCTTGAAGGTGAAAAGTGTACTAGGGATCTGATCCTACTTCTACCTCTGAACTCACTTCCGCACTTTCACCTCCTGGAAGCCTGAAGATTTTGTGCATGTGCCCTGGCCACGGAGTAGCCTCTGGTGAAGGTTAATAGGTACTCATAGTTCTAGACTGTTGAGTGGACTTGATGTTTTCTGATAAAATTCTTTAAGATTAATTTCCAGGAAAAGTGGGTGGAGGGAAACTAACTCCAAGACC
Organism: Muscardinus avellanarius; assembly: GCF_963383645.1. NCBI lineage: Eukaryota > Metazoa > Chordata > Mammalia > Rodentia > Gliridae > Muscardinus > Muscardinus avellanarius. The sequence goes on from NC_137792.1 coordinate 16,119,728, forward strand.
TATGAATGGGATGCCTGCTGGAGAACAAGAATGGGAACATGAATATAAAAAAGGCAACAAAAGAAGGAGGACTTTAAGATAAAAAATTATAGATGAAAAGGATGATTTACTAGTTCATTTTTGTGACAAGTGTGATTTTCCTATTAAAATCCGTGGGAGCATAATTCTGTACAAGCATGATTTTTACTATGACTATGCTGATTTGTATAAAAAGCATGGAGATTAGACATGCCCGGGCTGTAGTAAACCTGTACTGAGAATTGGGAAGTACATAAGAGGTTCTATCTTCATGTGTAGTGTTGTTCCAGGATACAAAAGAATATTTTGTCTCAAAGAGACTTAATATATCCATATCAATCACCATCATAAGATAACTGGAAAACTTGCAACCTATGCAAGGTCATCCTTGAATTGTTTCACTACCAAATAAAATGTCTGAAATTCATGAATTTTGGCTAGACAAGGACTATATACGCCATATTTCACCAGAATAGCACACCCATGTTGCTACCACTTTTCATGCAACATGTGACATACAAACAATAATATCATCTGCCTCATGAGGATATTGCTGCTTCTCCAGAACTGTCTACATGTCCACTTCCTTTGGTCCATAAGGAAACCATTTGCATTTCATCAATGAGATACAGCAACTTATTAACTGCTCTTATTCAGAATGACTCTAATTCTGGTGGTAAAGAACCATCACTTCCTACCCCAGCATCTGTTCACCATCATTCTGAATATCATAGTTGACCAGATAGAATGCCCTGGGTTCAATCCCCAATACAAAAAAAAAACATATTCAATGCCATATGCAGATATTATTCACTTGGTTTATGGCCATGGCATCTGTCCATGACATCTAGTACATCACCAAATTTCTCTTCCTCTGGATATATTATTGCCCAGATGCCATATCATTTAAATTCTCCTCCAGGACCTCTCATCTCAAAATGGTGATCTGTCAGTATGTGAATTCCCTCTTTACCATTATAATCCTAATCTGGAAACTATGAGCCCTCTGTTTACACAAGCAAATGGTATAATGCCTAGTATTAAAAAGACTGACATCTTGTCTACCTTCCAACACTACTTGCATCATATCATTCACATTAGACAAAATATGAGTCATATTAACAATGAAAACAGTATTTGAAATTAAATATCAGACAAGAAAAAACCCTTAAATAGAGTTAATCTTTTATTTAAACTTTGATGTTTTGGGAACAAAAAGCACTGCTTACAGAGGCAGCTATAAAATACTTAGGATCTTGTCTCTTAAAATGGTTTTAAGTGGTCTTTAGGATTTATTTCAGGTTCTAGAGTGTAGTGTAGATAAGTGGTTGAGCTGAGCACAGCTGTATTTTAACAACTTTGTTTTCCTAGTTTGGTAAATTGAACCAGAGGTGATTTCCTGGGGTAAGGTTTTTTAAAACAAATTTGCATTGTTCCATTTTCTGAAGTATTATATTTTTTTGGTGGTACATTTTGTTAACCTGTGTAAAAGGCTTACAATTCAATGTAGTCATAAAATGCTATTTTTATGTAAATTGAAGCACAATTGATGCCTTTTAAAAACCATGTTTTACCAGTACGTTCCCAAAGTACAATAAAAATCCTAGAAGTAAAAATCTAGCAAAAAATACTGGAAGGTAGATAGCTAAATGGTGGAGAATTAGTTCATATTTTAGGCACTGAAATTTTGAGGCATAATAAGTATATAATGCATTTCACTTTGATGCCCTTTCATTTTTAGGCAGCCCTAGAAGCACCAAAATACATTGGAAATGTAGCACAATGATAGATTTATGTTTGTAATGTTAAAAGGCATTACTAAATCATTTGGAAAGATGCACCCAAAGTAATTGACTCTGTAGGATCCAAGCTGGTAGGGATGCTGCGACTTGTTAATGCGTTTTTGCAGACTGGTTGGTATTACACAATGTACCCACAATGGAATGGAATCACACAATGGAACCGCACTTACTAGTCTTAATTAACATTATTTTATAGCACTGTTTAAACGGGTATTGTTTAGATAAAGTGTGCTATACTCTTTTCATTGTCCTAAACTAAATATTTGGGGTTGAATATATTTTATTGTAATTCTTCATTTTATGGTAGAATTTGATCCTGTTCTTATGTGATTTCTTGTTTATTGAGTTTTAAAGTACAATTCAAATGTCATGGAGGACTTTGAATAATGCATTAATGAGGACATTCTTTTTTGTGTGTGGTACTGGGGACTGAAACCAGGGGGCATTCTCTGAACTATATCTCCTAGCCCTATTTTATTTCTTATTTTTGAAATAGGATCTCACTGAACTACTGGGGGTCTCATTAAATTGCTGAGGCTGACTTCCAACCTGTAATCCTGTCTCAAACTCCCAAATACTGGTATTATACGTGGGTGCCACCACATCCATCTGATGAGGATCATTCTTATAGTCATAAACTCATTGTTTGGGTTATATTTTTGTATGATGAGATTTTTTTAACTTGAATTGAAAAACTATCAATTTTTTTCTTTTTATTTGGTACTTGAGATTGAAGGAGTCCTCTAACACTTAGTTACATCCTCAGCCCTTTTTATTTTATTTTGAGACATGCTCTTGCTCTGTTGCCAAGGCTAGCTTTGAATTTGTGATCTTTCCGCTCAGCCTCTCAAGACGCTGGGATTACAGGTGTACACCAGTGTGCCTGGCTTTTTTTTTTAAGATATGGTTTCACTAAGTTGCCCAGGGCAGTCTTTAATTCCTGAGCTCTAGTGATTCTCCCACCTCAGCCTCCTCAGTACTGGGATTACAGGCCTGTGCCACCGAACTTGGCTTTTTCCTCTTTCCTTGGTGAAGCAATCTAAACTTGGAACATTTTGCCATGAAATCAGCATTGAAGACTACCAGATGACATTGTCTTGGAGAAAAGCATGAATAAATTAGATGAATTTCACTGCCTTAGAAGGTGTCTTTAGAAGCAGCATTTGAATTATAGGGAGCTTACTACATTACAGCTAAGATGACCACTTACACTTTATACAGATTCAAATATATGACTCGACATTCTTAGGATATTATGAAATGCCATTAAAAAATCCTCATGTTCAAATGATGAATTTAATTGTTCAGCTGCTGAATGATACAGATATGAACTAAAACTTGAGCTGCTGCCCACAAGCAGAGACTTGGAAATAATGCAGCCGAAGCAGAAAAAGGCAAACAAGAAGGAATAACTCAAGTAGCTTTGTGGCTTTGTTTCCAACCCTGTTGCCCTTCGCCTGTGTGCCTGGAGCCAGTCCCACCATGCTCACCTTTCCTCCTGTAGTGCTCACAGGTCCCAGCACCAATGGCATTCCCTTTGCCCTGAGTCTGCAGCGGGTCCCTTTTGTGCTTCTTTACCCTCAGGTAGCCTCTCTCCCCCTGGACCGCTTCCAGGGGTAGGGGCTTACCCCTTCCCAGTGTTTTTATTCTTGTGGGGGCACACCCCAGGGTATTAAAAGTAGCTTTGTCATTCCTAAAAATATGCTCATGAAGTTTTTCCTTCTCCCAACATGGTGCATAATATAAATATGAAGTGTCAGTATGCAGATATCACTTACTAGTTTACAGTATGTATATTTAAAAGCTATTTCTTTTTTCAAGGGACTGATCAGTAATTTATCATTGTATTGTCAGGTAGCAAGTCAGATGCAGACACATCTCTGAGCTTAGAGTTCAAGTTAGAAATAAAACAAATGGCTGTATTAACCTTGAATAACCTAAAATAACTAATAGACTTTTAAAAAGTAAGTGATTTTCACACCTTAGTTATTTGAGAATCCAGTGTTAATGCAATATTTCTTGTGAGAAAATTTTATTACTAGAAGCATGGAGTGCAATAGTGTGAAATGTTGGTGATGGACTGTTGGGCACTTGACTCCCTTTTTGTCTTCTTTTGGAGCTACTACATGCTAAAGTTAAAATGCAATATCAACCAGGTACAGTGGTACACACAACCAGGTACAGTGGTACAATCCTAGTACTTGGGAGGCTGAGATAGGAGTACCTTAGCAACATCCTGTTTCAAAATACAAAAATACAATAGGGCAGGGGTGTGGCTAGAGGTAAAATGCCTCTGGGTTTAATCTCCAGTAACACACACACACACACACACACACACACACACACACACACACCACACACACCAAAATGTCACTCTTTGTTACATGCAGTAAGAACATAACCAATTTCATTTTGTCTTATCAACTACCTAGGAAGATTTCTAACATTTTTAACACTATTCACTAGCATCAAATGTGGTATGATGCCACTTAGATGATGTATTGGCCTCCCCCAAATCAGTAGCATAATAAATTTTCATATGTTAAAAAAGAAGACTTTAAAATGATTTATTTTCAATTAAGCATAGGAAATATATGTTATCCAGCAAAGCAGATCAGATAGATGTGTTGTGACAGGAAAAAAATGTTTAAATGATATTAGGTGTGAACTCATCCAATTACTGTTTAAATGATGGTCGTGGGTAGAAGAGTAAATTGCTATTAGTGATATTTTAAGGGAAAATAATGTAAATCCCTGTCTTATATCAGAGAAGGTTAAAGCTGTAGTGGACACAGTCTAAATTTAATGCTCTGTGTGGTTCATTACATTGCTCTGAAGACTGCTGAGGCTGCAGTTTAATTCTCTAACACAATAAAATAAATATGAAAACACTACAAAATAAAAAGAATTATCAGGAGACTTCTGGGAAGATGGCGATCGAGAAAAGCGGGGCTTAAGAGCCCCGCTAACAACCAATCTCTATTACCACAAAATCAGCGCCTTTCATAGCCAGAAAACACCATCACCAGAGAAATAAAAAAATCACAGGCTCCAGAGAGAAAGCGGACTGAGAACTGAGCTCAGAGCCACAGAGGAGATACACCGGCTTCACGCCCGAGGACGTGGCAGAAGCACTTTACTGCCGGCAGCAGCGGCGAATTCACCGGACAGATACAGCAAGCTGAGGTGAGCCACTGCGGAACAGCCAGGCGGGATCTTTCGGCGCAGGGAGCATCTAAAGCTCCCAGTGGCTGAGCTCAGCACACGCTGCAGGGATTCAGAGTGGAACTCAAAACCACAAAGAAATACGCTAGCCTCACGGCCGAGGGCATAGCAGCGGCGCCATATTGCCAACGGCGGCAGCAGCAGCGAATTCACCGAGTCCAGTACAGCTACATCTGCGTACTAAAGAACAGTGAGTCAAATTGTGGGCCACAGAGGAGAAATCCCAGTACTGTACTCCCTGGGACTTGACCCAGTGGGGGAGGGGCGGTGGCAGAGATATCACACCATAGGAGAACGTGCAACCCGGCATCCCCCACAGTCTAAAGCAGCCTCTATCGACTCCCTGGGTCAGAGACTCTGTGATACAACCCAGTAAAGGAGTAGTGGGGTCTGAGATACTACTGACTCGAGATCCAGAACACCTTAAGTGAAGTCATAGTGACCCAAGGGAAGAACCCAGAGAAGGCACAAACATCCGAAATCATGGGAAAAAGGAATAATACTGGAGCAATGAATGCCCACAACCCCACAACATCAGAACCCGATAAAACAGAAAATCAGAGATTTCTAGAAGATCAAATCAGGAAAATAACTGTAGAAATAATAGAGGTGCTTCGAAAAGAACTCAGAGAGAGCCAAAAAGAGATAAAGGATGCAATTAATGAAGCAAAGGCCTCAATTCAAAGCACAAACAACAGATTAGAACACATGGAGAACAGAATCTCGCTCTTAGAAGATGAGCAAACCAAAAATAAACGCATAGTTTCTAATCTAGAAAAAAATATCCGACAGCAGGAATCTGATATTGAAGAAATATGGGCCCATTTTAAGAGAGCTAACCTAAGAATAATTGGAATAGAGGAGGGAAAAGAAAGTGAAACCAAAGGGATCAACAATCTCTTCAAGGAAGTAATAGCAGAAAATTTTCCAAAATAAAGCAAGAGGTTGATACACAGGTCCAGGAAACTTATAGAACTCCCTTTAGACAGGATCGGAGAAGAGGATCCCCACGCCACATAATTGTCAAAATGACCAATGTGGAAGCCAAGCAGAGAATCTTAAAGGCAACAAAAGCAAAGGGCCAAGTGACATTCAGAGGCAAACCAATTAGAATCACTCCAGACTTCCCAAACCAAGTCATGAGAGCCAGAAAGGCTTGGAGTAACATATTCCAAACTCTGAAAGAAAACAACTTCCAGCCAAAAATTACATACCCAGCAAAACTTTCTATCAAATTTGATGGAGAAATAAGAAGCTTCCATGAGAAACAGAAACTGAAGGAATTTATGTTTCAAAACCAGCACTAGAGAAAATACTCAAAGAGATTAACTACAAAGAAGAAATAGGTAACACATACCAGAACCAGAGAAACAAGATTTTCCATCCAACAGACAACTAAGATTGGTTATCTGTGGAGATTCATTATTTATGTTAGTCTTTTACCTATCTCTAAATTGTATTGTTTGCCTTTATTGTTGTTAATTTTTAGGATTTCTAGTTGGAATATTAATATACCTTCAGATATAGCAATTGGAAATATTTTATCCCATTCTATCAGTAACTTTTAACTCTGTTTACATTGTCTTTGGATATACAATATTTTTTTTTAATTTTAGGGAGTTAGTATACTCTTCTGTTGCCTGTGCTATTGAAATTATAACCAAGAAATCACTGCCAATTTCAATGCTGTGAGGTTTTATGACCCAGATTTTCTCCTAAAAGTTTATAGTCTTAAGATTTATATTTAGGTCTTTTATCTATTTTGAGTTAATATTTGTATATGGGATTAGGTAAGGGTCCAATTTTATTCTTTTCCATGTAATTATTATTTTTCAACAATATCTAGTTAAAAGATTATTATTTCCTCCACCAAATGTTCGTGGAAACCTTGTCAAAAATAACTTGACAATATAGGGAAGAAGTTAGCTCTAGGCTTGTATTTAACTCCAATGGTTTATATATCTGCCTTTAGAATAGTACTACACTGTTTCTATTATTGTAGCTTTATATGGTTTGAAATCAGAAAATATATATCTTCTAGCTTTGTTCTTTTTCAAGATCGTTTTGGGTATCTAGAGTCCATATTCCATATTAGGATAGATTTTTTTTCTGAAAAATAAATATATAAATATATGATAGTTTTATCTAAAAAATAGAAAAAAATATTCTCTGGTAAAAAGAAAGTAAAAAGAAATATTGAAATGTTATCTCTAAGTCATCAAAAGCTTGGTATAAGACAAATGAAACTGATATGTGAGATTATCATTTTTAATTTTGGATAAATTGCTATAATACTAGATGTCAACCACTAAGCCAAGCATGGGAGGGAGGAATGGGGAGAGAATGGGGTGGGGATCGGGTGGGGCCGACTGGGCAATGTGTGCATGTATGTCTACAAAAGTTTGTATCCCACTATGATGTATGAATACAGGGCACCAATAAAAAATAAAAAAAAGAATTATCAGGAAAAATGGAAATGATATAATAAATAGTAAAATTGATTCCAAGTTAAAGTTGGAACCAAATAAAATTTTTTTTGTATATATGTGTATGTGTATGTGTGTGGGGGTACTGGGGATTATACCTTGGGACATTCTATAGCTGAGTTACACCCCTAGATCTATTTTATTTTTTATTTGAAACAGAGTTTCACTAAGTGCTGGAGTGTTTGACTAAGTTGCTGAGGCTAGCCTCAAAACTGCAATCCTCCTTTCTCAGCTTCCCAAATACTGAGATTACATTTCAAGTCTGATTCCTTTTTCATTATTGTATATGATTAGACTCCTGTTTAATTTTCCAAACTCATAACCTGTGCTTTTCTACTTCTTGCCTTTATTCTATTAATACAGCCTTAAAAAAGCCCTTGGTCCATGGACCACCAAGCTCATTCTCATTCCTACCTCTGCATTTCACACATGCTGGTTTCTTCCCACAGAGCTGCTTCTTTTTCTCTGTCTCCTCCTCCTCCTCCTCCTCCTCCTCCTCCTCCTCCTCCTCCTCCTCCTCCTCCTTCTCCTCCTTCTCCTCCTGCTTCTTCTTCTTCTTCTTCTTCTTCTTCTTCTTCTTCTTCTTCTTCTTCTTCTTCTTCTTTTTTGGTGGTACTGGGGTTCCTGGAAGCCCTTCTACCTCTGGGCTACACTCCCAGACCTTTTTATTTGGAAACAGGGTCTCTTAAGCCAGCGTGGCTGGCTTCGAACCTGCACGATCCTCCTGTCTCTGTCTCCCAAGTGCAGGGATTACAAGTGTGCGCCACCACGCCGGCCCCCACAGAGCTTCTTAAGGCTGGTTCTGTCACTGCTTGTCTCTGTTCAAAGGCATTCCCTGTGTAAAATACCACTGCCACCCCTACCTACCCCAGACCACACCACCTTATCTCTTAATTCTGCTTTGTATTTCTTCACGCCCTGTTGCTGTTATTATATACTTATTGTTTTCTTATTTTTGTTTTTTCTGTGAGATTTTATCTTCAATAGAGGCAAATCTTTGCACTTGTCTCCTGAGGAAGGATGAAGAGTGCTATGTAGTTTTAAAGTAATTTTATTTTTGTTGTTGCTCTTCCCCTCTTCCTCCTTCTCCTCTTCCTCCTCATTCCCTTCTTCTTCCTCCTTCTCCTCTTCCTTCTTCTCTTCTTTTGCATCCTCTTCTTTTTCCTCTTCCTCCTCCTCATCTTTTCTCCTTCTCTTCCTCCCACCTCTCCTCTTCCTCTTCCTTTCTTGGTACTAGGAATTGAACCAAGGGGTATTCTGCCTCTGAGCTATAATCCCAGCCCTGTTTTGTTTTCTAATTTTGAAACAAAGTCTCATTAAGTTGCTGAGGGCCTTGCTAAATTGCTGAGGCTGTCCTTGAACCTGTGATACTCCTGTCTCAGCCTCCTAACTACTGGGATTACAGGCATGCCCTACCATGCCTGACAATTCCTTCTACTTATGGTTAATCTTGCCCCATGTGAAAAGTGAACCATCCCATGGCGTTTCCTCTGGTTAGTTAATTAAATCATCCAGTGCAATGTGATGGTCCAAGTATGAACTTGATTTAAAGAGGAGGCCTTTTTCCATTTCTCTAGTTGCGGCTGGTAGAAGGCCAACAGTTAGGGAGAATGTTGTGATGAACTTCTTGCCTCCTCTACCTTTCCTTAGATTTCTTCTCCCCAAATTAATGAAGTAGAAGCCTTGATTCTCCAAGATTGGAATGCAAAAAATTTTGGGAAGAGTGGTGAAGACAGTAGTGAAGATGTTACTTGATTGGCACTAAAGAAAATTGAGTCAGTACTTCCTGGGTCTCATCGCAGCTTGCAAAAATTGGTTTTGTTAATCAACACTTTAGTAGTTGTTAAGAATTGCTTTTGATGACCCAGAGCTACAGTTACCTTGATGAAGTAAATGTATCACTCTTCTAATTAATTCCTTATATCTCCCCAGCCCCTGAGAATCTGGCAATACATATAGCTTCTCTCTACTGAGTTACGTTCATCCCTCTACATGGCCCTCTGAGACAAGATCTAAGATGACCCAACACTGATTCACTCTAGTCCATGGGAAACATACCTCCTTTTCCCTAAACTCAGAGTATACTGGTGTGGGCGTTGCCAGCTCCCTTTTCCTCAGCTGTTGAAGAATTAGTCAGCCTCTGTCCTGAAACCTAGATTTTCCAGAGAATAGCAGTGTCTTTACTGCCCCAGAGAACACACATTCAGCCCTTCATGTGGCCTCATTAAAGCACTTCTCTCCTAGTAGAACTTACAGCAGGGAAAATCCAATGTCAGACCATATTCTGATTGGTCAGTTCTCATGCCATATTGTTTGTTAAATATTTTTTATTAATACTTTGTGTATGACTGCTTTGATTTTCAAATGGCTCACGATCCCCAGATGGAAAAACGCAAACTGCTTAGATGTATCTACAAAAACAAAGGGAATAAAAGATGTGGAATAACTGAGAAAAAATGCTTCAAGTATTGAAATTTTCTTGGCAAAATTTTAGTATCTGAATCACTCTGCAAAGTGTCAGAATTTGGCACATCTCATAACAGATCCAACAACATTATGCTGAGTAAAACAATGCATTTTTATTTGACAAAATAGTCAATGGACATATTTCATTTCCAACAGAAAGAACTCAGTCATAGTTCAAGTACTTTTCAAGGTCAACATACGTAAAAATGTGTTATTGATTGAATTCCTGTTTGGCTGGTACACTGTGGGGGTGGCTGTTACAATGTGGGGGTGGGTGCAAATATTTTTCTCTGCTGAATAAAACAAGTGCTTTTTTTTGCACAAATCACACTGTAGGAAAGAAACAGCCTGTTTATTTTATTGACAATTATTGGTTTGTATTTACACTTTTTCCATAATACTTGACTTAGATCCAGAATTGGCCTCCATTCTTCACCTTTTCCTATATTTCTTCACAGGTCCTTATCAAGAAATAGAGTTTTTTTTTTCTCTCCCTTGCATATAGACTGTCTCTCTGATCTGCTTTTAGACAACATTATGCAGTAGAAGTATCTAGCTTAGAGATGTCCTTTCACTTTCTCTGAGAGCCCTGCCATCATGAGAATAAAATTTGTCTGCCTTGTTGGAAGAAAGAACACATTAAAGAGAGCTCATTATTTTTCCATTAAAATTCATCCTAGACCAACCTACAGTCAGCTAACCCCACAACATATTGAGCGTTCTCAGCCAAGATTAGCATAATCAAAAAGAGGGAAGATGGCAGCCGCAGCAACAATAGCTGGCAGCGGCCAAATAGGACAAGTATTCTTCTGAGAAACCCCGGACATCAGATTTTGGTTTAATATCTGATTGGGACAATATAGAGAGACACTTATAGCCATGACTTCCTAACTAAAATATAAGAAAGAAGAGACGGACCAAGATGGTGGAGATGGCGGCTGCGGCAGCAGCGGCCAGTATTTGGGAGAGGCAGATAAAACCAATCCAACCCGCCTTGAACTGTTGGATAAATCTTCCCCCCCAAAAAAACTGCTCCTGCCCCACATGCTCAGGAATTCTGGACACCATACTATGTAAGTAAAATGCTCGGGAGGAGGGCCAAGAGGGTGACGGCGGCAACGGCCAGTATCGGGGAGAGGCAGGTAGATTGATTCTAATCCTCCCTGAACTTTTGAGGAAATCTCCCCGAAAGTAGACTGCATCTGCCCCACATGCTTAGAAACTCTGGACAACATACTATGTGAGAAAAATGTTTGGGGCGTATCAAATGGAGCCCCGCATAGCCAGGTCAGCGGATGCTGCGCATCCCGGGAGCCAAGGGCTCTCCTGGCCGCCGGGCTCCTCTGCGCAGCGCTGGGCTGGGTGAGCTTGGAGCAGCAGAACCCGCTCTCCGTGGTGAAGCCGTGGGCCTCCGCTCTTGGCGGGGAGATAAAACACATTGCTACTAAGCACTTGGGCCCCCAACTCCTGCAAAAGACACATACTGTTTTCTTTATTAAAAATATTGAAGAGGAAGGAAGATGGCGGCAGCTGCAGTTGCAGCTGCAGTGGTGACCACAACCGCAGAGGTGATGGTTAGCAGCGGCAGAATAGGACATGCATCCCTCTGAGAAACCCTGGACAACAGATTTTGGTTTAATAGCTGATTGGGACAACACACAGAAACAGTTCCAGTCATGACTTCCTATCTGAAATATAGGAGAGTGGAAAATGGCGGAATTAGAGGCAAGACTGCAGCCCTGCGCCCACCGCTGCAAGAAAAGTGATTTTTGGAGGGATATCCCAGAACAGATCAGAAAGCAGACTGCTCCTGCCACACATACACAGGAGTAAACGAATACTTAACAACAATATACTCTAGGAGAGAACAAGAAGGTGGCTGCAGCAGCCAGTATTCAGGAAAGGCAGACAGATCCAACCAAACCCACCTTGAATTTTTGAAGAAATCTCTCCAAAAGTAGACTGTTCCTGCCCCACATGCTCAGGAACTCTGAACAACTTACTATGGAAGAAAAAGTTTTGCGGAGATGGACCAAGATGGCAATGGCAGCAGCGGCCAGTATTCGGGAGAGGCAGACAGATCCAATCCAATTCACCTTGAATCTTTGAAAATATCTCCCCCAAAGTAGACTGCTCTTGCCGCACATGTGCAAAAATTCTGGACAACATACTATGTAAGAAAAATGTCCGGGGCAAGTTGGAGGGAGCCCCACCCATATTGCTGGGCCGATTCGCTAGACCAGGTGTCCCAGGAGACCTCAGCGTATGGCCGCTGCACTTCTCTGTGCTGCGTGGGGGTAAGGGTGTGCTTGGAGCAGCGGATCCCACTCTCCACAGTGAGGCTCTGAGCCTCCGCTTTCAGTGGGGAGATAAAATCCATTGCTGCTAGGGAACTGGGCTCTTAGCTTCTGAAAATGACATGTGCTGTTTTCTCTGTAAACATCATGCCCACAGTGACAGGAACCAGAACCTGTTGGGCAGCGAGGCCGGGTCTGGAGCCAGTGTGTAGGGCCTGGAGCCTGCTGTGTGGCGAGGCCAGGTGTGGAGCCAGCGAGGCTGAGCCCGGAGCCTGTTGAGTGGCAGGCCTGGAACTGGGGGCTGCTTCACAGCAAAACGCCAAGGGGTTTCTTCAACTGTGTGGCCAGGTAGCAAGAGAAGCTGCCGCTGCCTCACCTAATCTCTCAGCAGATTTCCAGATCCAAGTGACCTCTATTTAAAAAAAAAATTGGTTGTGAGTGGATCATCCTGTCAAAGTTACCTTCTGGCTTTCAGGTTTTCAGTAACTGGGAATAAGCGTGGAGAAATAGAAGCTCTAATACGTTGTTGGTGGGATTGCAAGTTGGTGCAACCACTTTGGAGGACAGTATAGAAGATCCTCAGAAGAAGGAAAACAAACTTCCCATATGATCCAGCAATACCACCTCTGGGTATCTACCAAAAAGAATGAAAACCAAAATACCAAACTAATGCATGAACAACCATGTTCATAACTACACAGTTCATCATTGCTAAACTGTGAAATCAGCCAAGATGTTCTTCAACAAATGAGTGATTTCAAAACTATGGGATATATACACAATGGAATTTTTCCCAGCCTATGGAGAACAAAATTATGGCGTTTACAGTGAAATGTCACACACAAAAAATCAGATGTTTTTCTTAATGTGCAAAATATTAGGAAGAAATGGGTAACAGGAGGAACTCTAGATGAAGGGACCCTATAAAGGAGCAATGAGGGTATCTGAGGGTCTAAGAGGGAGGATAAGAGAAACTCTTTAAAGCACATGATGTACTTAAACATATCAAAGTCAATCAGGAAGCCAAGCATGGGTAGGTGGGAGGGGGAGGAAAGGGGTTAGAGATTGGGTAGGGGCTGATTGGGTGATGTGTGCATGTATATCTCCACAAGGTTTTTTTTAATCCCATTGAGATGTTTAACAATGCACCAATAAAAATTTATTAAAAAATAAATAAACAAGATTAGCATAATCATGAACCAACCCAAAGCTGGCTGCAGACTCTCACAGGAGCCCAACTTGAAGCAGAAGAACCACATAGCAATTCTGTGAACAACAATAATACACATGCTTATTTTTTTAAGTCAATGACTTTTGGGGTGGTATGTGAAACTGCAATAGCTAGCTGACAAACGCCAGTTTTCCTCTCACTTTCCTTCTATAGTTAGGGAACTGCATATTGTACGGCTATACAATTAAAATTGGTTCTTATGTGAGGTGTTTTCAGAACATCAATTACAACATATAAAATATAAACTAATAAATATATTCATTTATATAATTGTATGATGTGTGTGTGTGTGTGTGTGTGTGTGTGTGTGTGTGTGTGTATGTGTGTGTGCTGGTTATTGAGACATTCTACCTCTGAGCTACATTCCCACCTCTATTTTATTTTTTATTTGGAAACAGGATCTTGCTAAGTTGCAGAGGCTGGCTTCAGACCTGTGATCCTCCTGTTTCAGCCTCCCAAGTTCTGAGATTGTGGGCATGTGCCACCATACCCAGCAAATTACAAATACTTGATGTTTAGATATGAGGAGAGTTAATCTTTGAAAGGGTTTAAAATGATAAATATTTTCTTCAGGTTTTGTCATATTCACATATTCATTTTCAATTTTCTCGTTAATACCCAAATTATAAGGATAATTAACATTTCAATAAACTGCATAATAACCTTGGGCAAATTGTGGAAGATTTATGTCAAGCTGATATTATATATGTGGCTGATGTTATCTAGAGTTGTGGTATATTTGCATATATCCATGCTTATCAGAGTAAATCTTTATTCCTGGTTTTCTCTTCTGAATTCTTCTATACTGATGGAAGACATTTGTGCAATAGCTGACTATGGTGCCCTGATATTACCATGGAGATTTAGCTGTGTGCTTTATGACTGACAGGTCTATACTAAGGGATGTATAACCATAGTAAATATAGTGCATATTCTTTATCTTTGTACCTAAAGAGGCTCAAGTTAGCATTGACTACCTTGGAGGAAAGCCTCCTTTTAACCCCATGCTTTTGTGGATTCCCCAAATCTGAACCAGCTTTCTACAATTAATGCTCTAAAATTTTCTTTTCTGTGTTATGGTTAAGATATAAAATGTCCCATGGAAGAGTTCATGTGTTAATGCAAAAATGTTCAGAGATGAAATGATTGAATTATGAGGGTTCTAATTTCAGTAGTTGATAAGTCTATTCATGAATTAATTGATTTATTGGATGGTAAGGTAGGCAAGTAGAGTGTGACTGTAGGAGATGGGTCATTGGGCTGTGGCCTTGGGGACTACATTTATGTCCATGAAACCCCTTCTCTTCCTCTGTTTTCAGCCTCCATAATATGAGAACAATCTCTTTCTGCTTGTGCTTTCTCTGCTTACTGCTGCCATGCCCTGAGCTCTGTAGACTTCATCCAATCTAACATGGAATACAGCCTCTGAAATCTCCAGAACTGTGAGCAAATAAATCTTCCTTCCTCTAAGTTGTGGTTGTCAGGTACTTTGGAGCACAGCAGTAAGAATTCTGATTGAAACATCCAGTTTAGTCCAACCTTCCCACTTCTCTGTTATATTTTAATCACATATGAATTAACTCAGCTTCCCCACCCAACTCTATATAAGCTTACATGTCTGTCACCAAGACTGACATCACTTTGGATGCATTTAGATAGCGAGAAGGCAGTTGGATAAACATCTGTTTCAAGAACAGTCTGCATAATCTTAGGTTTTCAGGTTATAATAGACTTTAAAACATTTTTATCTTTTGCTAAGGAAAATAGCTTAAAATGTTTTATTTTCATAAGATCAACACTTTTCTCATTATTGAATACTTATACAGTACAGAAAAGGATAAATCAAACAAGAATTATCTGTAAATCTACAAGTGATGTTTTCTATATGTATTTCATGTGCATTTATATAGTGCTTTATAAAAAATTTTCTAGCATGCACCTCTTCTATAATTTCTCTTTTGTTAATAATTATTTAAGTTGATTATAGGGTCAACTTTTAATTTTTAACTTTTGAAACCACATAACTAATTTTGGTTTTAATACCATTTGATATGCTTTAGTTAGGGCTCTCTACACATAAAATATTTAATTTCTTAATGCAATATCGATTTGGTCTCTTGAACATGAAAACATGATTTGTAATTTATTCCATACCCTGCCTATGTTTCATTGCAATGACATGCCTAAAGATAGAATATATCCACAAGCCCATGAATTCATCTAGGAGAGAAGGAGTAAAGTGGTAGACAACCCCAAAATATGTACTTTGATAAAAAGCACCTGCTTCATTAAGTGCATTACATTATAAAGAAATCATTAATAACTCCTCTCCTGGTCTACTTTTTCTTCCCCAACAATACTGACTCTGAAAGGGACTTGCCACATTTTATCTGAGAAGAGTGTGAGGACATTGCACACTGTTTTATGAAAAATATTGGATGAAAAGAAAACTACTTTTGTTATTTGTAAAGAGCCTATAAGCAAACATTTTTATTTGATTTGAATGCTAAATTTCATTTTGTGTTGATGTCCTGGGAACTCTGAACCACTTAAAACAACCATCTATCTTTCCCTGTGTATAATCCAGGCATTTTTATCAAATTCCAATGGATACATAATAGAAGCATCCCCATTTCCAGGGCTGGGCTCCTCCTCTTGGTGAACAGTTCTAGTAGCCAATAAAATGCACGAGCCCAAACCCTGGTGGTCATCCTCATGTTCTCAGCAGTTACCCCTCACTTCACATTTTTAACTTACAACTAAGCCTATAAAGGTTAATTGGTAATTTTTATACTCTTTCATAGCTATTCCATCTAAGCCATTGCCTTCATCATAGAGCAGGCTCTCATCACTTCTCTGATAAACTTCTGGAAGAGCCTGCTTTTCTTTTTATTTGTAGTACTATGCAGAACCCAGAGCCTCACACAGGCTAGACAAGCACTCCACCACTGAGCTACATCCCTAGTCTTTTTACTTTCAGAGAGGGTCATGCTATGTTTTCCAGGCTGACATGGTACTTGTGATCCTCCTGCCTCAGCTTCCTTTGTAGCTGGAATCAGAGGTGCACACTGCCATGCCTGGCTGGAAGAGGCTTCTTATTGATTCCTTTGCAGCTGGTCTCACTGCTGGCCTCACTCATCAATACAATTGCTAAGTATGACCTCTAATGTGTAGGTCTCACTACAGATATCAGTGGGTAGTGCCAGCATTAAGGATAATATCAAATTGCTCTGCTCAGCACAGAAAGGCCCTCATGTCTGTCCTGTTTCTCTGGCTTCATTTCCTACCCCTTGCTTATGGACATTCTTTCCTCTAGTTGTATATTTTCAGTATACTAGAAATGAACAGTTTCTCCTTGTATATCTTTCCACGTCGGTTGCTCTCTGTCAGATATACATATTCCTTAGTTGCTGCTCCCAATCTTCCAGTTTTTTTTTTTTTTTGCTGGTACTGGGGTTCCTGGAAACCCTTCTACCTCCAGGCTACACTCCCAGACTTATTTTATAGTTTTTTTATTTGGAAACAGGGTCTCTTAAGCCAGTGCGGCTGGCTTTGAACCTGCACAATCCTCCTGTCTCTGCCTCCCAAGCACGGGGATGACAATCGTGCACCACCATGCCAGGCCCAATCTTCCAGTTTTTAATGACTTTTTTCTTATACACTTTTTTCTGAAAATGTTTCTCCAATCAAATGAGTATATTTGATACCTTCACACTGACAGCTTTACTACTTGTGCACTTGCATCATGCCAGTTAGCACACATTGTGTGTGTGTGTGTGTGTGTGTGTGTGTGTGTGTGTGTGTGTGTGACTTGGGATTGAATTCGGAGCCTTGGACTGGCTAGCCAAATGCTATACTACTGAAACAGGGCCTCGCTGAGTTGCAAAGGGCCTCACTAAGTAGCTGAACCTGTCCAGGAACCTCGATCATCCTGTCTCAGCCTCCCAAATCCTGGGATTACAAGTGTGCGCCACCACACCTGGCCCCACCTCCTAATTTTAATTTGAGATGGGGTCTTGCCCAGGCTGGCCCTGTATTTGCTATCCTCTTGCCTTGGCTTCTCTTGGGATTACAGATTTATGCCACCACACTTGGCTAGTGCACTATGTTTTAATCGTTGGTTTACAAGCTATTCTCCACTCAACTAGGGGGACTTTAGTGCAATCCACTGACCAGCAACATCAGGATCACCTGGAAATACTTTATAATTGTAAATTCTCATTATGTACATATGTGAAAACACCAATGTCAATCTTAATATACTGTACAGGGAAGGGGGTAGTCGGGAGGGAGCCAGGAAGAGGCACACCAATGCGAGACTATAATCCATCACTAAAAGCATAAAAAATGAAAATTCTCAGCCCCACCCTAGATCTGAAACTCTAGATGTGGGCCCTAACAATTTGTTTTGAGGCATCTTGTGATAGGGGAAACTGGGTAGCCATGGTGGTATGCCTGGAAATGATTTGGAAGAAAATGCCTGAGTACTGAATAAATATTGTCCCCTATGCCAGCCTTTTATAGATAGACTGGCAACAATGAAGTCCAAAAGTGCCCCAATTCACTTCAACAATTCTAGTGATTTGCTCCTGTCACAAATTACCATACATTTAATGGCTTAGAATAACAACAGTTAATTTTCTTATGGTTTTGGAGGTCAGATGTCTGAAGTGGGTCTCACTGGGTTAAAATCAAGGTACTGCAGTTAAAAATTAAATGTAAACAAGTTCAGCCTAGTGGTACACACTTGTAATCTCAGTACTTGGGAGGCTAAGACAAGAGTATCACATGTTCCAGGCCAAGGTGCTATATCTTGGTGAATCCCTGTTTCAAAATGAAAAATAAAAAGGGCTAGGGGATATAGCTCAGAGGTAGAAACTTCCTGGCTTCAATCCCTAGTACTACAAATAATTAAATGTAAACAAAATTGAAAAAAATAAACAAGGATGTTGACAAGGCTGAGTTTCTTAAAGCTGAATCTCTAAGGAAGAATACCAAAAGATATTGTTTCTGTGCTTATTCAAGCTTCAAGAGGCTGCACACATTCTTTGGCTTATGGCTTCTTCTTCAATTTCTAAAGCTAGCAAGGGTTGGTTGAATTTTGTGATGCCATTTCTCTGGTTCTGACTTGTTCTCCTTCCTTACTTTAGGACCTTTGCAATTATATACATTGACTATGCCAGGATGATCAAGGTAATTTCTTTATTTTAAGGTGTGCTGATGAGCAACTTTAATTCCATCTTGCGCTATAAGATACAGCTTGGTTTGGTGGCTTTGATGTATAGTCTATACATTCTTCAATTTGTCTTCACTCATGAATGGGCTCTTATAGCACTGGTTCCAAGCTTGCTCAATTGATAGTGAGCCCTATCCCATTGTTGTGCCCAGCCCTGGGGCCCAGACTTTCATTCATATTAGAATCTTGGATCTTACAATTTATAAAATAGGGGTGTTCATCTTGTCAGTCACTGAAAGTCAGTGTAAGTGAAATGAAACATTTAAAGAACTTATCTTAATAACTTCAGCTGCTGCCTCTAGGGAGCTATTTGAGTGTGGGAAACAGGAAGTACTTGTATAGCTAAGTCTGAGTAATGCAGAGATTTTTGCCACACTGTCAATCCATACATTTTTCTTTCCTTACCTGAATATGGATCTACAGAACCCTTGTGGCCACATTGTGGAAGGCTTGCCATTTGAAGAAGGTGTTATGGAATCAATAAGTCCTTCATATAGAAGCAGAATTATTCCATTCATGTTTTCATTTGTACAGATCTGTACACTGGCAAATGGGAATGGAAAGAGAGCACTGGAAAGGCATTTGGTGAAGTGTGTGAATTTTAAATATTAAACTTTAATAGGTTACCATTTGGGAACTTAGAATAATTTTCAAATGCAATATTTATCGCCTCGGATAGGAAGGAAGGACCAGTCCAATGAGATCAGTTAGGACCTGTATTGGGCAATTCAGAAATGTATCTGTGGCCAGTGCACCAGCAACATGATTAGAGAATGTGAATTGCAACCAGAACAGGCTTTCTATCTTGGCCGTTAAGCAATGGCTTTATCCATTTAATAATGAGAAATGAATAGTGGATAATTAAACCAGAGTCCTTCTGAACCACTATGCATGCTCAATATCTGTATTTGCCCTGTTTATTTTCTTAAATTAAATATTAGCTAAACCATGTTTATTCTGTAATATGCATTCAGTATTTAAAATTTAAAATAGTTTATCATGAATTGAAAGCTTCCTCTGCATTGTTAAGGAGACCAACCTGTTAGGTAGGTGCCATCTGACATTTCTAGTCATCATCTTACATCAAAATGGAAACACCTGGCATACAGTATTTTTGGCCCTTGAATTCAATCAGAACAAAATGTCCTTCCATTTAAGTATGTTGAAGAGAGTAAGGGTTGTGATTTTAGTTGAGGGAAGAAAATTTTGGGGAAAACTACCTAGCAATCTTAGCACAAAACCCCTAATTCTTTAACTTCTATGCTTTTCCTTTTAATGTAATACATTACTTTGTTCTTATCCTGAGGAGAACTGTTTGGCTTTACTTTACATGTGTCATTAGAGCCAAGCATGATGACCCAGATCATTATAAATTCAGAAGTTTAGGAGCCATCAGAGGTATGATTTCGCTCTGGAAGTGTGATGCATGTGTAACATCCCATGTTATAGCAACCTAAGAATATAAGAAATGTCACCTTGATTTCAGTCCATGGATTGCCTGGCTCTACGGGAACATAAGAGAATGGTATAAGAGGACATTTTTTTCATATTTCTTTAGTCCTTTAATCACAGGGGAAGGTGGAGCAAGACGGTGGCCATATATGACCCACTGATAATAGTCTTCCCATAGATGCACCAAGTTGAAAAGCTAGTCACACACCAGATTACCTTCATAAGAGCTAAGGATATTAGGAAAGAGACCATAGTGCTTGCTTTTTGTATAAAAAAGCAAAAAAGAGGTACTGAGGAAGGCAGGAAGGAAAGAAATGTGTGTGTAATACCTCCTTCTTCTTCAAGCAGCCCAGAACAATAAGAAATGCCTCCCTCTTTTGAGGGAGGGAGAGAGAATTAGGGCCAGGCCTTATACTTGGAACAAGCATTAGACCCATGATGATGAAACCTAGTCTTGAGCAAAGCCCCATGAACCCTACTGCCAATACCTGCAGACTGGGACCTAGTGCCTGGGACTGCATTAGTCCATGTGGCTGACTACAGTCCTACTCCTTCATCTTTGAGTGGCAGAGCAAGATCTTTGTCTTGGAGTCTCATGCCAGGCCCATCATGGTGAGACTCTACCTGGTAGAAAACAAAGGCTCCAAATACAGGCCACAGCTCACAGTTGGAACCTCTAGACTAGCCCCTGCATCAAGCGGAGATTCATGTGCTGGGGAGACAGACTTGGGTTTTGGCTGCATCTGTTCTAGCCTTGCTATGGTCCTGAGGTACATCCTGCCCTCTTTCTGGGACATTGTAGGTCCCTGTGGCTCTGAGACCCAGCTCTGACTCAGCTTAGATTTGGCCTAGGTGGCCAAAAGTCTGTCTTCACTAACACTATCCCAACCTCAGACAGTGGTACAAAACCCCATTCACTAGAATTTTGTGCTAGGCTGAGGACACCTAATACTGGGCTGCTAGCCCCAGGCCTGCCTGCACACAGCACCTCTGAAACAGCTCCAATGCTGGGAGAAGACACCTGGCTCCAGTCTATTAGCTGTCTATTACAGCCAGCCTTATCTGTGGCTGGTTGTAGGGGTCTTGGGCCATAAGTCCACATTACCAATAGGCAGGTGGAAGTGTGGGTCTTGCTCCTATCCCAACGTTGTTCTGGTATTGGTAGGCTATGAGCTCAGGGCATGACATAGCTTTTATGATAGCCTGGAGCTGGTCCATCTACTATGTCTCTGTGCAAAGCTGGTAGAATCCTGCAGTGTCTGACCATAGGTTGGTAACCCTGGATGAAGAATCTGGTTTTAAACTTGCTCTGGGGAGAGGCTCAGGGGCACAGACTAGTCTCTCTAGTCTCTCTAGGCACTTCCTAACTCTTTCTGAACAATACACCAATAGGGTATTTGGGACAAAAAGCAGGGATATGTAGGACATGTTTTCTTTTAGCAGACCTGATTTTATCCCTTTCGCTTACAAATCTGTTTCAAAGAAGTTCATGCTTCTGAGAAATAACTTTGTTCCCTCCCAGGCTTCAAATGGAAACTTTTCAAGGCCATATTTTCTATGAGGGATATTTATCTTGGAAGTTAAGTAACTTATACTTTAATTCAACTGTCCTCTCTGTATTGTGAATAGGTTATTTTCTCCAGAAGGCCCCGACAGGTTCCTGTTTTAAGAAATTGAAAAGAAATATATTGCTTTCAACAGCCCCCAAAATCAATGCAGCTTAAAATATAGATGGGACCAAGTTTCTTATACTTCTTATGTCGGTTGATGAATGGTGTTGGCCTGAAGTCCTGTGTGATCATAGTACTCAGACTCAAATCTCTGTGCTCTAGGGAACAAAATGATTGTGGTTCCTCTCTTGCCATTCCAGACTAAGACGACCGATTTTGTACATACCACACAGTGATGATGGCTTCCTATCCATCCATCTTTAGCTACTCCTTTATAGAATAGATTTGGAAGTAGGCCATTTAAACATCACCATATACTTCTTTTTCCTCACCTCTTAAAAACAGCAGAGGGAGAATCTTAGGGTATTGCCAGTTGGGATTCTTTTGACTTTGAATAACATATGTGATAAATATGGCAATAAGCTCTAAAGTCCTCTATAGGAGGGTACCAATGCTTTATTTTTCCTCCTATTACCCTCAGAATCTAACTGTGGTTTATGCAGAAACTAGTTCAGAATATACCTAATAAATACATAAATCAATAACTTTATGCACCAAAGTTATATAGTATCCATTTGTTTGGGGATTTATATGATTTTTGATGCTAAGAGAAGGACCTTGATCCCTCAGTATACTTTTCATGTCTCTAATAGAATTCTCAAAATTCTTTTTTTATATCTTTAAATTTGATGAGCATGTTTATTACAAAGTGTTTGTTTAATAATTCCAATATCTTCCCTTTTTTATTTCTATTGTACTTTTCCCTTGCTGGACTTAATTCTGCCATTAAGCAGATTAGAATATTTTGCCACTCTTTTCTATTGATTTTTAGTGGAAGGGTATATCCAAAACACCTAATCTGTTTTTAGCAGAAGTCCACTCATCTTATTTTTTGCTATAATTATTTTGTTTTTATATTTTTATTTATTATTATTATTGTGGTACTGGAGATTGAATCCAGGGGGCATTCTACCTCTGAGCTATACACCCATCCCTATTTCTTATTCTTTATTTTTTAAATAAAAAATTTATTGGTCCATTGTAGTCATACATCTTAATGGAGTACAAGATGGTAGAGGCATACATGCACACATCACTCAATTAGCCCTCCCCCAATTCCACTCCATTCCCTCCTTCTCATGTTTGGCTTAATGATTGACATTGAAATGTACATAATGTACATTAGGAACTTTCCCTCTTCTTCCTCCCATCCCCTTCAGTTAGGTCACCTTATTTGCATTTATTCTTTATTTTGAAACAGGATCTCACTAAGTTATGAAGGGTCTCACTAAATAGCTGAGGCTGGCTTTGAATCTGTGATTTTCCTGTCTCAGCCTCCTAAGTATTGGGATTACAAGTGTGCACCACCATGCCTGGCTGTTTTCATATCTTTAAAACATACCTTACTGTTTGATCAGTTTGCTTGGTGTGTGTGTGTGTGTGTGTGTGTGTGTGTGTGTCTATTTTGATAGTTAGAAATGTTCACATATTTAATTTGGTGGTAGCTGTATAATTGTAATTTTTTATAATATTTTTAATCTTCTATTCCCTCAGAAAGTTCTATTAATGTCTGATGTTAAGAAATGATAAAATTAGTATACTTCTTTCTCACCTCACTCTACCACTTGATTTGAGTTGGCCCTCCCTCCTTCCCTTTTTTCCTTCCTTCCTTCCTTCCTCCCTCTTTCACTGGGGATTGAACCCAGGGGCATTCTGTCTCTCAGCTACATTGCCAGCCCTATTTTTTTAATTTTCATTTTGAAACGGAGTCTGATTAAGTTGTGGAGAACCTCACTAAGTTGCTGAGGCTGGGGGTGAATCTTTGACCTTCCTGTCTCAGCTTCCCAAATACTGGGTTTACAAGTGTGCACTACCTTGTCTGGCTTTGTTTTATCTCTTAATGTTTTTTCACAGCACAGTTAAGTGTGGTTTTGTTATTTATAATTTTAAAACAATAGCATTTGATATACAGCCTTTAAATTGGGAAGGAATATATGTAATGCATATATGGAGTAAGTAAAAAATAATAGACTTGTAAAATGTTTTAAAGTAAATTATTACCTTTAAAAGCCTAATTTTTATAGGCTTTTACATAACTGGACAATTAAATGTAATTTTCTTACTATGATTATGGATTTGTCTATTTCTCCTTTTAGTCTTGCCAACTTTTACTTTGCATATTTTGAAGCTATATTATTGGATTTTAAAAATATTTTCCTGGTATATTAACACTTTTATGATTATAAAATATTTTCTTACTCTCATTTATTTCTTTTTTTCCCTTAATATCTACTTTATGTGATGTTACTATAGGAACTGTACATTTTGGTTACTGTTGAAGGGGGTATGTTTTTATATAATTTTAATTTTAACCAGTTTGTGTAATTCAAATTGTTTCTCTTATAGGAAGGAAAAAACTTGAGGTTCTTTTTGTACTCAATTAGACAGTTTACATTTAATGTGATTGAGGATATATTTGAACTTATATTCTTCTGTATGACTATATGCTTTCTAATTGAGCTACCTGTTTTATGATTCGTTTTCTCTCATTTCTTATTATACTTTGGCTAAATTTTTATTATTTAATTTATCCCCTCGATTTTCTCACTAGTTGCACATTTTTAAATATTCATCCAGTGGTTACCTTAGAGACTACGGCATACTTCCTTGATCAATTAGTTTGATACAATTTTTACTTTTTCCACTTCACTATGGGGCTAGAATTTTAGAAGAATTGAACCTTATTTACTTCTCTTTTGTCTTTTTAATGCCATCTTGCAGTCCAATTATATTTTAAATTCCACAATAAGTCATTTTATTGTTTTATATGTTTAGTACTTACCAGATTTACCTTTTTGTTATTCTCCATTCCTTCCCATATTTTCATGTTTTGCTCTGATATTATTTTCCTATTTCCAGGAAAATTCTTTTTTAGTGTTTTTTGAATGAAAGATTTGCTGATGACAATTTTATTTCTATTTTTGCTAGAAGACATCTTTATTTCACCTACATTTTTTAATATACTTTTTTTTGGTAGTACTGGGGTTCCTGGAAACCCTTCTACCTCTGGGCTATAGTCCCAGACATATTTTATATTTTTATTTGGAAACAGGGTCCCTTAAGCCAGCGAGGCTGGCTCTGAGCCAGCATGATCCTTCTGTCTCCGTCTCCCAAGCGCAGGGATTATAAGCATGCGCCACCCCACCTGGCACTGAATATACTTTTATCAGTGCATTATAATCACACATCATAATAGAGTTCAGGGTGATATTGACATACAGGAACACAACACTTGGAGAGCTTTCCCCTAGCTCTCACCCCACTCCCTCCCCTTCCCTGTACATGTCATTGAGATTGGCATTGATGATTTTTTATATGTACAACAACATTGAATTATAGGTTGGGGTTATTTTCTTTCATTTTAAAGTATTATTCCATTGTCTTCTGGTTTCTATCACTTCTTTAGTAAAGGTCCAGACGGAGGAGAAACCTTAGTGGAGTGAAGCAGGGCACCTAACTGAGGGATATGGGAGGATAGAAGAAGACTTGAAGAGAGAAACACCTCAATGGACATGATGTATATTCATAAAGTTATCAATCACTGTGCTGAGCATGGGAAGGCAGAGATGGAGAGGGAGTTGGATACCCCTATTACCGTGAACTTCATCAAGATGTATGATTACAATACATCAATAACAAAAGAAAAGTTAGCTATAAGTCTTAATGTTTTAGACCTATAGCTAGGCCTCTAAAGTATATAGTAAAAGTAGTAAAAAAAAATCTGGGCATGGTGGCACACGCTTGTAATCCTAGTACTTGGAAGATCACAGGTTTTAGGCCAGCCTCAGCTATTTAGGCCCTCCGCAAATTAGTAAGACCCTATTTCAAAATAAAGAATAAAAAATAGGGCTGGGGGTATAGCTGGGAGGTAGAATGCTCCTGGGTTCCATCCCCAGACCCTCTGATTTTAAAAGTTTTCTCTCGTTTTGATTGTACAGGGTTGACAACTAAGTACCTAGCTTTGGATTTATTTTTCTTTAGCCTTCTTGAATTATACTAAGTTTAAATATGCAGGTTGTTACTTTTTATCTAATGGGGGAATCCTCAGCTAGTACCTCTTCTGCCCTGTGCTATATTGAACCTGTCAACCTCTTGTCTCATTCTTCCCAGCACTAGGATTACAGGTGTGCACCTCCGCACTGGGCTCCAAAACCTATGTCTTGATCTAAGCAGTTCTGTTGTTTTTCATGTTTGTTTTCTATATGTTTCTTTCATTCTTATGTTTTCCTTTTTCTTAGAGTTATTTTTGCTATTTTCTTATGATGAAACTTACCTGCTCATTTTACTGTAATCTTACTGTTAATTTCCCATATCACAAAACTTTTCATTTTTAGTATATGGCTACAACTTGTACTCACAGTTCTAGCAGCTAACACAAATCACCTACCATTAACTAGACTAAGTACTTTACATACAGTAACTCCTTTAATCATCATATCACAGTTTATAAGGTAAGTATAAATATTAAGTATATCCTACTTTATAGATGAGGAAACTGAAGCACAGAACCTAGTAACTTGTTCTATTAATTGACAGGGTTGAGACTCAAACTCTACAGTTTGGACTCAGAAGCTGAGCAATGAACTGATCTGACATTACTTCACTCTTTCCAGTGTCTCGTATTCTCAATAAATCATTCATTCATTCTTCTGACTCTAGAACTCTCTGCATCAAGATTAGGTTGCTGGCTCCTTCATCACATATATGTCTTGTAATTTTCTCTAATATCTTCTCACTTCTTAACTCAGCATGAATTTAGTTTTAGGCTAGCTTAAGTTACAAATCAAATTTCTGGCTTCTTTGATCCTTTGGTCCTCTTGAACCTGAGCTCTTCGCCCCCAGTTCCTTTATTTGGATTTTCTCCTAATGCTAGGTGCTCAGTCCCCTTGGAGAAGACTGAAGGTCTGCCTAAATAAGTGTCCTTATCCATTACACGTGTCATCTCATGTAGATCCTTCTTATTTTGACAATTTTTTTTTGTGACACTGGAGATTGAACCCAGAGGCCTTCTACTTCCAAGCTAAAACCCCAGTCCTATTTTATTTCTTATTTGGAAACAGGGTTTCACTAGGTTTTGGGGGGCCTCACTAAGTTGTTAAGGTGGGCTTTGAACCTGGGATCTTCCTGTCTCAGCCTCCCAAGTACTGGGATTCCAAGCATGTGCCACCATGCCTGGCTACTCTGGTAATTTTTAATTTTTTCCATGTTATTTTCACAGGCTCATTTTCTTACCACTTTTCTTATCACTGTAACATTTCTCAACATTCACAGTTTTATCAGGTAATATCAGCTCTTATGCCCGGAAGAGAAAAAGTCAGCATTGAGCTTTTTTCTTTTTTTCCCCCCTTGTTTTTGTGGTACAAGGAGATTGAACCCAGGGGACTTCTACCTCTGAGCTATACCCTCAGCCCTGTTTTATTTTTTATTTTTGCAACAGGGTGTCAGTAAGTTGCAGGAGGCCTCACTAAGTAGGTGAGCTGCCTTAAAGCTGTGATCCTCCTGTCTCAGCCTTCTAAGTACAGGGATTACAAGTGTATGCCACCACGCCCAGTTTAGTATTGAGCTTCCTAAACCTTTCCTCCTCTAGAAAACATCTGTAGTGCCAGCCATTTTATCCTTCTTTTCTTTTCTCTTTTCCAGTTTGATTCGTATCCTCCATCCCTTTCTCCTTCCCTCTTTTCCTCCTTGCCATAGATATTTGTTAAACATTCACTGTATGTCGGGCACTGTTCTAGTTCTGGAGACTCCGCAGTGAATCAGATAGAATTCCTCTTCTCCTGTTGCTCACACCCTAGTGGGGGAGACGATTGAAGAACAAATCAGTGTATAACATGCCAGGTGAGGACTGGCACTCTGAAAATAAACAGCATAGGATAAAGGTGATCGAGGATCCAAGGGAAGAGGCTTTGTTTCTGTTTGATAGTCAGAAAATGCCTTCTCTGAGAGACGGCTGCCAGATTTAGCAAAGAAAAAAGACAGGGTCCAGTTAAAATAAAACAAAAAGTTCAATTTGAATATAAAGACAAACAACTCATAACGTTTAGTATACATATATCTCATCCAGTACTGAACAATTATTATTTTTTAAATCCTGCAATTCAAATTTTACTAGACACCCTGCAGTTTATCGGGCAACTCCCTGAAGGAGCTGTGGTGATAAACCATTCATAGATCTGGAGGTTTCAGACAGGGGGAATGTTTGGGGGATATTAATTTTATGTCTGCAAATGTACTAGGCGCTGGGGATACAGAAAATCAATGAGAGTGTTTTGCCTCCTAACTGGTCTTGCTGCGTCACTCCTCTCTCCCTTCTAGTCCATTCCACATTCGGCAGCCAGAGTGAGCCTGCGAAAATACAAATCATGTCCTGTTTCTGCTCCAAACCTCTGTGGCATTCCATCTCCAAGTAAAAGGCAAGAGTTCTGAAAATGGCCTGCAGTGATCTACGTCACTGGTTCTTATTCTGCTACGCATTGATTATCCGGGGAATCTTTTCGTTTTCTTGTGGTACTGAGTACTGACACCACGGGTGCTCTCCCTCTGAAATACAAACCTCAGCCCTATTTAGTTTTTTTCTTTTGAAATGAGGTCTCACGAAGTTACCAGGGATTGACCTGATAATCCTCCCTCTCATTCTCCCAAGTACTGGGATTTCAGGCATGCACCAGTATGCCCGACAGTTGTCAGGGGAATCCTAGATAATTCTTATGCCTGTGTCCCACTCTGAAATGCTGATTAAACTGGTTCATGTTGCACCCTGAAATTTGGATTTTTCAAAGCTATCCACATGATTCTGTTGTGCACTGGCATTGGACACATGACTTCCCCTTTCTTGATATCTCCTAACCCTCCAGCTCTGCTGGCTCACATGTTCTTCCTCATATTAGCAGTCAAGTGATGCTAGCACCTGGAAAACTCCTTTCAGGATAACCACCATGGCCCCATCCCCTTCTTTTATGGGGTCTCTGCTCAAGCATCCCTTTATCAGCAAAGCCTACTCAGAAAGCCTCCGTGCTGATACCTCAGCCTCTTTTTTTCCTGCTTAATTATTTCCTGTTGCTCTTATGACTATTATTCCTGTAATATATTCCTTTCACGCCAGTGGAAGCCCTCTGAGGGCACAGTATTTTATAGTCACTACTTTAGTGCCTAAAACAGTGCCTGACACATAGGTTGAGCTCAACAGGTTCCTGCAGGAGGTCAGAGTCTAAAGAGGTATTTAAACCCATAAATGATGACTTATAAGACAACCGGTTGCATCATTATGAGAAAATTCTAAACAGGATTCCCTAGAGACTACAATGCTTTTCATTCCTGCTTCTACCTCCTTCCTCTCCCTCTAGGATGTTGTTTTCCAACTTTGTCTTTAAACGTCTCGTTCTTCACAGACTTCATAGCTTCTATCTGTAGACCTGCTCAATGCCCTCTCAAAAGCTACCATTGAGTGAGTGTGCTGGGCATTGTGTTAAGAATGGTATGAAGATGATCTCATTTCACTCAGAGAAACTCCAGGATAGGTATTAGTATTATCCCCACTTTACAGAAGTTAGAAAGCATGCTGAAAGCACAATGTGTCTTACTTCAAAGCCTATGCTCTCAATCACTCTGCTCTGTACTTTTCTCGCCCTGTCCTTTTTCAGTCCCGGCTTCACTGAACCTGTTGTCCCTCTCCTGGGCTCCTGAGGACTGAATGTAAGGCTGTCCTTCTCTCACCCCACTGTCCAGGTCCCCTCTAGTGACTGGGCCAATCATTAAGGGGTGGTGGTGGGAGGATTGTTGAGTGACCTGGCAGGTCAGACATTACTGCTGGTCTCATCTATTACCCTCTGAGATACTTGCTGCCACCCATGTGTCCTGGCATGAAGAAAGACCTTTTAATGCTCTAGACTTATCTTCTAAGCTCATGGCAGGGTGTCTTTCTCTTTTATTTTATGGACAGCTGTTAAACAGGTAACTGTCAGAGCTGTTCAGCAGGAGCAGAGTGGAAGCATATTGCTTTCTTGTGTATGAGTCTTATACACTGGAGCTTCTCTCTTGACTTCCTCTTTGGAGTTCCTTCCTTTTCTCTTCAACACACCATCTCCTTTCTGTGCCATGCGAGGACCTGCAATGTGTATAAGCTCTTGTCCCAACATCACTTTTTTTGTGGGTCTGGGGTTTCCTGGAAGCCCTTCTACCTCTGGGCTACACTCCCAGACCTATTTTATATTTTTTAATTTGGAAATAGGGTCTCCTAAGCCAGCGTGGCTGGCTTCGAACCGGCGCGATCCTCCTGTCTCTGCCTCCCAAGCACGGGGTTACAAGCGTGCGCCACCATGCCCGGCCCTACATCACTTTTTGAGGTCACCTTTGTTTTGAGCTTCATAATTAGAAAAATAGTAACAATGTAATTAATACTGGCCTTGACTAAAATCTGCACTTTGATATTTTTGAATCATATCAAACTGGTCTTTTGGCTACATGTTCAACTCTCCTGCACCTTTTATTGATCAGCTTTTGAAACTGCTTTGGAATTTCATTATGTTTCCAATTGCCTTTTGTACTGCAGTAGAAGCCGCAGAGGGCATTGCAGACAGTTCTATGATCTCCTGTCAGGTTTTTGAGGCTCTTTTTTCGAGGGGCTCCCTGGCAGCAGGTATTTTTCAGCCACTAGGCAGGATGGGCTGCAAATGCCCAGAAGTTATTGCACAGGAATGTCCACCCTCCACCTACAGATGATGGGAGCTGGTGGATCAATGCCTTGTCTTTCTTGCCATCTGGTACACAATTTGAAGGTATGCCTCACATTGTCTTCAGGGGGTCTCTAGTGGGATTGTGCCCCCTTGTCCACAGCACTAACCAGCTCATTAATGCATCTTGTCTTTCCCTCTTTCCTATCTTGTCCTTTTCTATTTAGAATGCTGCCCGGGAATGTACTTAGAATGCAAATCCTTTACTTAGAGTCTACTTCTAGGAGATCTAGAAGTGGACAGTGTCATACCTTTTTATTTTTCTTCTAAGGAACAGGAAAAAAAAACCCACCAAACCACCAGCAGCACCTTCTGAGTTTCTACTTGAACTGGGGAGACCAAATTGGTCTGTAGAAACAGATTCCTCATGCTTTTAAATATTTTCCTTCACATACCCCAGTCTTCCTTTTGACTTCTTCCAGAACTGAGGTTCTGACTATTTTTACAAATGTCTTTTTATAACTGTTTTTAAAGTCAATTTGGGCACATCTTGATTGGATTAGCCACCCATTTGACTCACAAAGATGGATGAAGATTTTCGTTTGACCAATGCGTGATCTGGGGATGCTGTTGCCTAGGTAACACTATGTGTGGATGTGGGATTAAGGATAATAGGCCTAATGCTACATATGAAAAGCAAGCAGATTGCCTGGTAGAAGGAAGTACATTAGATTTTTCAAACAACTTGAGATGCCATTTAGTTCACTGGAAGAGGCCATTTTCTAGGTAGTTAGAGGAGCAAATGACTCAGTAAGAGATGCTATTTGACAGTAGGGATTTCTGTAAGGGGATTTTCCATTGCCTTATTCCAACTTTTATTTCAGTATAGCAATGGGAGAAGCTATGGTGTATACACACATACACAGGAGAAATATAGTTATCTGAGGAAGAAAGAAAAGAGAAAAAAGAAAAGAAGGAAAAAGACAAGCTCATTCTTACTCATATAAGCCATTCCTCCATGACCTATTAAAAGGAAAGGATAGCTGGGCGTGGTGGCGCACGCTTGTAATCCCTGCGCTTGGGAGGCAGAGGCAGGAGGATCGAGGCCAGCCGCGCTGGTTTAAGAGACCCTGTTTCAAAAATACAGAAATAGGTCTGGGAGTGTAGCCCAGAGGTAGAAGGGCTTCCAGGAACCCCCAGTACCACCAAAAAAAAAAAAAGGAAATGATATCTATACAAAGGCAAACATGAAATCTTAATTCTGTCTCTCTGCCCTGGGGTAGCAGTTGAATCAATATTCTGCACCTCTAGGAGGAAATAAAGAACATTTTTGCTGTGGACTCAGTTAAATGTGTATATATCTATTAGTATTTGTTGAGCTCCCTGGCCATGGTAGCACAAAACTAGCACCATGTTGCTTAGTGTTTCCCAGGCAGCTTGAAGTGGGAAGTAAGATTTGTTTTTGCTCATCTTTTTAGAGGTGCTTCTATAACAGCAGACGGCACACCTGGGATTCCACTGCACTGAAATTTAGTAGAAATGGATTTCATGGAAGATCTCTGTCTTCTGGAAACCTGTAGCCATTCCTTGAAAACCTAGGTGTGGATGCTATAATCTCTTAAGCAAACAGGTCCTGAGATTTAAATTTCAGAGATAACATCTCTTCACATCTGGTAAAGTTTTTGATTAGGATTTCAGAGCCTAGATGATGTTATCACTTGAGAGGATTTTTGCATCTAAAATAATAATGTTGTTCCAACTGAAAATGACCTTCCCTGCCTGTCTTATCATTTGTGATCTGGAGAGTAAATCCTATACCCTTTCTGTATTTCCTACAAATGTCTTAATTTGCATGCCATTGCTTCAAGTTCTTAGTATGGTTCATTGCAAGTGTGCTTCAGGATTATCACCAATAAATATTCTGACAATGCATTATAAGGAAATTATTTGGTCCAGTTAAAGAAACTTTCCATTTAGAGAAAAATCGTTTTCATATCAACTTTTTATTTATTTGATGATGGGAATCTTTAATAAGGGACTTCCTTCCTCTTTGATTCCTTTATTTCTAAATCCTAAATGCGGTCTAAATGTCTTGGATGATTGAGGATCACCATGAATAACAATGGTTATGCTGACTTTTCAGGTTCTACTGATGTGAAATCAAGGGCTTTGAGTCCCTGAATGATCTGTCATTACTATAACTTTTGAATATACTACTTGAATGTCCACATTTAGTTTGTGTCTTTTCTCTCCCATTCTCTTACCTCAGTCTGTATGCCTGTTTCTGCCAATTATCTCCAGTTCCTACCCTACTTCAAACATACAGCTTTTAATTTTTTGGCTTATTTATTTATTTATTTATTTAAACAGGTAAGTAATGTTTAATATGTCAAAATATCAAAGAACATATAACTCAGATTTTGTATATAGTATTATAATAATGGTGTTTTTAATACAATATCATTTCAAAGACAGGCTATTGTTTCTTTCCTGTCTTTTCATTATTACCAATAACATTTATTCTAATGATATTAAGTGAAGTTTTATAAAATGTTTTGAAAATCAACTTTATCCTTTCTCACAAATTTTATTTCACAGTGATTTTCAATTATTAATAATATCTATTATTTCTTCTAGGAGGGATTTTGGTTAAATGCATTACAAAAATGTATAGATGCTTTTCTGAAAAGGTATAAAATAGTAATAATCAGAAACTACTTGTACAATTAAAATTACCCTTCATAAAAGTAATACAATTGATAAAAAATTAAAATGTATACCAGATCCAGATAAAGCTCATTTATCCCCATAAAACATCCTAATGCTCAACAAACCAGAAGGAACCAACCAGAGGGAACTGATAGAGAAGGGTGGGTTGTTGTCTTTGGATCAGTATAGACAAGGGATGGAAAACAACAGGTCAGCAGGAAGCAGCACAATCCTGAACAAAAGAAACAAAAATGGATTATAAATTGCTTATTTATTTTTTAAAATTTTTTATTGGTGCATTGTAGTCATACGTCTTAATGGGATACAAGATGGTGGAGATATACATGCACACATCACCCAATTAGCCCTTACCCAATTCCCACCCCATTTCCTCCCCCTCCCACTTTCTCATGTTTGGCTTAGTGACTGATATTAGTATATTAAGTACATCATGTGCATTAGAGTATTTCCTTCTTCCCTCCTCCCATCCCCTCAGTTAGGTTACCTTAACTATAGATGAGTTAGGTTGCTCATCTGTAGTTTCTCCTTCTTTGTCTAGAGTTCCTCCTATGATCCATTTCTCCTTAGCTTTCACATATTAGGGAAAGCATCTAATTTCTTCTTTTTTGTGACTGACTAATCTCACTTAGCATAATGTCCTCCAGTTTCATCCATTTCCCTGTAAATGATGTAATTGAGTTTTTTTTTTTTGATGGCTGAGTAAAATTCCATTTTGTACATATCCCACAGTTTTGTAATCCATTCATCTATTGATGGACATCTTGGCTGGTTCCATAGTTTGGCTATGGAGAATTGTGCAGCTATGAACTTAGATATTCATGCATTAGTTTGGTAGTTTGGTTTCCTTTCTTTTGGGTAGATACCCAGAAGTGGCATTGCTGGATCATATGTTAAGTTTGTTCCCATTCTTCTGAGGATCCTCCATACTTTTTCCCAAAGTGGTTGCACTAATTTGCAATCCCACCAAAAATGTATTAGAGTTCCCATTTCTCCACATCCTCACCAGAATTTGTTGTTTGTGTTTTGAATGATTGCCATTCTAGTTGGAGTTAGGTGAAATCTCAGGGTAGTTTTGATTTGCATCTCTCTGATTGCTAATGATGTTGAGTATTTTTTCATGCATCTATTGGCCATTTGAATTTCTTTGTGAAATGTCTTTTTAGTGTAGTTGGGCATTTTTAATTTTTTTTGGTGGTACTGGGGTTCCTGGAAGCCCTTCTACCTCCGGGCTACACTCCCAGACCTATTTTATATTTTTCTTTGGAAACAGGGTATCTTAAGCCAGCATGGCTGGCTTCAAACCTGCACGATCCTCCTGTCTCCACCTCCCAAGCGTGGGGATTACAGACGTGCGCCATCATGCCCGGTGCTAGTTGGCCATTTCTTAGATTTTTAAAAATTTTCAAATTGGTACATTGTAGTCATACATCTTAATGGGATAAAAGATTTGTGTAGACATACATGCACACATGGATTGTTTTCTTAGTGCTGTGTTTCTTGAGTTCTCTGTATATTCTAGATATCAGTACTCTATTGTAGGAGTATTTGGCAAAAATCTCCCGTTCTGTTGGCTCTCAGTTGAGGTTCTTGATAGTTTCCTTTGCTGTACAGAAGCTCTTCAGTTTCATGCAATCCCATGTACTGATTCGCCTTTTAGTTTCTTGTGCCTTTGGGGTCTTGTTGAGAAAGTTTTTGTCTGTGCCTCTGTGTTGAAGTATTGGACCTATGCCCTCTACATTATTTAGCATCTCTTTTGTTTCCTATTTTCTCTCTAGCTTCCAAATATGAGAGAAAATGTACTAAACTTGACTTTCTGAGACTGACTAATTTCATTTAGCATAATATTCTTCAGCTCCATCCATTTTCCTGCAAATTAAATGATTGTATTCTTTATAGCTGTGTAGGATTCCATTGTATGTATGGCCCACAGTTTCTCTATCCATTCACTGGGCATAGCTGACAAAGCATTGTATACCAGGATGAGCTAATATTTGCAGATGTTCTTTGTTGCATTGACAGACCCACCCCCAAGTAGGAGATGATTAAAATAGGCCTGGAATTTTATCTAGGAGATTTTGAAGTTTTCTTTATCCAGTATATGTGTTTTACAGATGGCGATGCAGAATTTTTTTTTTTTTTTTGTGGCACTGGGGTTCTTGGAAGCCACCCTACTTCCGGGCTACACTCCCAGATGTATTTGATGCTTTTTTTAAAATTTGGAAACAGGGTCTCTTAAGCCAGAGTGGCTGACTTCGAACCTGCGAGATCCTCCTGTCTCCGCCTCCCAAGTGCAGGGATTACAAGTGTGCGCCAGTACACTCGACGGTGATGCAGAAATTTTAAGGCTAAACAGTCCAATCAAATTCCATCCTCTAGTTAGTGACAGAGATGAGGCAAAATGGCTTCATTATTCATGGAATGGTGAGAGGCACCATGCTTACTCTGCTGCAAAATTTCTGATTTATTTAGTTAAGAAGGAAGCCACAAGTATAGCAAAAAGAGAAAATTCAGGAAACCTCAGCAAAACACCCTTTGATGCTTTTGATCATTAGACAAGTTTTCATTTCATTGGTCTGGGAAAGTTCTCTTTTGTCTTATGACTGAATATTTTGTGTTTGACTAAGGTGAACATTCAGGAAGAAAGTCCATTAGCCATGTATACACTTAATAGGAAATACTGACAGTTATCTGAGACCACCCTGGATCTTTCCCTTTTTTCTTTTTTGTGTGGTACTGGGGGTTGAACTCAGGGACTTTCTACCTCTAAGCTATACTCCAAGCCCCTTATTTATTTTTTTATTTGAAATGGGGTCTTGCTAGGTTGCTAAGAGTCTCCATAATTTGCTTAGGCTGTCCTGAACCTGTAACCCTCCTGTCTTAGCCTCCCAAGCACTAGAACTATAGGTGCCCACCCACAAACTTGGCTCATCCTAGATCTTGAATCAAATTCAGGTTAGCTGGCTGTGTCCTCACTGTGAGGATAAAGAAGATTCAGAGTCCAGGGCAAATCGCATAGTGGTTGAACATAGGTTCAGGGGCTGAACTTTTTTTTTTTTGGTTGTACTGGGGTTCCTGGGGTACTGGGGTTCCGGGCTACACTCCCAGACCTATTTCATATTTTTATTTGGAAACAGGGTCTCTTAAGGCAGCGAGGCTGGCTTCGAACCTGTGTGATCCTCCTGTCTCCACCTCCCAAGCTTGGGGATTATAAGCGTGCACCAACACGCCGGGCTAGGGACTGGACTTTTAAGTTTGAATCTTTTACTCAAATGCTGAGAGGCTTTAGGAAAGTTATTTTCAACATTTTAGCACCTCGTTTTATCCATATGTAAATGGGAAATGGTAATACTACTCACTCATAGAGTTGTTAGGAGGATTAAATACATTGATATTTGTAAAGTACTTAGTACAGAATGACACTGGCATGAAGTAAGAGCAACGTCAGGGTTAGCTGTTACCATCATATTTCCTTCTTTTCTAGCACCTCATTTCCCTACAGGTCCTAGTTAGGGAAGATGCTCATATTTGAATAAATAATTAGCTTTGGGAATGGATGTATAAATAAAAGTTCAAGTTATGAATTTGATTAATGTTTGCTTCTGCTTTGGGCATCTCTCTAATTTTCTTTCTATATAAATACCTAATTAAGTAAAATAAAATTATATTTCTCAATTTCACTTATTTGTGGTATCTAAACTAGTTCAACTCATAGAAGCAGAGAATAAAATGGCAGTTATCAGTGGGCCAAGAAAAGGGAAATGAGAAGTTACTGGTTAATATGTGTAAAGTTTCAGTTATGCTACATGAATAACTTCTAGAGATCTGTACAGCATAGTGCCTAGAGCTAACAATATTGTATTGGGCACTTAAACAATTTAAGAGGGTAGTTCTTCTGTCAAGTGTTCATACCAGAAAAAGAAAGAAGTAGTAATGACAGAGAAGATACAATTGGGCTTTAGATAAATGAAAAATCCATATAAGCAGTGCAATGTGATTACCAACATATATTTTAATACATACCATCTCAGAATATTTTCTCTTTTATTACAGTATATATCATTATTAAACACATTCTTATGGAGTAGTAGTCCATTTTATTAATGGTCTATAAAATAATTTCAGAAAGAAAAAAGGCAGTTATCTAATATAAAATTTCTTGATATTGAGTCCATAGTGGTTTATGTATATGATAAAGATATTGAAACACTCTTATTTAAAAATAAACAGGGTGTCTTTAAATGTAGGACTACTTACTCATGGTCTTTTTTTATAAGTTTTGCTAAATATATTTGACCAATGTAAGAAAAAAGAAAAGGTTGTGCTAATGTTTTATATTCTACAAAGATTTTAGAGAGTAGAAAACAAAACAATGATTTTATGAAGTTTATAGATTCCAAAGTACCCTGGACATATACTATTTCATTTGACACTTATAGTGCTTTTCCAAGATACTATTATTAGCTTCATTTTACAAGTGCAGATTTTGAGCTCAGTATATTTAAGTGAATCTTCTTGAAATAAATTGACAGTTTGAACTTAAATTCAGAGTTTCAATCCTTGAGGAACATGAAAAATTTCTTTTATGCATCTATAGATAAACAATTTTCATAATATCATAATATATTTAATTAAAACCAGGAAACTGTCTATCATAATTCAAAAGACATTTCAGGATGCTGTAAGACTTTAAACACAATTTTGAGCACTTATTTTTATAGATTATTACCTAGGCAAAACAGTTTTGGTGATTACAATTTTCTCATTGTGTGCATACTGGATAAATGAAAATGTTATCAGGGTAAATAAGAAATTAGAAACTATAGAAAAGAAACTATAGAAAAGCAATTAGAAACTATAGAAAAGCAATTAGAAATTATAGAAAAGCTGATTTTGTTATTTAACCATCCTAGTAAATTATGAGGGAGAAATTGAGTGCAGTAATTCCAGTACTTGAGAGGCTGAAACAGGAGGATCACAAGTTGGAGGCTACCCTTCCCAATTTAGTGAGACCCTGTTTCAAAATAAAAAAATGAAAAGGGCTTGGGGGTGTTTCTCAGGGGTAGAACTCTCCTGGGTTCAATCCTCAGAACCAAAAAGAAAAAGAAACAATATATAAGGAAGGAATAATTGTGGTGTGTGTGTGTGTGTGTGTGTGTGTGTGTGTGTGTATAGTTCTGTTAATAAGTTTGCTGTGAGAACTGACATAAGAGATGGGCAGGAGGAAAGCATATGTTTGTTTAATAGAAAACTTCAAAGTCAGTAAATCTTGTTTTTGCTTCCAAAATTGTCACCTAGAATCCAGTTGCTGACCCTCACCTATGAACAGTCTGAAAAATTCAGCTTTGTTGGTGTTTCCAGAATTCCTCCTCTTAAAATCAGCAGATAAACATAATATGAATTTTGCTTCTGTTACAAGATAATTTGGGTCTAAATGGCCCCCTCTCATTCTCTCCTGCTCTGATTGCAATAATGAAGCTTGCTTTAACGTATTTTAACGCTTTCCATATGTGTATCCCTTCATATATTATTCCAGAGAGAGATTACATTTAATTTTATTAGCTGAGTCCTGTGAGTCATTCTGCTAACTGGCACCAACAACCACCTCCCCACCAGACTGGCCTTTGCTGAAGGCTCTAAATTTAGAAACTGAATGAGATTGCCTCTGGGTTACATAAGGAGGAGAGGAGGTTATTTTTAGCATGCCATTATACCTAGAGAGCCCTGTGTGTCTATCTGATTTGTTAACCACGGGCTGAAAGAAAACGTGATTACTGATTCTCTCCATGTGTTGCTTGGGTGCAGCATCCTTCTGGACTAAATGACATCGGCAGTTATGTTTACCTGCAGTTCCTCGTGTTTATTTCGTCTGTGCTATAAACACACTGGAAATCAATTGCGTTCAAACACAGTGGCAATATTCTTTTACAGCTGCCTTCATTTGAGGAAACCTTCCCAATATGCATTATAATTGTATCCTCTCTGTGTTTTAAGATGGGAAGGATGGCATTTTGGCTGCTTCTTGTCTAAGGCTGCTGTCAGAGCTGATGATGGCATATGTCTGTCTAGAACCAATGAAGCTTTGTTTGTATTTTTCTTGCCAGGCACTTGTTTTTACTTTCTTTTGCAAAGGGATTGCTGAAACTGATTGGGAAAAATAAAAGTGGCAAGGCAAACATTCCGAGGCAGGCTGTCATTCGGGCAGAAAATTAATGGATGCAATAGTGGCCAGAGAGAGAATCTGGACAGAGGCAGTTTTTTGCTTGTCAGTGTATCCTCATTGTTCCCCAGCACAATATCAAAAGTCAACATTAGGCCCTTCCGATTCTTCTCGTTTGTATTTTAGCAATCAAGGATGCCTGCCTCACTGGAATTTTTATGAGACGATGCAATGATGGCCAATCTTTCTTACTTATATATTTTGAATTTTAATTATCTTTTAAGGAATCAGGTGGTCCTATGACTAGTTGCCTAGAAAATCTGTCTACTAAAAAGCCCTTCTCCTTTCTGTAACCAGTGTAGGTAGCTGAGGGCTTTAATGTGCAGAGCAAGGAAAATATCATAAGGATAAGCTAATGGTCCACACTGGTGAGAGGGTGATCTTAGCAGTAAAATTAGAACTGCCTGCTGAAATTTTCCATGATGACCTTGCTAAAACATTAGTATTTTGCAATTGGCCTGAGATGCAGGGAGCTGGTTTGCACAATGGCCATGCAGGCAGCTCACTCTGGGTAGTCTAGTCAATGAGCTGACTGGACTGGGGCACATTCTTTCTCCCAGTAGGAGTATCTGGGTACCAAATGTTTGTTTGTTAATGCATCCTATACTCTTCCTAATAAACTGATTTTTGGAGACATTTACTCCTATCATGTCACCTCATTTGTTAAAAAGAAAACTGGCTATAACAGTCCCAAATAATGAAGATGACTAAATGGCAACCAAATACAAAGCAGCTCATCTGTTTCCCAACAGTGTGATTTGTACAGAAAACAGCTGTATAAGATATGAAATAAATCATGGTATACCTCAGAAGTGTAGAGATGAAACATTTTAAACAATATTACCTTACCAAATATAATAATGGGTTCAGCTTAGTCTGTGCCATTTCTCCTAGTGGGAGTGCAGTGCCCAAGCTCAGCCTTCCTTAAGCCCCAAGGCACTGGGTAGTTGGCAGTCTCAGGCAACTCCTTCAGATAGATGGGATCTAAATCCAGATAGCTTGGTACCCTGGAATGCATTGGTGGCCACTTTTGCTCATATTTGCTCTAAGGTTGAGAGTAAAAGATCCAGAATCCTTTCCAAGATGCAAAACTATGCCTTATTCCTGGGACGACTCTCTATGTGGACAATGGGAAGTAGGATTTTCATGCCACTTCTTCTCTTATAACCCTGGCCTTGTAAGCTTCTTTACCTATATGGTATGACATTGTATGACATTGTGGAGTTTGTTCTAAGTCCTTTAACACAAGAGGTGCTAACCATCCCACCTGACACATCCTATTGTCTGGTTCAAAAGGGCCCAGTGGATCTGGCTGGCTGGCAGGAGGCTCTTTGGGATGATGGTGGTGAGATCAAGTGCTACAGCCACTGAAAGGGCAGGTCTAGCCACTCAGCCACGAATGGTCAGTGTCCCCCTTGCTTTCATTTATCATCAGAAGATGACTAGACCTTAGAGAAGTCGGTCCTTGG
Organism: Muscardinus avellanarius; assembly: GCF_963383645.1. Classification (NCBI taxonomy): domain Eukaryota; kingdom Metazoa; phylum Chordata; class Mammalia; order Rodentia; family Gliridae; genus Muscardinus; species Muscardinus avellanarius. Next base: position 16,160,756 of record NC_137792.1, read on the forward strand.
GAAGGCCTAGAGTGGTGGGCTCACCGTGAGAGAAGAATCCTGGGTGTCAAAGGGTGGCAACAGGTGGCTGCAGCAGCCTACCTCTTCCCTCAAGGATTTGAAAGCTCTGGGCTCTCAGGAAAGAGGATGGAGAGAAAAGCTCTACCCTAGTGTGCTATCTGGGTGTCTGGGGCATCCTAAATAGCAACAAGGAGCTGATAGGAAAATAATCAGAAGAAATAGAAACATAATGTTCCCAGGAGAGGGACTGAGGCTCCCTATAGGCTAGCAACCCACTCCTGGCAGGTAAATTGCCATAAGCTTGATTGCTTGTTTCCATCTGTAAATCTGAATGGCGGGAAGCAGGGAGAGTTTACTAATTCAGGGCCTCTATTGCAAAATAAATAGCTAGACTGAGCGTATTGGTCATATCTCGCGTCCCGCTTCATACCCTCTTGGTTCATTTATCTTCCTGCGGTGGCAACCAGTTATGTGCAGGTGGAAACTGCCACCCTCTCACCCGAGCTCTACTAATTAGTGGAATCAAGGCTTCTCTGCAACTCTTGTGTTGTGAAGGTGTGCACAAACCTGAAGGGAGTTAACCCCCATGGGAAATCTCTCAACCACTGGGGGATGACAGTCAGTAGATACATATCAGTCCCTGGGGAGGATAATTCCAAGGCACATTCTACATGTTCCCTCAGGGAATTTCCAGAAGGTTGAGTTCCAATTGCTCACAGAAGTGACAGCTTACTAATGTGCCCATTAGGTGAACTCTCTCCCCCTTCAGTTTCATTCTTCCTAGTGCTCCTATTTCTGTTTCTTGGGAATCACTTTTCAAACCGGATGATCCCATGTGCTTGCCAATTGTGAGGGCCTTGTCTCAGGTTCTCTGTTTGGAGGGAATTAAAATAAAGAGGAAATAAATCTACCCTTTTATAGAATTGGATATAAGGGAATAGAGCTGACTTTTTGAAATTCTGAACCTATGCAGAGGGATATAGCCATAGTGTGAAAGCTCCTCAAATGCAGGGTTTCTGAGCTTTGGCACTGAAATTTTGTGTGTGATAATTCTCTGTTGTAGGGGCCTGACCTGTCCATGTAGAATGTTTAGCAGTGTTTCTGGCCACTCGCTACCAGATGCTAATAGCAGCCTCTCCCAGTTATAATAATCAAAATGGTCTACAGACACAACCACATGCCGCTGAAGAGCAATTTAGCCTCTACTGAGCACCTCTGCTTTAGGGGAACAAAACCCCATGCTGCTGGTTCAGCAGCATTTTTGCATCAAGAAAGCCTTGTTAGCCAATGGAATAGAAGTGAAATTAACTTCCACTGTATATGCGCATACTCTTTAGAACTCTCTGGTAGGATCCTTCATTTTTTCTCTTCTCCCATCTGACAGCTCAATGTCAGCACACAGGGTGGCCCTCCAAGCCTCTTGTTGAAGAAGGCAAATAGCTCTCTCTTACCTTTGAATGTTGAATGACGAGGTGGAGAAGATTATATTTTACCTCCTTTAGCCTCTGGCCTCACTCCTCATGCACAAGAAACAAACTTTCCTTGTGTGAAGCCCTGAGACTTGGAGGCTTATCTGTAAGAGAAACTAGCATTATTTCAACTAAACAAAACACTCAAAATAAGTCACACATTGTTTTCTGCATGCACTCTTATTTCTTATTATCTTTGTGATATAAATACCTATGCCCTCAGTTTATAAATAGGACACTAGACATAGAGAGGTTTTCTACCTTTCCTAATGTCATTCTGTAAGAAACTGGCTAAACTTGGATACAAAGGCAGGTGGTCTATCTCCAGAACTTGTACTTGTAAGCATACTATTGTATTATCTCGTAGAATTACAATTGCCACCCGGGTTTTATAATTTTCTTGTGTGTGTGTGTGTGTGCGTGTGTGTGTGTGTGTGTGTGTGTGTGTGTGTGTGTGTGTTGCTTGGGAATGATCCGAGGAACATTTTACCTCTGAGCTATATCCCCAGCCATATTTTATATTTTATTTTGAAACAGGGTTTCATTAGGTTGCTGAGAGCCTCACTATGTTGCCGAGGCTGGCTTAAACCTGTGATCCTTCTGTCTTAGTCTCCTAAGCACTGGGATTACAGGCATGTACCATCACACTCAGCAAAGTTTTATAACTTCTTAAGGTGAAATCACATGTCATACTCTTTCATATTCCACATGGCTATAATTTTCTCCTCCCTGGGGTGTTGGAATACCGTGTGAAGATTTTATTTTGAAACAACAAGGGAGCACACTGCCATGTGAAAGGGGATGGATCTATCCTTTCCTCCCCAAGAGCTTTATGCTTTTCATGGCTTATACAAATTAACAAAGCTATTTCCCAATTAAAATAAATGTAATAACTTTTAATTAATTTATTTTTGGTAGGGGAAATTAAACCGGGGCATTCTACCTCTGAAATGCGTTGCCAGCTCTATTTTCTGAGACAGGGTCTCTCTAAATTGCTGAGAACCTCATTAGGTTGCCAAAGCTGGCCTTGAACCAGCATTCCTCCTGTCTCAGCTTCCCAAGTACTTAGATTACAGGTGTATGCCACCACGCCTGGCCAAGACTTTGTGCGTGTGTGTGTGTGTGTGTGTGTGTGTGTGTGTATGTGTGTATGAATGTGTGTGATACTAGGGATTGAACCCAGAGGCATTCTATCATCAAGCTACACCTCCAGCCCAATTTTTCTTTAAATTTTGAAACAGGGTCTCATTATGTTGCTGAGGGCTTTGCTAAGTTACTGAGGCTGGCCTCAAACCTGACATTCTCCTGTCTCAGCATCCCGAGTACTGTAGTTAAAGGTGTGCACTAAAACTTAATTTCTGAAAGTAACTTTAAGGGATTATAAACATTTTAGGAAACAGAATAGATTAGATCCCCTTTGAGACAGGTTGAACATGATTACAAGTTATTCAATATTTTGCCTATCAAGAGATGATCCCTGTGTCCCTGATTCTTGAATACAGACAGGCCATTGACTACTTTGACCAAAAAATAGCATGGAAATGACACTGTGATGGTTTTGGGTTGGGGCCAGAAGAGACTGGTATCTTCCATTTCCTGCCCCTCAGAACACTCCCTTTTAGAGTCTTGAGCTGCCAGATAAGAAGTCTGGTCACACAGATTGCCATGCTGTCAGAAGAATGAGCTGCATGGGATACCTGGGAGAACAAAAGACTATGTGGAGAGAAAGACAAAAAGATTAACAGAGAGATAGAGACCATGATGCTTTAGACATGTGAGTAAAGAAGTTTATTTTAGTGTGTGTGTGTGTGTGTGTGTGTGTGTGTGTGTGTGTGTGTTACTAGAGATTTAACTCAGGTGCATTCTACCTCCAAGATATCTCCTCAGCCCCCATTTTTTTTTTGCTTTGAAACAGCATCTCACTAAGTTGCCAAGAGTCTTGTTAAAAATTGCTGAGGCTGGTCTCGAAACCTACAGTCCTTCTGTCTCAGCCTCCCATGTACAGGGATTACAGGAATGTGTCACTGTGCCTGCAAGAAGTTTTCTTAATAGTTCATCCTCTGGTGTTCTTCCTTTCCTGTTTTTTTTTTCCTTTTTGGCCATGTACATGGTAAGCACAAGTTCTACCATGCTAAGTACACATGCTACCACTGAACTATACTCCCAGATCCCCATTCTCCTCTGCTGATATCACATGGATCAGAGATGAACCTCGTGCTGAGCCTTTACTAACCCACAAAACTGTGAAGAAAATTATTTGCTTTGAGCCCCTACATTTTGGTGAAGTTTGTTATGCAGCAATGGAAACTGAAACACACATAATAATGGCTATAATTTATTTAAGAACAAGCTAAATTAAGGGTTCAATCAACAAAAGGCAGAAGAGTTTTATCTGTATTAGATTTTCAAGATCCAAAAGAATTTTAAAAGTAAGAAATTTGATCTTATTAAGGTAAGAATTTGAACAATCATGAGACTAATCCCAGATGGTGCCCTGAGAAAGAAGAGGTACAAAAGAATGCATAGTTACAATGACTTGTGGAAGCAGGAGCCATATCCCCAGAACACTAACAGAAGACAAAAGGCAGAACTATGTTTTGCCCAGGTTAATTTGCTCCCCAGTGCTAAGGAGACTGAGTCAGGAGGATCACAGGTTCAAAGACAGCCTCAGCAACTTAGTGAGACTGTTTTCATAATAAAACGAAATAGGCCAGGGGTTGTAGCTCAGAGATAGAAGGCCCTTGAGTACAATCCCCAGAACCAAAAAATAAATAAGATGAAACACAACACGTGGGACAAAACCCCATTGTTGATATCTTATGGGTGTTTCACTGCTATGGGTCCATTCTGCTCATGTTATGTAGTGATGGTTCCCCCTAGAGTATTTTCTTATGTCTGAGTTCACAGTTTCTAGCAAGATGACTTTAGGATTCTTGAACATTTTTGTATTAATGTCCCTGACATCTCAAAAATTGTTTTTGGACACCATAAAACTCATCCTGTAATTATCACATTTTCACTTGGAATCATTATTATCCCATTTATAATAAATGTGGTAATAAACCATTTATATGTCAGAAATATAAAACTTGAAATCAGTCAAGCAATAATACAGTTTTATTGGAAGTTTAAAAGGTCACAATAACAATCACAGAATGGATATTATGCTGCCATCTAAAAAATAAGGATGTTCTCTATGTTCTGAAATGAAAAGATCTCCAGAATATATTATGAAGTTTAAAAAAGTATAGGACAGTGGTCATAATATGTTATCTTTTGTGTTAAAAATGAAGAAATTATGTCGTATTTCTATCTCCACAAAGAAATTCTGGAGTTATAAGAAATTTAAAAGTAATTACTTGTGGGTTTTAGAGGTTGGAGATCTAGGCTGACGTGAAACAAGGTAGAAGAAAGGTATTCCATATATATATATTACTTTTATGTATATATAATTGTATTACAAATATAAATTCAATTATGTGAATTTGTGTGAGTGTGCGTGTGTGTGTTTCAGCCCTATTTTATTTTTTTTTAGTGTTGAAACAGTGTCTCACTATGTTCCTGAGAGCCTTCTAAATTGCTGAGGCTGGCTTTCAATCTATAATCCTCCTCTCTCAGCCTCCCAAGTACTGGGATGACAGATGTGCAATATCCCGTTTGGCTGTTATCTTTTTTTAGTTACTCAAAATTCATAGTTTACGTTAGTGTTCACTCTTGGTATTGCACATTCTGAGTTTGGACAAATATATGTCATGTATCTATTATGGTAATATATGGGGTACTTTCAGCACCCTAAAAGACCTCTGTGCTCTGCTAATTCATTCCTTCCCACCCTACCACAGCCCATAGCAACCAATGGTCTTTTTTTTTTTTTACTGCTTTCATAATTTTGCTTTTTCTAGAATGCTGTATAATTGGAATCATATGGTTTGTAGACTTTTCAAACTGGCCATACCTAATAACATGTGTTTAAAATCCCTCCATGTATTTTCATGGCTTGATAGTGCTTTGCTTTTTAGTGGTGAATACTACTCCATTGTTTGGATATAGCACAGTTTGTTTTACCCATTTATCTAATAAAGGGAATATTGGTTCCTACCAAGTTTGGCAATTATTAATAAAGCTTTTATAAATATTTGTAATCAGGTATTTGTGTGGGCATAAAGTTATAACTCCTTTAACTAAGGAGTGTGATTGTTGAATTGTATAGTAAGTTTGTCTATTTTTGTAAGAAACTACCATAGTAGCTTCCAAACTTGCTGTACCATTTGTATTTCCACCAGCAACAAATGATATTTTTATTGGTTCTCATTACTGCCAGAATTTTATGTCAATTTTGTGGATTTTAGCCATTCTGATGAGCATGTAGGTGTATCTCATTATTTTGGTTTGAGTTTTTCTGATGACATATGATGTGGTACATATTTTCACATACTTATTTGTCACCTATGTATTCTCTTTTCCCCATTGTCTGTTAAGATTTCTGGACCCTTGTTAGTAACATTGTCTATTTGTTCTTTCACCAATATTACACTTTGTTGGTTACTGTAGCTTTCCAACTTTGTTCTTTTCTTTTAGTATTGTGTTGACTATTATGAGTCATTTGTGTCTCCACATAAACTTTAAAAGCAGTTTGTTGCTATCCACACAACAACTTGATGGAATTTTGATTGGGATTTCATTGAATCTACAGATCAAGTTGGGAAAAACAGATATCTTGAGAATATTGAGTCTTCCTATCAATAAACATGAGCCGCCTCTTCATGTATTTAGTTCTTTGATTTTTTTCATTGGTTTTGTAATTTCCCCCATACAGATCTTATATATATTTTGTTAGTTTTGTAACTAATTATTTCATGTTTAGGGGGTATTGCACAAATAGTATTATGCTTTTAATTTCAAATTCTACTGCTTCATTGCTGGTATATAAGAAAGTGACTTGTATATTAATATGTGCTACAATCTTGCTATATAATTGCCTTTTCATTTTAAGAGTTTTTTTGTGAATTCTTTCAGATTTTCTTTATAGACAGTAATATCACTTGTGAATAAAGATCATTTTATTTCTTTCTTTCCACCATTTTCTTTTCTTTTTTTTGTCTTATTGTGTTAGCTAGGACTTTCAATATGACAATGAAAAGGCGAGGTGAGAGGCAACATTTTGCCTTGTTTCTGATCTTCATGAGAAAGCTTCTAGTTTCTTACCATTAAGTAGGATGTTAGCTATGGCATTTTTGTAAATATTCTTCACCAAACTGAGGAAGTTTTCCTCTATTCCTAGTTTACTAAAAGTATTCATTATGAATGGATATTGCATTTTGTCAAATAATTTTCCTCCATGTATGGATAGAACTATGTGAATTTTATTTTTAGCCTGTTAATTTGATAAATCACATTAATTCTCAAATGTTCCACCAGCTTTGTATACCTGGAACTCATCCCACTTGGTCTTATTCATTACCTTTAACAAAAGTCAATGTATGTGTATGTACATATACATGTGTGTATACACATAATTTAAATTCACAGTACAATATTATTGGTCAGGGATATTAAGGTTCTGAATTCTTCAGCTTTTTATTTTTACCTTTTCTTTTTCTTTGACTCCTGTTGATATCCCTATGAATTTTGGCCAATATTTAGCCCCTAAATGGAATGTTGTTACTCCATTACCTTGTTCTAGAATTAGATTAGTATTTTAAATCTATGGATGCTTACCTTCCCTCACTCTGTGGGTTTATATGAATAAGAAAATATGACACCAGGGGATAACAAAAGGGAGCTTTTTAAACTTGCCTCCAAACTTTCATTGCCTGTATCCATTTTCTGACCATGCCCTATAGCCACTGCTCCTACAACTAAGCCTCAAGATGAGATATGTGGAACAAATCTGAATCCAACTCATAACCTGGAGCCAAGTCCAGCCAACCTACAGCTTGAAGAACAGTCACCCAGATTTAACCAACTGAACCACAATCAACTTACAGATCTCTGAGCAGAACAGACACTTGTTTTTATAAGCCACTGAATTTTGGGGTTATTTGTCATGCAGCGTTATTGTGGCAATAGTTGATTAGTATACCTTACATAGCCTGAAGTGGAATAATGGGTTGAGTGTGTGCTGAAAAGTAATCACCTAGATAAATTCATTATCTGAGTCTTACACAACTATTAAGACACCTTGTCTTGTAGCTTAAATGAGAGACAACTAAAAATAAGAGGTCTATGAGGGAGAAAACATCCTCCTGCCCATGTAAGCATTTTCTTCAATAGTAACACCAGACTCCAGAGTTTCTATATATAAAGAGCTTTGGGAAGGTAATAATCTGGAGTGGAAGTGAGCTGTTGAGAGCTTAAATCTCTATTTGTATAAGACAAATAGAATTGATATTGAGAAATGTCAAATATCAACTCTCCTCCATGTCAGAGATTGAAACATGGTCTTGTTAAATATCTGAGGGCCTCTAAGTTGCTGAGCCTGGTCTTGAACCTAAAATCCTCCTATCTCAGCCTCCCAAGTACTGGGATTACTGATATGCACCACCACACAAGGCTTCAATCTATTCTTATAAATATTTACCCATTAAGCTTTTGTATTCTTACTTATTCATAGTATTTTTCTTCACTATCACATTTATGACCTCTCCTTTAATAAGAGATAAAAATAAATGAACTGGAGTTGTTTATCAAGACTCTGATGCATATTAGACAATCTAGTGTTATATTAGATACAGAAAAATATTTCTGTAAGTTCCTACCCTTAGGAGCTCATAATTGAGTTTCTAAATTGGATTACATATTGAACTCTGTGATATTGAAGCAGTATGATAGTTCACAGGCAAAAGGAATTTTTCAAGGTGGAGGTAGTTAAGACAAAGGTAGACCTTGATGAATGGGTAGGATTGTGCACAGATGGAAAAGAGAATGAGAAGGGAGGGCAGTACTGGAGAATGGATCAGCACGATCAAAGATTCAGAGGAGAGATAGGGACTGGCATGGATTGAGGCTGCTGCATAGCAGTATCTACATTGTTTAATGTTTTAGATTTCAGTGTAGGCCTGGTGATACGCATTTGTAATCCTAGTACTTGGAAGGCTGAGATAGGAGAATCACAGGTTTATGGCTAGCCTCAGCATCCTATCAAGGCCCTCAGCAACTTAGTGAGATTCTGTTTACAAATAAAAAGTAAGATAGGACTGAGGGTGTAGCTTAGAGATAGAATGCCCCTTGGTTCAATTCCAAAGACCTCAAAAAAAAGGTTTTAGATTTCTTACCTACAAACCCAAAATCTATGCTCAAACTAGGGACTGTTAGGAATTTCAGAGGGACTCCAAATAATGGAGAGGAAACCTCAGCAAAGCTGAAATGGAAGGGTAGGAGACAAAGAAGGCTGGAGTTGATTAATGGAGGAGCTACATCTGAATATGTGTAAAAGTATAAATGTAGTATGGTTAACCTGGACACTCATTGTTGGGAGGGGGAAGGGAAAGCATGGGAAATAGGGCACCAAGTACAGTCTGAATGTATGCCATTTTCAATATGATCCACATAAAAATAAGATAACCCATAATCTAGAAGGAAAATAGAAGCAAGCAAAGATATGGCCTGGATATTGAACAGACTTTAGTAAATATGACTTTATTGTCCATTTGTTAACTGCCAGTGTTCTGATATCCAGGCAGAGAAGTCTGCACCATGACAGCCATTAATCGTATGCAATTTTGGTGACAAAATTGAAACCACTTGATAATAATAGTGGTCGTTTTCATAGGGCCCCAGAGCCACTGGAGTGTTTCAATAACAGAAGTACCGTCACTGTCTAAGACCTACATATCATCTTTGGGTCCTCAATCCCTGATCACTTGGATTCCCCAGGTTAAAGATTGTGCTGCCTTTTAAGGGGTTTCCTGCCATTCAAAGACTGGCCATCTTCTTTTTGAATCCCTTTATAGGTGAAAAATATGTACTTCAGTAGGTAAGAAATGCTCTGCTTGGTGGAACATTATTTAGGAGATACTTTTGGATTATAAGCAATGGACAGGGGTACTCTCAAGTGGTTGGAATTGGGTCTTAATATATACCAAGTATTGATATTGATTCTGAGTCTTATATATACCAAGTGGCTGTATGACCTTGAGAAGGTCAATTCAGCTTTCTGGGACTGTTTCTCTCCATCTATAAAATGAGGGGATTGTGGTTTTCAACACTGGTTGCTCATTTAGGACCACTGGGGGAGCTTCAAAACATCTCAATACCCAGACCTCACCCAGATGAAGTCAATCACAATCTCTTGGGTGGAATTTGCAAAATTTGTGCTCAAAACAAAACAAAACAAGATAATTAGATGGTGGGAGGCTGAGTGAGACAGGAGGATATCAGGTTCGAGGCCAGCCTCAGCAACTTAGTGAGGCCCTCTGTAACTTAGTGATATCCTGTTCCAAATAAAAAATAAAATAGGGGTAGGAGTGTAACTCATAGGTAGAATGCTCCTGGGTTTAATCCCAAGTACAAAACAAACAAACAAACACAACAAATAAATTTGAAAAGGGCAGAGGGATATAGCTTAGTGGTGGAGTGCTCCTGCCTTCAATCCCTAGTAACAATAACTTAATAAATAAAAAAGAACAACAGGGACCTTTAATGGGGGACCTTATATATAAATGCCCTTCAAAACTCCTACTACCTTTTTACTGGTGAACATTCAGTGAGTGTGTATTGTATATCAATCTGCTAACCATTTTACATGCATTATTTAATTTCTCACAGCCACCTCATAAAGGAGGTACTACCCTTATTATATTTTTCAGGTCAAGAAACTGAGTACCAAAGAGGTTAGTTATTTTTCTAAGATGGCTTTACTAGAAAGTGAAGGTATTAAGATTCTGGTTGGGAAGTTACCCATTTAATTTGAGATCTTTAACTATTTGACACAAATCTATATAAATATTTTAAGAATAACTCCATAAAAATGGACAGATGAGGCTTGGTATTTCTTTTATTTTTTGTTTTTATGGTATTAGGGACGGAACCTAGGGAAATGTTCTATTTCAGATATATACCCCAGCCTTATTTTATTTTGAATAAAGGGTCTCTGTATGAATATAATGAACCAATAAAAAATTAAAAAAAGAAAAAAGATCTCACTAAATTGCTGAGGGCCTTGCTAAGTTTTTATTTTTATTTATTTTTATTTTTTAAAGAAGTTTGTTAAAAAGAGAGAAATACAGAAGACAGTCACAGCCCCATGCCATTCAGGAGTGGCATGAGGGGGGGAGTGGTTCGAACAAATTTACCTGCTAAGTTTTTATTTTGAAAAAAGTGTCTCACTAAGTTATTGAGGCCTTGCTAAGTGAAGCTGGCCTCAAAACTGTGATCCTCTCTCTCTGTGTTCCAACTACTGAGATCACAGGTATGTGTCGCCACACCAGGCTAAGGCTAGATGTTTCATAATGGTGGGAATAGTGTGTGTTGAGGGAACTGCCAAGACAGGGTGGAAGGCGATGGTAGGGACAATTTTACTTAGTTCTCAGATTCATATCCTTTGTTTTCAGCCTTTATACATGGAACCATTAATTTATGCTTAAAAATAATATTCTTTAGGTAGCAAGTTCCTGATAAGCTGTATTTTGCAATTCAAAGGAACAGGCAAGTTGGGCATGGTATCTCATACCTGTCATTCTAGTATTTGGGAGCCTAATATAGGAGCATCGCAGGTTGGAGGATAACCTCAGCTACTGCAACTTACTGAGACCCTGTTTCAAAATGAAAAATAAAATAGGGCTAGGAGAGTGGCTCAGAGGTAGAATGCCTCTGGGTTCAATCCCCAGTACCAAAAACCAAAAACAAAACAAACAAGCCAGGTGTGGTGGTGCACGCTTGTGATCCCAGTACTTGGGAGGCTGAGACAGGAGGATTGCAGGTTCTCGGCCAGCCTTAGTTCCTTAGTGAAGCTCTCTGTAACTTAATGAGACCCTGTTTCAAAATAAAGAGTTAAAAATATGGCTGGGCCACCACTCTGATAGGGGGCTAATATCCAGAATATAAAAAGAGCTCAAAAGACTCTACACTAGCAAAACAAACAACCCAATCAAGAAATTGGCAACTGAAATGAATAGACATTTCACAAAAAAAGAGATACAAATGGCCAATAGATACATGAAAAGATGTTCAACATCACTAGCCATCAGGGAGATGCAAATCAAAACTATGCTGAGATTCCATCTAACCCAAATCAGAGTGGCAAACATAAATCAAACAATAACAATTGCTGGCGAGGATGTGGGGAAAGAGGAACTCTTTTACACTGTTGGTGGGAGTGCAGAGTAGTTCAGCCACTATGGAGATCAGTATGGAGATTCCTTAGAAAACTGGGAATAGATTCACCATTTTATCTGGCTATACCACTCCTGGGTATCTTTCCAAAGGGGTTGAAATCAGAGAACTACGTTAACATATGCATACCCATGTTCATAGCAGCACATTTATAATAGCCAAATATGGAACCAACGTAGATCTCCATCAACAGATGAATGGATTGCAAAATTATGGGAAATACACACAATGGAATTCTATTAAGCTATAAAGAAGAATAAAATAATAGCATTTGCAAGAAGATGGAAGGAACTGGAGAACATTATGTTAAGTGAGATTAATCAAGCACAGAAAGAGAAGGGACATATGTTTTCTCTAATATGCCCAAGCTAGGGAGTAGTGGTAATACCAGAGGGACTCCAGATGATGGAGAGAAATCTCAGCAAAGCTTGAATGAAAAGATAGGAGAGGAAGAAAGCTGAGGTTGTTCAATGGAGGAGCTACATATGAATATGTGTAATAGTATAAATATAACATGGTTAACCTGGACACTCTCTATTGGGAGGGGGGAAGGGAAATGGAGGGGGAAATGAATGAAGCACAATTTAAATGTACACCACTTTCAATATGTTCCACTTATAAAAAATAAAAATTAAAAAAAAGATGTGGAAGGAGGAAGATGACCAAGAGGAAGAGCTTTGATTTGGTGATGCTTGCTGTATTCTAGGTACTGTGCTAAACACATCATATAATTTGATCTTAATAAGAAATAATTTAATAATCTGTTTTTGTCTTTTCTATATCGATAAAAAATAAAAAAATATGGCTGGGAGTGTAGCTCAGAGGTATAAATATGCCCATGGGTTCAATCCTCTGTAATGGAAAAAAAAAAACCCACAGATAAAAGGCTCCACATTGACCGAGTGACAGTCTGCCTTTACCGAGGGACATTTCTACCTAAGAAGCTGCCTTGTCAGTTAGTTTTCAATGCTTATAATTCACTCTCTCCTCTTGGCTTCACTCCCTATCCAATCTCCCAGTGCCTGCATATTTAAAACAGTCCCCGTCAGGAAAGAAATTTCAGGTAAAAGAACTCTTCTGCCTCGTGATCTGATGGTCATTAAAACATGGTCATTGACCAAATCCCTTAATGCAGGGAGCTCTTTGGTTGGCTTACCAACACACTTTTGAGAGGATTAATGGCAAAGCATGTTTAAAGGAGAGCTAATCACTGTCTCAGGCAACATAAATGGGATGCAAGTTTTACATTGTGGAAAGCTTTCTTGGGAGGAAATGCTTGTCGTACTATGTCACTGAGGTTGTTCATTGCCATTCAGCATCGGAAATGCCACATCGCATACATTTGGGCATTTAGTTCTTGTTTAGCAGAAACAAAGTGGCGAGAGAAAACACTGTAAATTAAGCTGTCAAGTCCATATGCTTATTTTTAAAGTAAATATGCATGTACTCTGTCATTAGAAGCTGAGTGAGGCTCTTGACTGTTGGAGTAGGAGGTGTCTTCTGTTCATTTATAAGTTGGGGTTTTTCTTTCCAGAGTTTGCTTTCTCAATCCTCACACACCTTTCCTACAATTTTCAGGTTTCTGTGACTGGCTTGCTCGCATCCATCCATTCACGCATGCTTGCATCCATTCATTTGTCTATTGATTCTTTTAACAAATATGTACTGAATGCCAATTTAGCATCAATGCCTTGGGCACATTCTGGTGTGGCTGAGCCAACAGTTTTTATGAGGCTTGGATAGTGTTTTCTGCCTAAACTTCTGCCCAAGGATGAAAAACTGTGTTTTCTATGCAATAATTATTAAACATGCATCACTTTATTTAACCTGTATTATAAGACAGCAAGCTGGGCATGGTGACACATGCCTATAATCCCTGTATTTGGGAGGCTGAGACAGGAGGATTGCAGGTTAAAGGACAGCCTCAGCAACTTAGTGAGACTCTCAGAAACCTAGGGAGACTCTGTCTCAAAAATTAAAAGGACTGGGAGTATAGCTCAGAGATAGAATGCCCCTAGGTTCAATACCCAGTACCAAACTACTACTACTACTACTACTACTACTACTACTACTACTACTACACGAAACAGATAGCATTTAAAATGCTACTTACTTGTAGCCTGTAAAGCAACTCAGCCGAAGTTAAAATTGTCTACCATTTGATAACTAGGGCAATATCTAGTCGCTTTTCTTTCCACTGTTGTACCTTGAGAGAGAGAAACCTTTGGCTCCTGTTTCTCATCTGCTTGCTATGGCGCTGAACTTCTGAGCTCATTCTGGCTTTACTGCTCTGTGACTTTGCTTTGATTTAAAGCATTCACAACAGGACTGCAGCTTCTTGCTCAACCTCAGTGGGTCTCCATCAGCGGCCAGAGGAGTTCTGTGGGGGCAGGAGAGAATGACAGTGTGTCCTTTCCACTTCCTCCCTTGCATCTAGTTATCCCTTGCTCCCTCTCCCACCATCCCTCCTCCTCCTTCAGTCAGCCTCTTTCTTCCTTCTTGTTTATTTTCCACTAGCTAGAAAAATAAAAAGAGGGAAAAATATCTTACTCAAGGCGCTTTAGATGGTTAGAGTGCTTTTCTCATTTCCTCCCTTCTCTTTTTCTTCTCTAAAGAAATAAATGACTTTATTCCTTTTAACTCACTTCAATACATTTTTGTCTTGATTTGCCTGTTGGGGTGGAAGGAGTGAATTTGGTTACTACTTCACTAACAGTTAATACTTTTCTTGATAATCTGGGAAGAGGTTACATACATAAAAATATACAACTTCATTTACAGAGTTATCCAAAAACAGGATTCTAATGGACTCATTATCATTCACACAAAGCAAAATACCTTATGGATATTTAAACAATATTTGGAAGCAAGATTGAAACTATTTTCCTTGCACTCATTATCATGGTCAGCATATTTTCTGGGGAGTCTTGTTGAATTTGCGTTCATCATTCTACAAAGTGCAACTCAGTTCCCCTTGAGGCCACCTTTGACAAGGTGGTAAAGACGAAAGCTAAGAGGCGCACTTAAAAATCACCAGTGTGTAGTTTTATCTCAAATAGGTATATTGGTAGCATCAGTCATTTGCTTATCATAAAAATATTCCCGAACAATCTGGATTTACAATGCTCGGTTTAATACATTAGTAGTTGAAATAAAATACTCCAGGGTTATAAACAATGTTTTGACTTTCAACTAAACTTTAATATATCTGTTATCAAAATCTTTTTCAATGATTGAAATCACAGATACATTTTTAAAGTAGCACATTTTAAATATGATATTTTTCTTACTGCCAATTCTTTTAAATCTTTATAAAGTTTTTTTATGTTAGAACAGAATTTTAAGAATTGTCTTAAAATTTGTGCATTTTGATATGCCTTCAGAAAATTAAAGATTTACCACAAAAAGAGCGCCTTTCATAGCCAGAAAACACCATCACCAGAAAAACAAAAAAACCACCAGGCTCCAGAGAGAAAGCGGACTGAGAACAGAGCTCAGGGCCACAGAGGAGACACACGCGCCCGAGGACGCGGCAGCAGCGCCATACTGCCGGCGGCAGCTGCGAACTCAGCGGACGGCTACAGCAAGCCGAGGTGAGCCGATGCGGAACAGCCAGGCGGGATCTTTCGGCGCAGACAGCATTTAAAGCTCCCAGTGGCTGAGCTCAGCACACGCTGCAGGGATTCAGAGTGGAAATCAAAACCAGAGAAGAAAAAATACGCCAGCCTCATGGCCGAGGGCGTGGCAGAGGCGCCATATTGCCACCGGCGGTGGCAGCAGCAGTAGTGAATTCACCGAGTCCAGTACAGCTACATCTACGTACTCAAGAACAGTGAGTCAAATTGCGGGCCACAGAGGAGAAATCCCAGTATTGTGCCTCCTGGGACTTGACCCAGTGAGGGAGTGGTGGTGGCAGAGATATCACACCATAGGAGAGCGTGCAACCTGGCACCCCCTTTAGTTTAAAGCAGCCTCTATCGATTCCCTGGGTCGGAGACTCTGTGATACAACCCAGTAAAGGAGTAGTAGGGTCTGAGATAATACAGACTCGAGATCCAGAGCACCTTAAGTGAAGCCATAGTGACCCAAGGGAAGAACCCAGAAAGGCACAAACCTCCGAAATCATGGGAAAGAGGAATAACACTGGAGTAATGAATGTGCACAACCCCACAACATCAGAACCTGATAAAACAGAAAATCAGAGATTTCTAGAAGATCAAATCAGGAAAATAACTGTAGAAATAATAGAGGTGCTTCGAAAAGAACTCAGAGAGAGCCAAAAAGAGATAAAGGATGCAATTAATGAAGTAAAGTCCTCAATTCAAAGCACAAACAACAGATTAGAACACATGGAGAACAGAATCTCGCTCTTAGAAGATGAGCAATCCAAAAATGAATGCATAGTTTCTAATCTAGAAAAAGATATCCGACAGCAGGAATCTGACATTGAAGAAATATGGGCCCATTTTAAGAGAGCTAACCTAAGAATAATTGGAATAGAGGAGGGAAAAGAAAGTGATACCAAAGGGATCAACAATCTCTTCAAGGAAGTAATAGCAGAAAATTTTCCAAACATAGAGCAAGAGGTTGATACACAGATCCAGGAAACTTATAGAACTCCCTTTAGACAGGATCCGAGAAGAGGATCCCCACGCCATATAATTGTCAAAATGACCAATGTGGAAGCCAAGCAGAGAATCTTAAAGGCAACAAAAACAAAGGGCCAAGTGACATTCAGAGGCAAACCAATTAGAATCACTCCAGACTTCCCAAACCAAGTCATGAGAGCCAGAAGGGCTTGGAGTAACATATTCCAAACTCTGAAAGAAAACAACTTCCAGCCAAAAATTTCCTACCCAGCAAAATTTTCTATCAAATTAGATGGAGAAATAAGAAGCTTCCATGACAAACAGAAACTGAAGGAATTTATGTCTTCAAAACCAGCGCTAGAGAAAATACTCAAAGAGATTAACTACAAAGAAGAAATAGGTAACACTCACCAGAACCAGAGAAACAAGAGTTTCCATCCAACAGACAACTAAGATTGGTTATCTGTGGAGATTCATTATTTATGTTAGTCTTTTACCTATCTCTAAATTGTATTGTTTGCCTTTATTGTTGTTAATTTTTAGGATTTCTAGTTGGAATATTAATATACCTTCAGATATAGCATTTGGAAATATTTTATCCAATTCTATTAGTAACTTTTAACTCTGTTTACATTGTCTTTGGATATACAATATTTTCTTTTATTTTTTAGGGAGTTTGTATATTCTTCTGTTGCCTGTGCCATTGAAATCATATCCAAGAAATCACTGCCAATTTCAATGTTGTGAGGTTTTATGACCCAGATTTTCTCCTAAAAGTTTATAGTCTTAAGATTTATATTTAGGTCTTTTATTTAGTTTGAGTTAATACTTGTATGTGGGATTAGGTAAGGGTCCAATTTTATTCTTTTCCATGTAATTATTATTTTTCAACAATATTTAGTTAAAAGATTATTATTTCCACCACCAAATCTTCGTGGAAACCTTGTCAAAAATAACTTGACAATATAGGGAAGAAGTTAGCTCTAGGCTTGTATTTAACTCCAATGGTCTATATATCTGCCTTTAGAACAGTACTACACTGTTTCAATTATTGTAGCTTTATATGGTTTGAAATCAGAAAATATACATCTTCTAGCTTTGTTTTTGCTTCGAGATTGTTTTGGGTATCTAGAGTCCATATTCCATATCAGGATAGATTTTTTTCTGAAAAATAAATATATGATAGTTTCACCTAAAAAAAAGAAAAAAATATTCTCTGGTAAGAAAGAAAGCAAAAAGAAATATTGAAATGTTATCTTTAAGACATCAAAAGCTTGGTATCAGACAAATGAAACTGTTATGTGAGATTATCATTTTTAATTTTGGATAAATTGCTATAATACTAGATGTCAACCACTAAGCCAAGCATGGGAGGGAGGGATGGGGAGAGAATGGGGTGGGGATCGGGTGGGGGCTGACTGGGCGATGTGTGCATGTATGTCTACAAAAGTTTGTATCCCACTATGATGTATGAATACAGTGCACCAATAAAATAAAATTAAAAAAAAAATAAAATAAAAAGGGCTCAGGGTATAAAAAAAAAAAAAAAAAAGATTTTTATTTTGTGGTACCAGTACTGAACCCAGGTGCATTATATCTCTGAACTATACCTTTTCAAAATTTTGTTTTAAAACAGGCTCTTGCTAGGTTGCTGAGGCTGTCTTCAAACCTGTGATCCTTCTGTCTCAGCCTCCCAAGTATAGGGATTATAGGTGTGCACCACCATGACCAGCTTAAAGATGTGTTTTATGAAGTAGCTTGAAGTGCTATCATTGTAGTACAACCTACTTTTGGGTCACAATTCTTGGGACTGAGTAGTTACTTATTAGTGTTATTTTTATTTTTAAGAAAAATATCTTTAAAAATATAAAAATTATTTTCTCATCTGGGTAACTATGTCCATGAAAACAAATGGGAAGTCCTTAAATATCAAGAGCCATGAATTTCTCTTAATTTACAGTGTTTTAGCAAATGAGAGAATCAAAAGGGAGTACTTTATATTGTCAAATATAAATGACACATTTAAGGTATATTCGTCAGGCACAGTAACGCTTTGCAATGCTTTTTTATCGTGATATATTATTATTAGTTTTTTTTATCATTTTCATATGTGACATTTTAATGTAGGATTTTATTATTTTTTTGCCAATTTATAGACACCTCACTTGATACCATACAAATTTTGTTCTCTTTTTTATGGACCAGCTTTGAAGGCAAAGTTGAGCTTATATTAAGACCTTCCTGCCTCTGGCTGCAAGTAGTACAAAAGAGAAATCCTAAGGATTTTCTTCTTGGTGTGTGTGTGTGTGTGTGTGTGTGTGTGTGTGTGTACTACATTCATATTTCATCCTGCCATCCTAGACTCCACAATTCACCAAAGAGACTAGTCCAAAGAAGACAGCTGCAATTAGAATTGCTCTTTCATCTCTTCAAGATTTAACCCATGATAACTGACATTCCTTAGTCACTGCCAAGTAGCTGATCTTCCCAGGTCCCTTTTACTGCCCAGATCCTTTTCTCCATAAGGCTTTGTACCCTACTTTGTGTCAACTGCCCATGTCTTCCTTACCCCTTAGGCCCTTCATTCTATGCACTTCCCAGACTCCCTTCTCCTATGAACATTCCCTTTACCTTTTTGATCTGCCTCAGGGGTTCTTAACCTAGGCACCATTGACATCTGGGGTGCTTGCTCTTTCTGGTGGGACATTCTGCACATTGTGGAATGCTTAGCAGCATCCCTGGCCTCCACCCACTAGAAGTCACTATCACTCCCTCTCCCACTATGTCAATAAAAAATGGCTTCACCTAAACCGTGTGTGGTGGTACACATTTGTAATCCCAGCATTTGGGAGGCTGAGACAGGAGGATTTTGGTTCACAGACAGCCTCAGCTACTTAGTAAGGCCCTTTGCAACCCACTGAGACCCTCTTTCAAAGTAAAGAATAAAAAATAGGGCTGAGGGCATAGCTCAAAAGTAGAATGCCCCTGGGTTCCATCCCCAGTAATGCAAAAATAAACAAATAAATAAATGAATGGTTTCACCACCCCCAGTTGATCTAGCTGTTCTTCTACTCTTTTCTTTTCCCTCACCTACCTTACTTCTGGGCCTGCTGGCTCTGGGCTTTTTTGTCCTTGTTATAAAACAAAGATCCTTTGAATCAAATGGCACCGACCTACAAGCTTTTGGTTTTGCTGCTGACCTTTGCTGTATCTACACACTTCCTGGCTTAAAAAAAATATTTGTAGCACTGGGAATGGAACCCAGGGGCATGCTACCTCTAAGCTACACCCCAGCCCTATTTTTTATTCTTTATTTTGAAACAGGGTCTCATTGAATTGCAAAAGGTCTCACTAAGTAGCTGAGACTGGCCATGAACCTCCTTTTCTCAGCCTCTCAAATGCTGGGATTACAAGAGTGTTCCATGACTCCCAGCTTCCTCCAGGCTAGTTTGATGGAGATTTCAGGCTATCATTCCCTCTATTCCTCTCTACAACCATTCTGAAAATTGCACTTCTGCAACTTTCACATCCAAAAGGATCTAGGACATAAAACTCTGGTCTCTAAATTACCTGATTCCCCTAACCCAGGTTAATTCCAAGGCCTTTTCCATTTTTCATCCAAGCATAAGTGGATCACCATGCTACAGGTCATACTTCAAATTGATGGCTGTAAATTTCAACTCACTTGACCATCCTATACCATTTTCTAGGCCAGTTTGCTCTACCACTCTGACACTATTTCATAACTTCTTTTTCTTCCCAAACTTACTACTCTTTTCTTTCCCTCACTCTTCTTAATGGTTTTGTTTCTTAATTCATTGAGAAACAGGAGTTCTCAGAAAAGGGCTGCATTCTTTGACCACCAAATCTACTCACTTTGTAGATATCTATAACCTGTTTTTTCCCTTCTCTCCTATCATAGCTATTCAGTTATCACTCTTTTCTAGGGTCAATCTATCCCCATGTGATGATTATCTATCCTTTCTCAGCAATACAAAGACTTTGTTCCTTCACTCACTTTCCTTTCTTTTGCATCACCCATTCTTCCTTCTCTGCCATCAACATATAATCAAGCCCTATGAGAATGAGTGAAACTGGTATCAAGAGGTTTTAACATTGAACCAGTCCTGTGACTTTTAATGACATCATCATGCTAATGATTTCAATTGATATCCCTATCTTTCATTTGTGTTTCAAATTCATATTCCCAGTTGCCATTTTCTCAGATATTTCACCAGAATCTTCAAATTAACACGTTTTAATATTAACATCCCATAAAGCCTTTACTTCTATAGTGTTTACCCATCCTATACTTGAAAAAAGTGTTCTTGGGCTAAAAATTCAATCATGTGGATTTCCTTTGCTTCTTCCCACTCTATCTTCTTCATCATGTCTTATTACCTTTACTTTCCAAACAGATAACAAATCTGACCTCTCTTCCCCTAGTGTAAGCCACCATCATCTCCTGGACTACCATAATCAGCCTCCTAACTGGTTTCTTAGCTTCTCTTCTTCCTTTAGAGAATCTTCTACACACATTAATTTTCTAAAAATTCAAAATCATACTTTGTCACTTCCTTGATTAAAATTATTAAATAGATTTTCATTACATTTGGAATAAAATTTCATGTCCTATCATACTCTGGGCAGATCTAGATGCTAATGGTGACAGTCATTGTTAGATGTCAATTCAACTGAGAAGACTAAGAAATTAGTCTGTCCATCTCCTGTTGATTTGGTTTCTGTGGAGAACCCTGACTAATATGCTACCTAATCTTTTTATTGCTTATCACTTTCCTCCTCCCTCCCTTTGCTTTAGCCATACTGGTTTTCAAGCACACTGGGCATGTTTGGCTTCTTGGCCTTGACACTTGCCAATGCCTAGTCTCCTGGGATCTTTGCATGTTTGCCTCCCTCACATGTAGTGTCACAGGTAGAAGCAAGCATGATATTACTTGCCTTGCTAGTTGTGGAAATGTTTATGTTCTTTGAACTTGCCTTTGTTCACTCATCAGTTTGTCTTGAAAAATAGAACTTGGGAATTCCTAGTTTATTCAAGTGTTTACTACATGACCCTAAACCTAGCAGAAAGAACCTTAGTGTAACACATCTTGGATCACTTTGATAACTTTGCCTGTGCTTTGAAAATCCAGCAATGACCAATCCCCAAAGGGACTTGATAATCTCCCCCCCCAACCAATCAGGTTAGAATCCTGGCTGGGCGTGGTGGAGCATGCTTATAATCCCAGAGTTTGGGAGGCTGAGATAGGAGAATTGCATAGGTTTGAAGCCAGCCTCAGCTACTTAGTGAGGCTCTCAACTACTTAGTGAGACTCTGTTTCCAAATAAAGTATAAAAGAGGTCTGGGAGTATAGCCCAGAGGTAGAAAAGTCCCTGGATTCCAACCTAGTACCACACACACACAAAAGAATCCTGTCTTATTTGACAATTTTTTTTATACTAAAGGTTGAGCCAAGAGGCATTCTACCTCTGGGTTTCACCTCAGCCCTATTTTATTTTTTTTATTTTGAAATGGGATCTTGCTGCACAGCATGGTTGCACACGCTTGTAATCCCAGCATGTGGAAGGCAGAGACCAGAGGATTGTGGTTTGCTGACAGCCTTAGCTATTTAGCAAGGCCCTTCACAACTCCATGAGACCGTTTCAAAAATAAAAAGATTAAAAATAGGGCTAGGGTTGTAGTTTGGAGGTACAATGACCCTAGGTTCCATCCCCACTTCTGCAAAAAGGGGGGATTTTGCTAAGTTTCTGAGGCTGGCCTTGAACCTGTGATCCTGTTGTCTCAGTCTCACAAGTACTAACAATTTTTTCTTGACCTTCTCTAGCCCTACTTTCTGGGAGACTTGAGGAGATTCAATGAACTCACTATGGTATGACAAAATTTTCCCTTGCCTGGTGAGCAATAAACTTAGCTTTGATTTTTCAGCTCTGCTGGTCTGGTTATTTCAATATGACAGTGCTTTAATGATTCCATTTGCTTCCTCTGTTTTGTTTTAGGCTTAAAAAATCTTTTAAAGGATTTTTGGTACTTTGCCTCTTTTTTTCTGAAACTCTTTTGTGGGAATATGGTGCAATTCCTTCTGAAAAAGGAATAATTTTACTGATCTGGATGGGGGACAACCACCAAACTGTTTTAGGTGATTTGCTCTTCTGAAAAATCATTATACAAAAAAAAAATCATTTCTGAAACCCCATCAAATCTGAACCCTTTTCAGGCACTCCTGAACTCCCCCCACTGAACCCTTTTCAGGCACTCCTGAACTCCCCCCACTGTACTCCCTACAAAACAAAGCAAAACAAAACAAAAAATCCCTAAACTTTAATTACTCTAGCTATTTGTTTTGGTTCCTCTCTGTGGGTGAGATTTACATTAATTAGAGTATAATGAAGCCTGCCCTTTCAAACAAATTTATTCCTTTGTTTGCACTCATTTGAGCAAACCCACTGCACTGTGTGTGAGCTTTCAAAAGGGCGGCATTGAAAACAGCTTACGCTAAAGCAGACCCCTAGACCTAACCTTCTCAGTCTTTCCCAAGACACTTGCAGCTTTACCCACTTGAGATTTGTGAACAGAGACTCTTGTGTGTGTATATGTGTGTGTGTGTGTGTGTGTGTGTGTGTGTGTGTATGTGGTTTGTGTGTGGGTGTCTTGTTTTTCTACTTGTAGAAGAGACACATTTTTCTCAGAAAACATTTCCTTCTCTGCGGCTTTCTGGTTAGTATTCAGGCCACCACCTCTGTTATCAGACGGTGGCAACAGAGCTTTTCTGCCTGAATCTTCTGCGAGGTGGCGGGGGAATGGATTGCACAGTAATGAGCTGTTTTTGCAGGCTTCCTCCGGGAGCCTTTTCTTATATCCCTTGGCAAGAGGAACTAATTCAAAACAGCATCCCGACCCTTGGGCATCTAAAATTCACAAAAATTCAGCTAACTGGACAGTAAGAGGGTCTCCCTGAAAATCAGTGCTATAAATCAGACTTTCCTTCTTGGAAGGGGGTGGCTAGAGGGTTTCTGGAACCTCTTATATAACCTTATATAAGACCTTTATCCTGATCGCTGTTTTAAAGCCACCCAAAGATGGTAGGGAGCATGCTGGGAGCTGCTCTTCTTCCCTGATTATGCTAGTTCATCCTCTAAGCAACATGAACTGAGAAGCTTGCTGTGCTTCCTCTGGGAGTGGTGATCATACACTGTTTTACTCTTCATGAACTTGACCAGATAGACTTACTCTTCTTGAGGACAGGGCCAAGGGTTTATATCTTCAGACCTCCAGTAGATAACATAGTACCTGGCACTTAGTAGACCCTTCATGTATGCTTTATGGCTACCAACTGATTCACTGGAAGGGCTGACCATTCTGACCAACAGCAACTGTTGTGACTCTCTGGCTTGCTGATGTTATATACTCAAAAATTACCTCTACATGTGCTTCTATCTCCTCCAACTTCAGTCTCTACTCTTTGCCTTTCTCTGGTGTCTAGATGTTGGTTCTTCTGTCTACCCAGTCTCCTCTTCTCCCTCAGAATATTTCTCTGTCTCTATCCTGATAAATCACACACACACACACACACACACACACACACACACACACAATCACATGTGCATGTGCAAACACACGTAGGAGAGCATGAATTTTTTCATTCTTTTGTAGGTTGCAATTTCTCATTCTTTCAATCCACACTGATGTTTATCCATCTGTAGTCTGCTCTGTTCTGGCTTTCTTTGTCCTCAATTTATTTTTGTCTTCATTGGGTTTTATCCTATCACCTCTGTCTACTTCCTTTTATTTACATATGTCTGAACTGCCTGGAAGTTGGAATTGGAAAGGGTTGACCTTTACCTTCCAGATTCACATTTTTGACGAGTGAAATACCCAAGGATACAATGGGTAGTGATTGCACATATTCCTTTTCAGTTTGAAGCTATCATATTAGTTTGATTTAAATGAGTGGTTCTCAACTGTGAACAATTTTGCTCTTACAATGGGACACTTGGCAATGTCTTGAGACATTTCTAGTTGTCGTGACTGGAGGTTGGGTGCAGGGGTGTGAGGTGGTGTGGAGGGCTGCTACTGACAGCTGTTGGGCCAAGTTCAGGGCCACTACTGAACACCCCACACTATCCCCATGACAGATTCATCAAACTCAATATGCCAATAGTGCCAAGTTTCAGAAACCCTGGTCTATAAATTCTTGTTCCTCCTTCCTCAGGGAGTCCTCTGTCCTGTTTCTCAATTCCCTGGGTCCTCCCACCTTAATTCTGTGACCATGTCCAATGGCCCCAACTGCTGTATTTCCCAGCTTCCTGGAGAGTATCCATGCTTGGTTTTAATCTCCAGGGTGAGAGGTAACCATGAACATTCTGCAGTGCTTGGACTCTCTGCAAGTGATAAGAGGAAACATGACTTTACAAAGGTCATACAGATATCTGGAGGCTTCTTTGAGGTCTGTGACCCCAATACCCCTACATCTAGCTCTCTTCTCTTTGTATTCCTGCATTGCTTTTGGTCAAACAAGAGAAATACAAATTAACTGTCTGAGCAAGAGTAGGAATAAGATTGATTGGTCTCATACAAATAGAGCTACAGGGATTTACTTCCCAATTGACTGAGCTGCTATAAAACATGTTTTCCAGCATTGTATCCTTTAGTGCTCTCCCAAGAGTCTTTTTGCTACAAGATATGTACTTTCTGTCCAGTTAGGGTGAACTCTGTGGCTTGAACAGGTGAAACATGATTCTAGACAAGTCAGCCCCGATGATAACTGTTTGGGATAGGCATATCTGCCACATCTTTTCATCTCATGCCATGTAGTTGGCTGCATATGGGGTCAAGAAATATCTGAATCTGGGCATGGAAAGGAGCACAGACCCATACTTCCTGCAAACAAGAGCCTTGGTTTGGGGCAATTACAAGGCAGTTTGGGCAACTTTCATGTCTTGTTTCTCCTCCTCACTTTTCCCCAAATAAGCACATTATATAAATGAGAAAACTATTTTGTGGGACAATGAGGCAGTCAATGGTTTTCCAAGTAAGGTTCTTTGGCCTATAGTTCTCAAAATGACTTGGCCCATGTGTACAGATGCATCTTTCTGGTTTTATCTAGAGCTACATTTCCCAGCTCTGAAGAGTCACATGGAACCCTGAAAGTGTTATTAAACTCCTAGGGTATCCTGTTGTCATAAGATTAAGAACCACTGATCCAGACATTTTTGGGGGGGAAGAGATGTTTTCTCTCCCCCATAAAATACCATTGCAAAAAGTCAGAAAAGAATTTCTGCTTAACAAAATATGATATGACTTTTTTTGGTCATATCATAGTCATAAGGTGACTGAATTGGCACAAATCTTTGAAGAGGTGACAGGCACAACTTATCAAAGAAGGATCAGGCTTTGCTCTTGTTTAGATTCTCAAAGGACTAGATACAGCCTTGTGTTTTCCTGGCAACTTTTAGGAGACTTCCTAGAAAAAGTCTTTGGCTTGTGGGCTGCTTTTACCCCTCTTTCCAAGGACCCTCAAGGTGCCTGCTCATTGATCCACCTTGAACAGATATCTGCACATTTTAATTAAGTGTTCCAAGGCCTCAAGCACAATCATCAGTTTAATGGCAGTGGTCATTGAACTTTTACTTTTCCTTAAGCACAAATATCTTTCCAAAGGTGGTGATATTCCATCTATGCAGCAAGCTTCACACCCTGGGTTTGTGTGTTTGTTTATTAATTGGTATTTTGTTGGTCCAAGTATGGTCAGCCATCCTTTTTCTCTTTTTAAAGAACTTGGTAATTTTCAAAGTGGCAGCTACTATGCTCTCTTGCTACCCCATAATCCTATAAGCACAGTGTTTCCTAAACCATGCCTCATACACTGTTTTCCCTTCAGAAAAAAGATGCAGGACACAAATTTCTGTTTTGTGTGACTAAACTGTGTGATGATCAGACTTTAGTTATCATTCCTTATTTTTCAAAATTTTTTGTGGAGAGAAGAAAAAAAGTCACATTCTTAAGTTAGTTTAGCAACTCCCTAGGAGCTCCTAAAACCAATTTTAAAAATTCAACTCAATCAGATCCTCCAGATAGTTACTATTTTCTGTTGCAAATATATTCTTTACCTCAGGACCTTTGTGCTTTTGAGTCTCATGGATCTATATGCCTCATGTCCACATGTTTCCTTGACAAGCCTTGTCCACTTGTTTCTTTCAGATCTCTGATTACTGTTTCCTCTTCTTGAGGGCCTCCCTTGACCATTCCAACTTTCCTCTTTCTCCTTTCTTTGCCTCTGTTCTTCCCACACCACATGATAAATTATATATAAAAAAGTTTGCTGGGGTTTTTTTGGTATGTATTTCCTCTATCAAAATGTGAATTCCTTGGGTATGAGGTCTTGTCTGTTTATTTACTTCTGTAGTCTAAGCACCTGCACGTATGCATACCAGGCATATAATAGATTGTAAAATAATACTGCATGTGTGAATAAGTGGATGCAGAAGTAAAATCCAAATAACTATCTTCTTTGTGTGCAAAATTTTTCCCAGAATGAGCATATATCTAAGGAAAAAAGTCATAAGCTATAATAGTCTGAAAAAAGATGTACTTCCAGCCTACCTGTAAGCCTGTGGGTATAGTTTCTGTTCATTAGCAACTGCTATTTTTGGAAACCATGGAAAAGACTTAATAATAGTAATAAAAATCCTTTAACTTTCATTAGCAGAAACCTTAATATCAGGTATGTATGGCAGAGTCTCTTTATTTCTGCTTATTCAATTAATATTTGAATCTCAGTATTCACTATAAAACAAGAAAGATTGGGTAATATGCTAATCTAAATAAGTACTCTGTGTCTATGTTGTTAAAATTATTTCCCCTATAATATGTCACAAGCCACATGCACATACCTTATTTTATTAATGTCTACTTCCCATACATATGGCTAAAGAACAAGAGTGTATGTGGCTTTTTATAATATATAAACATATATACAAAATACAGGGACAGATTATTTTTTAATGGAGAAGCATTACGGGATGTTTAGCAGCATCTTTAGTCTCTGTCCAACGGAAGCTTCTAGTACCCTCTTTTTAGTAATGACTACTCAAACTGTCTCCAGACATATCTTAAAATATCCTATGGGGGCGGACTTCCGGGAAGATGGCAACCAAGAAAAGCAGCGTTTACGAGTCCTGCTAAAACTCGATCTCTGTTGCCACAAAATCAGCGCTTTTCATAGCCAGAAAACACCATCAGCAGAGAAATAAAAAATGTAAACACAAAGGACAGAGAAAAAAAAAGACTAGAAGAACAACCAGAGACCAGAAATCAAGTCCGCAATGCAGCAGCGGAGCTGTGCCGGCACCATCTTCCCTCACAGCACCAGGTTCCAGAGAGGAAAGGTAAATAAGGAGCTGAAGTGAGCAGCTGCAGATCATTCGGGTATAATTCAGCAGTTCTTTCAGCACAATGAACGTCTAAAACTCCCAGTGGCCAAGCTCATCACACCTTCCAGGGACTCAGAACAGAGCTTAAAACCAGAAAAGAAGCACACCAACCTCATGGCTGAGGACGTGGCAGTGGTGCCATATTGCCAGCAGCAACAGCGCCATATTGCCGCACCCCACCACAGCTTCAGATCTGTGCGCACAATAACCATGAGTAAAATTGGGGCCCCTGAAGGAGAAATCTCTGTACTGCAATCCCAGGGACTTGTGCAGCTTTGATAATCTCCTTGGGTCGGATATATACCACACCCTAGTCGCAACTCCCTGTGGGAAAACGCCCAGCCCGGCACCCCCACAGTCTCACACAACCTTGATTAACTTCCTGGGTATGAGACTTTGCAATACAACCCAGTAAGGGAGTAGTGGCAGCTGAGATTACAACAGACTCGAGATACACAGCACCTTAAGTGAAGTCGTAGTGACCCAGGGAAGGCACAAAATTCTGAAATCATGGGAAAGAGGAACAACAATAGAGCAATGAATGCCCACAACCCCATATTATCAGAACCTGAGAACACAGAAATTTAGAGATCTCCAGAAGATCAAATCAGGAATATAACTGTAGAAGCAATAAAGGACTTTCGAAAAGAATTTAGAGAGAGTCTAAAAGAAATAAAGGAAGCAATCATTGAGGTAAAGTCCTCAATTCAAAGTATAAACAATTGTTTAGACCACATGGAGAATAGAATCTCGCTCCTAGAAGATGATCACTCCAAAAACGAATGCATAATTTATAACTTAGAAAAAAAAATCCGACAGCAGGAATCTGACATTGAAGAAATATGGGCCCATTTTAAGAGAGCTAACCTAAGAGTAATCAGAATAGAGGAGGGAAAAGAAGGTGAAACCAAAGGGATCAATAATCTCTTCAAAGAAATAATAGCAGAAAATTTTCCAAACATAGAGCAAGAGGTCGATACACAGGTCCAGGAAACTTATAGAACCCCCTTTAGACAGGATCAGAGAAGAGGATCCCCATGCCACATAATTGTCAAAATGAACAATGTGGAAGCCAAAAAGAGAATTTTAAAGGCAATAAAAACAAAAGGCCAAGTGACATTCAGAGGCAAACGAATTAGAATCACTCCAGACTTCCCAAACCAAGTCACGAAAGCCAGAAGGGCTTGGAGTAACATATTCCAAACTCTGAAAGAAAACAACTTCCAGCCAAAAATTTCCTACCCAGCAAAACTATCTATCAAATTAGGTGGGGAAATAAGAAGCTTCCATGACAAACAGAAACTGAAGGAATTTATGTCTTCAACACCAGTGCTAGAGAAAATACTCAAAGAGATTAAATACAAAGAAGAAATTGTTAATACATACCAGAACCAGAGAAACAAGATTTTCCATCCAGCAGACAACTAAGCAAAGAAGAATATATTCATGTGTTTATAGGTTAAAATCTTTGGAGATTCATTAGTTATTTCAGTCTTTTACTTATTTCTAAATTGTATTTCTAAATTGTATTGTTTGCTTTTATTGTTGCTAATTTTTAGGATCTGTATTTGGAATATTAATATACCTTCAGATATAACATTTGGAAATATTTTATCCCATTATATCAGTAACTTTTAACTCTGTTTACATTGTCTTTGGATGTATAGTATATTTTTTTATTTTTTAGGAAGTTTGTTTATTCTTTTGTTGCCTGTGCCTTTGAAATCATACCCAAGAAGTCACTGCCAATTTCAATGTTGTGAAGTGTTATGACCCAGGTTTTCTTCTAAAAGTTTATAGTCTTAAGATTTACATTTAGGTCTTTTATCTATTTTGAGTTAATATTTGTATGTGGTGTTAGGTAAGGGTCCAATTTGATTCTTTTTCATGTAATTATTATTTTTCAACAATATTTAGTGAAAAGATTATTATTTCCTTCACCAAATGTTCTTGGAAACTTTGTCAAAAATAACGTGACCATATATGGAAGAATTTATTTCTAGGCTTTTTATTTTACTCCACTAGTTTATATATCTGCCTTTAAAACATTACTACACTGTATCAATTATTGTAGCTCTATAAGGTTTTAAATCAGAACATGTACATCTTCTAGCTTTGTTCTTTCTCGAGATTGTTTTGGGTATTTAGAATTCATATTTCATGTTAGGATAGATTTTTTTCTGAAAAAAAAATGTACGATAGTTTTACCTTAAAAAAAAAAGAAAAAATATCCTCTGGTAAGAAAGAAAGCAAAAAGAAATACTGAAATATTATCTCTAAGTGATCAAAAGTTTGATATCAGATAAATGAATCTGTTATGTGAAATTATCATTGTTAATTTTGGATAAATTGCTATAATATTACATGTAAACCACTAAGCCAAGCATGGGAAGGAAGGATGGGGAGGGAATGGGGTGGGGGTTGGGTAGGGGCTTACTGGGCGAAGTGTGCATGTATTTCTACGCAAGTTTTTATCCCATTATCATGTATGAATACAGTGCACCAATAAAAATATTAAAAAAATAAAATGTCCTATGGGGGCAAAACATTCCAATTTGAGAACCACTGATTTAATAAAAAAAGACAAAACATTAGGGTTTCTGAATTAGTAGGCCTTCTTACCTGGATACTGTTTTCAACTACTGGAAAATGGAGCATCAGAAAAATGCAAGTTCAGAGGGAAAAACAAGTTATCACCATTCCATTCTTTTTTTTTCTTTCCCTTGAGGTAAGACACACTGACTTGGACATATGCTGAATCACCAAGTGGCAAAATTGGAAGCAGTCTAGCCTTACTCATGGAATGAGAAAGTGAATAGAAATGGCAGTGTGCTCTGATTGATACCATGAGGTTAACCTAGGACTTTGGCTCATATCATAGTGATAATATTTAGAGTAATCTCTGAAATAGTGAACAGACAAGAGTCCTTTGGACATCAAAGAGATATAGGCCCATCTTAAAAGAGCTAATCTAAGAATGATAGGCATAGAAGAGGGAATAGAAGGTAAAATAAAAGGGAATCAATAATCTTTTCAAATAAATAAAATCAGAAAAATTTCCAAACATAAAAAAGAAGTCAATATACAGGTACAGAAAACTTATAGAATACCCTTTAGACAAGATAAAAGGTTCACCATGCTACATAATAGTCAAACTGACCAATGTAGATAAGGAGAGAATCCTAAAGGCAACAAAAGCAAAAGACCAAGTGACATTCAGAGACAAACCAATGAGAATCACTCCAGACTTCCCAAACAAAGTCCTGAAAGCCAGGAAGGCCTGGAGTAACATACTCTAAACTCTGAAAGAAAACAACTTGTAGCCAAAAATTTCCTACCTAGCAAAACTATCTCTCAAGTTAGACGGGAAAATAAAAATCTTTCATGACAAACAGAAGCTGAAATAATTTATGTCTTCCAAACCAGCACTAGAATCTCAAAAATATTAACTGCAAAGAAGAAATAAGTAATACATGGCAGAACCAGAAAAATAATAATTTCCATCAAGCAAACAAATAAGCAAAGAACAAACACTACCATAAACAGAAGCTAAAATCAAAATATTAGGAATTAACCCATAAATGGCCCCAGCTCCCCAATAAAATGACATAAGGTTAGCTGGGAATGGTGGTACATGCTTGTAATCCCAGCATTTGGGAGGCTGAGACCAGAGGGATTTTGGTTTGTGGACAGCCTCAGCTACATAGTGAGGCTCTTTGCAACTCAGTGACACTCTGTTTCAAAATAAAGAATGAAAAAATATGGCTGGGGGTGTAGCTCAGATGTAGAATGCCCCTGGGTTCCATCCCAAGTACAGCAAAAAAAAAAAAAAGACATAAGGTTTCAATATGGATTAAAAAACAGAATCCATCTATCTGCTGCCTGCAAGAAAAACACCGTACAGGTAAAGATAATCACAAAGGTGAATGGCTAAAGGAAAGTAATCCATGCCAATGGAACTCAAAGACAAGCAGTAATAGCAACTATGACATCAGACAAGTTAGACTTCAAGTCTATGCTTATTAGAAGAGACAAAGCAGATCATTTTTACTGGTAAAAAGAACAATCCAGCAAGAGGAAATAATGATAGTCAACATTTATGTCCCAAACATAGGTGCAGCTACTTTCATAAAACAAACATTTTTGTGATATTGTCACACATAAGTCCCAATAGAAGACTGGAAGACTTCAATAGTCCTCTTACACCAATACACCAATCTTCTAGGAAAAAGGTCAGTAAAGATGCCTCAGACCCAAAGAACACCATAAACCAAATGGACCTATTAGACACACAAAATTTTCCACCCAATTACAGCAGAGTTCACATTTTTCTTAGCTGCTCATGGAACCTTTTCCAAAATAGATTACATCCTGGGACACAAAGCCAAGAACTAGCAAATTTTAAAAATGTGACATACTCCCCTGGATTTTTTCAGATCACAATGGAATAAAAGTAGGAATCAACTATAAGAAGACTCAGAGTAACCAAATAAACATGTGGAGACTGAACACCACACTGCTGAATGGAATGGGTCATAGAAGAAGTAAGTGGTGAAATTAAGAAATTCCTAGAAACAAATGAAAATAGAGATACCACTTTTCAAAACCTCTAGGACACCTTGAAGGCAATATTAAGAGGAAAATTCATTGTACTGAGTGCCCACATAAGGACAGAAAATCACCAAATAAATAACCTAATGACATATCTCAAAGCCTTTGAAAAACAGGAACAGTCTAAAGCCCAAGCCAGTAGAAGACAGAAAATTATTTAAATTAGAGCAGAAAAAATGGAGTAGATAAATAAAAACAAATACAGAAAATCAGCAAAACTAAAAGCTGGTTTCTCAAAAATAAAAATAAACAACATAGATAAACCACTACCCAACATAACCAAAAGAAAAAAAGTATCAATCTAAATTATGAAAATAAGAGAAGAATCTAAAAGGAAAATGACAATTTTGAAGATATTGTCTACCAGTTGGCCTGTTAGCCATTCTTTATATTGTGGCTGTTTTTCAGACCTTCTTTCCATTCTTATAGGTATCTAATTGAGACCTGTCACATACTGGACATTGTGTGTGTGTGTGTGTGTGTGTGTGTGTGTGTGTGTGTGTGTGTGTTGGGTGTGTGTGTGTGTTGGGTGTGTGTGTATGTTACTGGGGATTGAACCCCCAGGGACATTCTAACTCTGAGCTAAACCTCCAGCTTTTTAAAATTTTTATTTTTTTGAAACAGGGTCTTGCTAGGCTGCTGAGTGGCTTAGTAAGTTGCTGAGGCTGTCCATAAACTTGTGATCCTCCTGTCTCAGCTTCCCAAGTACTGAGATTATAGGAGTGTGCCACTGTGCCTTGTAGGACAACTTATTTTTCATCTACAAAACTAGAAGATCAGAAAAAGCACTTTAGAAATCTAGGACCTATATTTGTCTGGATCTTTTTTTTCTCCTTTTTTGGGGTACTGGTAATTGAACCCAGGGGTATTTTACCTCCAAGCTACACCACTAGCTGCTTTTTTAAATTTTGAAACAGGATCTTACTATATTGCCGAGGGTCTTGCTAAGTTGTTGAGGTTAGCCTTGAATATGCAATCCTCATTTTTCAGCCTCCCAAGTACCAGAATTATTGGCTTGTGCCACTGTGTCCAACTAGATCTTTCTTATGTATACTGCCTGTCTTCTCTCCTTTCTTTCTCTCTCTTCTCCTTTTCATGATACTAGAGATTGAGCCCAAGAGTGCTTTACCATTGAACTATGCCCCCAACCCTTTTTACTTTTTAAAATTTTGAGACAGGGTCTCAATAAATTGCTTAGGCTGGCCTTGAACATGAGATCCTCCTGCATCAGCCTCCCACATACTGGTCTTACATGCATGCATCACCAGGCCTGACTTCTCTCTCTTTTCTCTTATTGTAAAAACATGGACAATATTTATATTTAGTTTTAACTATATGGAATTGCCATTTTTCATACATTAAAAATGATAGATTCATATAGGCAATCCTACTCTTTCCCATGTGTTCTTACCCCTGGCCCTTTATCCCTCTGCCTGTCTCTTTCTTAAACAGTCCTCATGGTTCTATTCTCTACTTTTGTGCCTTTGTAAGCGCAATATGTACTACTCAGAATACTAGCTGTGAAGGTCAATAGATATTACTGGGAAAATTAAGAAAAAGAGAGGATTCCAAATTTTAATAACTGCTAATTTGAAATCCACTGATGCACTTCATATGTCTGAAGAAGAGGTCCTGTGGTCCAGCATAGCTAATGGCATGTGAAATTTTTGATCCTATCTAATGGGCCAGCTCTGATGAGAATGTTGATTTGTTTGTGCACCATTCCTGCATTTGCATAGCATTGCTTTTTTCTTCATTTGAGCCTTCAGATTCAAAAGGACTATGAGGATACTGCATTAGAAAGATTAGAAAGTTTGTTTATGGAGTAGTGACTTTAAGACTAGAGGGGCAAAAATCTTGACTTATGCACTGATCAATAAAGCAAACCTGGAAAATCAAGCCAGTTCTCTACTGATGATCCAGATACTGGATACTCAGTTTCCCATCAGAGCTTACCTTCTGGGTTAGAGCCCAGGCCTTTGTAGCATCTTTGTGAATTTCTATAAATGGACCTTGGTGACTATGCTAACCCTGCTTGCCAACTTCATTTTTGTTCTCTGTATCACAAATGGAATATGTCACCTTCACATAGATTTTTATAATGCAAGTAACAATGCCTTTGTTTCTTTGGCCATAATGTACTTTCTTTCTCTTTCTTGATCTCGTATCCCTTATATACATGCATATGTGTGTTCATATGTGGTTCACATAATAATATTTTTAGCAATTTATTTAAAATTTTTGGTACTGAGGGTTAAACCCAGGGACATTCTACCTCTGAGCTACACCTCCAGTCCTTTTTATTTTGAAACAGAGTTTCCCTAAGGTGATAAGGCTGGCCTTAAACCTGAGATCCTTCTGCCTGTCTCAGCCTCTAAAGTACTGGGATTACAGCTATGTACCAACTCTGCTGAGCTTTATCCATTAATTTTTTTAACATCAATAAAAGAGGCACTCAGTTCTTTGTATATTACCCAGTTTGTCTGGGAGAAATATTTATACTGCATGCTTCTAGAATTAAACTCTCATGTATTTATTTGCTGCTTGTACTCATGTGAATTGTTCATGTCTGGGCTTTGTCCTAAGGGCATTGAGATGATGAATATCTTTAAGTCAAGGATTAAAAGTCAAGGATTAAAAGGTCGAGGTTTGTGTTTTCAAAAGCTTGTTCTGATAATGGGAAAATGAGTAAGACTAGGAAAAGTGTAATGATTTAGAAGATTTTTAATAATCTTGGCAAAGGGTGATGGTGACCTGCCCTATAATGATGATGACGGGACTGAAGAAGACTCAGTGGTTCAAAAGATATTTAGGAGCCTGTATGGTCAGAAGATTTTTAGAACATGGGTAGTTAGAATCTCAGCACTATTGACATTTGAGACTGAGGGGAATGTCCTGTGCATTGCAGGATGTCTAGCTGCATTCTCAGCTTCCAGTCCTTAGTGCAAATGGCACCTTTTCCCCAAGTATGACTTCAAAAGGTTTTTAGATA
Source organism: Muscardinus avellanarius (assembly GCF_963383645.1). Lineage (NCBI taxonomy): Eukaryota > Metazoa > Chordata > Mammalia > Rodentia > Gliridae > Muscardinus > Muscardinus avellanarius. The sequence continues at coordinate 16,196,200 of NC_137792.1, forward strand.
CTAACAAATGTTCTTGGGTGCCAAAATTGCTCCTGGATCAGAGCTACTGGACTTGACAATGATGGTTTCTAGGATTTGGGCATCAGTGACCCCAAAAAGGAACTTAGAGAAAGATGTCAGTGGCGAGGGAAGTAGTGATTGAAATTCAGTTTTGAACATGTTGACTTTTAATTCATTGTGAGAAGGGCACTAGTGGACAATTATAATAGCTCAGGCTCCAAAGATCTGGCCTGGAGTTATAGTCATTGGCAGATAGATGATGGTCAATGAGAATGAATAAAGAAGAAAGAGAAGAAGGAGAAGGCCAGAGAGAACATGGCAGGTTATCAACATTCAAGAAAAAAAGAAGGTTGACTAATAGAGTTCAGAAGAGGTTATCAAAGAGGTAGGAGGGAATTCAGAAGAGTGTGGTGTCATGGAGAGTAGGGTTTGTGTCAAATGCCATTTGCAATTAATTAAGAGAAGTATCCATTGGAATTAGTGGCCAGGAAGTTCTCAGTCACCTGTTTCAATTGAGCATTGGGGTTATCAAGGAGTGACTGAGAAGTCCAGATGTAAGCAGAGCATTAAGTGGGTTTAAGGGAAGGTTGTTTTATTTTCATTTTTTTAAATTAAATTTTAAATTTTGGCATAAATATAGTCTCACATGCTGTTTTGAGGAATAAGAGCTTCATCTATCTTGTGCCCAGTTTCCCACAGTCATAACATTTTGCAAAACTATAATATCACAAGTAGGATATTAACATTAATACAATCTACCAATTTTATTTTTTCAGTTTCACTTGTACTTGTGTGTATTACATTCTATATAGTTTGATCATGTTCAGTTTATATATCCACCACCACAGTCAAGATACAGAACAGTCGATCATTTTAAGGATATCTCATGTTGCTCTTTATAACCACATCCACCTCCCTGTCACCCTAACTTTAATTTCTAGCAACTACCAATCCAATTCCCATTTCTATAATTTTATTATTAAAATGCTACATAAATGAAATCATATAACACACAGCCTTTTGGAACAGGGGGCTTTTATATTCAGTAAAAGTATCTGGGGATTAATTCAAGTCATTGTATGCATCAATAGTTTTTTTTTGTATTACTGAGTAATATTCCATAGCACAGATATAGTTTATTTAAACAGTCACACACTGAAAACAAACATCTAGGTTGTTTCCATTTTGGGACTATTACATACAAAGTTGCTATGAACAATAGTGCATAGTTTTTTTTATGTTAACACAGGTTTTCATGATTCTGAGAGAAATACTCAAGAATGCATTTTCTCAGTCATATGGTATTTGCATGTTTAGTTTTATAAGAAACTACCAAACTGTTTCCTAGAGTGGCTATACCATTTCCTATTCTCACCAACAAAGTAGGAGTGATTTAATTTCTCTGTATTTCCACCAGCATTTGGTATTGTCACTATTTTTTATTTTACTCATTCTGAAAACTGTGTAGCAATAACTCATTTTGTTTTCATTTCTCTAATTTCTAAAGATGTTGAACATATTTTCATATGCCATCTTCAGTGAAACAGTTATGTATTTTCTCATTTTTAATTGGATTTTTTAATATTGAGTTTTGAAATTTCTGTATTCTAGATACTAGTCCTGTGTTAAATATGTGGTTTGCAAAATTTCCCCTCACCTGTAGCCTGTCTTTTCCAAGGGTCTCTTGCAGAGCAAAAGGTTTTGATGAAGTCCAGTTTATTAATTTCTCCTTTTATAGCTCATGCTTTTGGCATTAATTCTGAGAACTCTTCACATAGCCCTAGGTTCCAAAGATTTTACTGAAAGTACTTTTCAAAAGTTTTCAAGTTTTACATTTTACATTTAACTCTGTGACACATTTTGAGTACATTTTTATAGAAAGTGTGAGGTTTACGTTACTGCTCTTTTATTTTTTGCCTATGGATATCTGATTTCTTCAGTGCAATTTATTGAAAAGGCCATTTAATGTTTTTAAGACACAGAAGATCTGAGCAGATATAAAGGCAGATAGAAATGAGCCCTTGGAAAAGTGAGACTAAAGATATAGAAATATAGGAGTAATAGGAACACAGGTCCTTGAGAAGGTGAGAGAAAATGAGGTCTAGTTTTAGTACTTTAGGTATGATGTGTGACAAGCGCAAAGAGTAGGAAAGTCATTGTCATATTTTCTTCTTGTCAGAATCATTTGGGATTATGGGGATTATAGTCAGAATGGTAATTTTGAGAACCATGCAATGCTTTTGATTTATCTTTTCTTCTTGAATTTCATACTATGGAATCATGTCAATATTTACTCACATGTTATTAGTAGTCATTAACTTAAATCCTCTGGCTATTAATTTAGCACATACTTAATGTAGTTTCCACTTATGAAATAATTCTCCTCTTGAGGAGTTTATAATCAAGTTGAGAAGGCTGAAAAAAGGTGAAATAGTTCAAAGAAAAATTTAAAATATATTGGAATGCTGAAGACAGGTCTCCAGTTCCTTATTCAAAACATTTAAGGCTGAGAAATCAGGATGGAGACTTTTATTACCTTATTTTAGAAAGGCAATATTATTTGTAGTTCTTATAATGTGGAACAACTTCAGTGGGCTATAGGTTCACAATACTCAAAACCAAACTCTGTATAATAATATATGTACATATATACAATGAAAACTATATAGTATAATAAATGACTAAATACAGTGGGTTTGTCATTAAAATAATTTGGTGCTTTTGGGGAAGAGGGGTATATATGGCTCTATTATTTAAAATATATTTTATTACATATATTTAAGGCATTCAGCATGATATTATGATACCTATTTAGTAAAATGCTTACTGCAGTAACACAATTAATGTGCTCATCATCTCATGTGAACTATGAATCAAATTAAAGAGGAAAAAACAAAAGTTGCTGAACATGGTGGTGCATGTGTGTAATTCTAGTACTTAAGAGGCTGAGACAGGAGGATTATAGGTTCTAGGACAGCCTCAGCAATGTAGTAAGACTTATCAACCTAGCAAGACCCTGTTTAAAAAAATACATACAGAAGAGACGCTGGGTTCTGGGCAGGGGTCGCGCGCAGGGCACGCCAGATGGGGCCCGGGTTGCGGGACTCTGGGCCCCGGACCGAACTGCGAGTAGTACGCCAGACCCCTGGAGAAACCGGGCCCAGTAAGACGCTGGGTTCTGGGCAGGGGTCGCGCGTGGTGCACACCAGCTGGGGCCCGGGTCGCGGGACCCTGGGCCCCGGGCCGAACTGCGCGTAGCATGCCAGACCCCTGGAGAAACCGGGCCCAGTAAGACGCTGGGTTCTGGGCAGGGGTCGCGCGCGGGGCACGCCAGCCGGGGCCCAGGTCGCGGGACTCTGGGCCCTGGGCCGAACTACGAATAGCACGCCAGACCCCTGGAGAAACCGGGCCCAGAACAGAAAAAGATAAAGAAAAATATCGGAGAGGAGGTAAGAAAGCCGTTATGGATGCCAGGACACTGGAGATGCAGACAAAACTTATCTAAATGCACTGGAACTTATGGAAAAATTCGCCGTGAAAGAGGACTGCTATTTCTCTATATTGTTAAGAATCTCAGACATCACATATAAGGAGAGAGTTTAGCGGAGACCAAGGAGAAATGCGGTGTTGAAAGAGTTCTCCGCGATGGTGGTGGAGACTTGTATTCAGGAGAAGCAGAAACCGGATCTTACCAACTTTATTTTTTTGGAGAAATTACACCAAATGTTGAATGCTACCATCACGCATGCTTAGGAACACTGGAAAACATTCAGAGTGGAAAAAGAGCCTGGGAAGGATTTGAAACGGTGGAGGCAGTGGCAATGCCAGTGGCCAATACTCAGGGGAGGCAGAGATCTGATACATTACACCTGGAACCTTTGAAATAATAACCACAGAGACAGTGATCAGAACCTGCTGAGGGGTTAGGCGGGCGCCGGGGCCCGTGGCCGACATCTGAGTTTGCTGTGAGGCAAGGCCACTACTGAGGCCTCCATGGCCGGGATTGGAACCTGCCGAGGGGTTAGACCGATGCTGGAGCCAGCGAGGCCGGCATTGGAGCCTGCCATGAGGCAAGGCACTTGTGCTGGGGCCTCCGAGGTCGGGTCCGGAACCTGCTGAGGGGTTAGGCCGGTGCTGGGGCCAGCGAGGCTGGCATCGGAGCCTGCCATGAGGCAAGGCCGGTACTGGGGCCTCCGAGGCCAGGATAAGAGCCTGCCGAGGGGTTAGGCCGGTACTGGGGTCAGCAAGGCCGGCATCAGAGCCTGCTGTGAGGCAAGGCCGGTGCTGGGGCCTCCGAGGATGGGACCGGAGCCTGCTGAGGGGTTAGGCCGGTGCTGGGGCCAGCAAGGCCGGCATCAGAGCCTGCCATGAGGCAAGGCCGGTACTGGGGCTTCCAAGGTCAGGATAAGAGCCTGCCGAGGGGTTAGGCCGGTGCTGGGGCCAGTGAGGCCGGCATCGGAGCTTGCCATGAGGCAAGGCCGGTACTGGGGCTTCCGAGGCCGGGATAAGAGCCTGCCGAGGGTTAGGCTGGTGCTGGGGCCAGTGAGGCTGGCATCGGAGCCTGCCGTGAGGCAAGGCCGATGCTGGGGCCTCCGAGGCCGGGATAAGAGCCTGCTGAGGGGTTAGGCCGGTGCTGGGGCCAGCGTGGCCGGCATCGGAGCCTGCTGTGAGGCAAGGCCGGTGCTGGGGCCTCTGAGGCTGGGATTGGAGCCTGCCGAGGGGTGAGGCCGATGCTGCGGCCAGCGAGGCCGGCATTGGAGCCTGCCGTGAGGCAAGGCTGGTGCTGAGGCCTCCGAGGCCGGGATTGGAGCCTGCCATGAGGCAAGGCCGGTGCTGAGGCCTCCGAGGCCGGGATTGGAGCCTGCCTTGAGGCAAGGCCGGTACTGGGGCCTCTGAGGCCGGGATAAGAGCCTGCCGAGGGGTTAGGCAGGTGCTGGGGCCAGCGAGGCTGGCATCGTAGCCTGCCGTGAGGCGAGGCCAGCATCGGAGCCTGCCATGAGACATGGCCAGTGCTGGGGCCTCCTAGGCCGGGAATGGAACCTGCCGAGGGGTTAGGCCGGTGCTGGGGCCAACGAGGCCGGCATTGGAGCCTGCCATGAGGCTAGGCCGGTGCTGGGGCCTCTGAGGCTGGGATGGAATCCTGCCAAGGGGTTAGGCCAGTGCAGGGGCCAATGGCCAGCATCGGAGCCTGGCGTGAGGCAAGTTCACTCCTGCGGCCTCCAAGGCTGGGACCAAAGCCAGCTTAGGGGTTATACCGGTGCAGGGGCCAGCGAGACCAGAACTGGGGCCTCCCATGAGGCAAGGCCGCTGCTTGAGCCAGCGAGGTCTGGATCAGTCCACTGAGTAGCCAGGCCACTACTGGGACCATCAAGTGTGGGATCGGTACTTGCAACGCAGCATGCACAGAGAAATATCGCAGAAAATATAAATCAGACGCTTCTCTTAATCAGCAATAACTAGGAGGAAAAGGGCAACAGGAAGAGGTTGAGCTATAGAAAGGGCCCTATAGTGAAGCAATTAATGTGACCAATCAGAGGGTATGTAATACTGGAGGACGGAGCCTCTTTAAAACGCAGGAGGTACACAAACAAATGTATCAAAGTAAATCACCAAAAAAGCGTGGGATGGAGAGAGGGGGGGATGGGGGCTGGAGGAGGGCTAATTGGATAATGTGTGCTTGTATATCCTCTCAAGTCTTGTACTCCAATGTGATTGATATATGACTACAATGCACCAATTTAAAAAATAAATTAATAAAATATAAATAAATAAAAAATAAAAAAATAAAAAAATACATACATACATACATACATACATACATACATACATACATAAAAAGGGCTGGAATTGTGTCTCAGAGGTAGACTGCTCCTGTTTTCAATCCCTAGTACTAGAGAAAAAGGCTGCTTTCTAAAATATTTGGGTTTTGGAATTGTGGAAAGGGCTCACAAAACTGATTGTTATGGCACAGGTAAAAGCTTCCCAAATATTTCAAACAGAATCTGATACTCAAAATACGGAGTGATTTGTTCAAATGTATAACCATTATCATCTGGAAACTTTTTAAAAATTACAAGTCTCAGGACCTATTTAATACCAACAATTGTGTTGGGGCCTAGTAATTTGTATTTAATAAGCCTTATATGAAATTCTGATACATGCTAAATTTTTTTAAATTTATTTTTTATTAATGCTCTGTATTCATACATCATAATGAGATTAAAAAAAACTTTTGTATACATACATGCACACATCATCCAATTAGCCCCTACCCGATTCCCACCCCATTCCCTCTCTATCCTTCCTTCCCATGCTTGGCTTAGTGGTTGGCATCTAGTATTATAGCAATTTATCCAAAATTAACAATGATAATCTCACATAACAGTTTCATTTGTCTGATACCAAGCTTTTGATGACTTAAAGATAACATTTCAATATTTCTTTTTGCTTTCTTTCTTACCAGAGAATTTTTTTTCTTTTTTCTTTTTGGTGAAACTATCATACATTTATTTATTTATTTTTCAGAAAAAAATCTATCCTAATGTGGAATATGGACTCTAGATACCCAAAATGATTTAAAAAAAGAACAAAGCTAGGAGATGTATATTTTCTGATTTCAAACCATATAAAGCTACAATAATTGAAACAGTATAGTACTGTTATAAAGGCAGATATATAAACCATTGGAGTTAAATAAAAGCCTAGAGATAAATTCTTCCATATATTGTCAAGTTATTTTTGACAAGGTTTCCATGAACATTTGGTGGAGGAAATAATAATCTTTTCACTAGATATTGTTGAAAAATAATAATTACATGGAAAAGAATAAAATTGGACCCTTACCTAATCCAATATATACAAGTATTAACTCAAAATAGATAAAAGACCTAAATATAAATCTTAAGACTACAAACTTTTGGAAGAAAATCTGGGTCATAAAACCTCACAACATTGAAATTGGCAGTGATTTCTTGGATATGATTTCAATGGCACAGGCAACAGAAGGGTAAAAAAAACTTCCTAAAAATAAAAAAAAAATTGTATATCCAAAGACAATGTAAACAGAGTTAAAAGTTACTGATAGAATGGGATAAAATATTTCCAAATGCTATATCTGAAGGTATATTAATATTCCAACTAGAAATCCTAAAAATTAGCAACAATAAAAGCAAACAATACAATTTAGAGATAGGTAAAAGACTAACATAAATAATGAATCTCCACAGATAACCAATCTTAGTTGTCTGTTGGATGGAAAATCTTGTTTCTCTGGTTCTGGTGTGTGTTACCTATTTCCTCTTTGTAGTTAATCTCTTTGAGTATTTTCTCTAGCGCTAGTTTTGAAGACATAAATTCCTTCAGTTTCTGTTTGCCATGGAAGCTTCTTATTTCCCCATCTAATTTGATAGAAAGTTTTGCTGGGTAGGAAATTTTTGGCTGGAAGTTGTTTTCTTTCAGAGTTTGGAATATGTTACTCCAAGCCCTTCTGGCTTTCATGACTTGGTTTGGGAAGTCTGGAGTGATTCTAATTCATTTGCCTCTGAATGTCACTTGGCCCTTTGTTTTTGTTGCCTTTAAGATTCTCTGCTTGGCTTCCACACTGGTCATTTTGACAATTATGTGGCATGGGGATCCTCTTCTCCGATCCTGTCTAAAGGGGGTTCTGTAAGTTTCCTGGACCTGTGTATCAACCTCTTGCTCTATGTTTGGAAAATTTTCTGCTATTACTTCCTTGAAGAGATTGTTGATCCCTTTGGTTTCACCTTCTTTTCCCTCCTCTATTCCAATTATTCTTAGCTTAGCTCTCTTAAAATGGGCCCATATTTCTTCAATGTCAGATTCCTGCTGTCGGATTTTTTTTTTCTAATTTAGAAACTATGCGTTCATTTTTGGAGTGATCATCTTCTAAGAGCGAGATTCTGTTCTCCATGTGGTCTAATCGGTTGTTTATACTTTGAATTGAGGCCTTTACTTCATTAATTGCATCCTTTATCTCTTTTTGGTTCTCTCTGAATTCTTTTGAAACACCTCTATTATTTCTGCAGTTATTTTCCTGATTTGATCTTCTAGAAATCTCTGAATTTCTGTTTTATCAGGTTCTGATGTTATGGGGTTGTGGGCATTCATTACTCCATTGTCATTCCTCTTTCCCATGATTTTGGAAGTTTGTGCCTTCTCTGGGTTCTTCCCTTGGGTCACAACGACTTCACTTAAGGTGCTCTGGATCTCGATTCTGTGGTATCTCAGTCCCCACTACTCCTTTACTAGGTTGTTTGGCAGAGTCTCAGACCCAGGGAGTCAATCGAGGCTGCTTTAGACCATGGGGGGTGCCAGGTTGGGCGTTCTCCTATGGTGTGATATCTCTGCCACTGCCACTCCCCCACTGGGTCAAGTCCCTGGGAGTGCTGTACTGGGATTTCTTCTCTAGGGGCTGCAATTTGACTCACTGTTGTTGAGTACACCGATGGAGCTGTAGTGGACTCGGTGAATTCGCTGCTGCTGCCCCTGGTGGCAATATGGTGCTGTTGTCACGCCCTCACCCGTGAGGCTGGCGTATTTCTTCTCTGGTTTTGCTCTCTGCTTTGAGTCCCTGCAGGGTGTGCTGAGCCCAGCCACTGGGAACCTTAGATGCTCCCTGCGCCAGAAAATCTGCCGAATCCCGCCCAGCTGTTCCACAGCGTCTCACCTCGGCTCACTGTCCGTCACTCCTCTCTGGAGCCTGGTGGGCTGTTGAGTGTGTTTGTCTGGTGCCGCCCGGTGAAGTTGCCGCTGCCGCCGGCAATAAGGTGCTGCTGCTGCATCCTCGGCCGTGAGGCCAGCGTATCTCCTCTGTGGCTCTGAGGTCCGTTCTGAGTTCCCCTCCTCTTTGGGGCCTGGTGCTGCAAAAGAAGATGGCACCTGCCACTCCACGCCGTGGCTCCAGCCACAGCACTGTGATCTGGTTTCTTTCTGTGTCTCGTTTTTCTAGTCCTCTTTTTCTCTGTCCCTTGTAATTACATTTTTTGTTTCTCTGCTGATGTTTTCTGACTATGAAAGGCGCTGATTTTGTAGTAATAGAGATTGGTTGTTAGCGGGGCTCATAAGCCCCGCTTTTCTCCGTCACCATCTTCCCGGAAGTCCTTTGAGACCCTCCATGCTAAATTTTTTAATTGTATATATTGAAGGCATAGAGGATGATGTTTGATATACTTACATACTGTGATACTGCTACTATTTTCAAGCAAATTAACATGCCCAGTTTGTTGAGTACCTATTTACCCTTTAATTTTGAGAACTACTAACATAGCAAGAGGAATTTGAAGCCACCAAATACAAAGTAATGAAGAGATGGAAACATTAATTAAACTGAATTGTAGTGCATAATGTATACATGTAATGCAATGTCACACTAAACCTAATAAATATGTGCAATTATTATGTGTTAATAAAAATTTTGAGCCGGGCGTGGTGGCGCACGCTGGTAATCCCCGCGTTTGGGAGGTGGAGCCAGGAGGATCTCGCAGGTTCGAAGCCAACTGCTCTGGCTTAAGAGACCCTGTTTCCAAATAAAAATATAAAATAGGTCTGGGAGTGTAGCCTGGAAGTAGAAGGGCTTCCAGAAACCCCAGTACTACCAAAAAATTTAAAAAAATTTTTTTGAAAAACATTTAAAGAGATAGAAATGTTAACTACCCTGAACTGATTATACATCATATACATCTATCAAAATGCTACATTGTACCCATAAGTTCATGCAATTAAAAACTTTAAAAAAAATCACTTCGCAATAATCATGCTGAACATAAATGGCTTCAACTGACCAATAAAAAGACATAAGGTGGCAAAATGAATTAAAAACCAGAATCCATATATCTGTTGCCTTCAAGAAATACACCTTACAAATATAGTAACAAACTTAAGGTAAAGAACTAAAGCAAGGTAATTCATGCCAATTAAATACGTTTTAAAATGAGTGGTGTGTGCATGTATGCCTATACCATCTTGTATCCCATTATGATGTATGACTACAGTGCACCAATAAAAATGTAGATTGTAGAGAGGATTTAAAATCAGATGTTCCTGACTTAAAACTTAAGTCATTTATTGATGCTATTTCCCTTGCTCTCAAAGTATAAAGAAGAGATTGATTGATGTAAGCTCAGATAGTAATGGTGACTTCAAAGAACGTACATTGAGAAATATTTCACTTTAATCTAGTAGATAAGAATATATGAATTTTGTAATGTGCACCCCTGGAAGACCAGTCTTGTCCCTTAATTGTATCAGGAAGAAACATAAGCATTGAAAATTCCCTGTTTTATTTTCTGTATGTTCATTCCTAGAACATGGTAAAATTTATTTTGCTATTTATTTAAGATCAAGGTGGTAATTTAGCATAATTGTGAAAATTATGAGTTAGTAGTGATGTAAGGATAAAAGCTTCTCAAATATTCCTAAAATGGTTTTTGACCTATTATTTTATCTATGATATAAATATATTTTCCTGTTAGTTGATGTGTCTTGATTCTTTACTTTCAGCATAGTTCTCTGCAAAGAGTGACAAATTTTTAAAAAAATCCAATTGAATGCCATTAAAACATCCTTTCTCAAGTAAATGATAGTTATTTGTGTAGTCTCAGCACGACTTAAAAGGTAAGAATCCATATTGACTAGGAAATTACGGGTTTCAACTTAAAGGGTGAGAAAAGGGGAAAATTGAGGACACTGATCATTTTGCTTCTTATTCATCGATGACTTCGTTCTGAAAGTGAGCAGCCAGACATTAATATGGATGTGCTGAGAATGAGACCTAGCAAAACGCAAACCTAACACTCCCTCGGGACGTGTTCCAATAACTCCATGTTGTATCGATCTCCCTTGAAAAAGAATGCGATGTCGGAAAATAAATCACCGTAGAAACGCAATGGCACAAAATTCTACCAGACTCCCCCTAACTTTGAGTTCTCCTTTTACTGTTGTGAATAAAACTTTGTTCAAATAGATGAGATGAATAGACCTGGTAGCTTTTAATAGCTAATAACCATATTAGTTTAGGGCAGCTGTTGTAGTTATCTTTTGCTGCATAACAAATCACATCAGCACTTGGTGGCTTACAACAGCAATAGCCATGCTCACAAATCTGCAATTTGGGCAAGGCTCAGTGGAAACAGCATATCTTTATTCTACTCAGTGACCGATGGGACTGCTTGATGGTTGTGGGCTACAATTATATGAAGGTGTACACACTTACAGGTTTGGCTGTTGCTTTATATATTAGGGGATTTTCACCTGTGGGGCTGGGCTTCTTTACAACATCTAAAAGCATTGTAGAGTACAACTTCATTACTTTTCAGTTCTGTTTGAATAAAAACAAACTCTAAAAGTTGTACTCTAAAAGTACTGTAGCAAGCCGGGCGTGGTGGCGCACGCTTGTAATCCCCGTGCTTGGGAGGCGGAGACAGGAGGATCTCGCAGGTTCCAAGCCAGCCACGCTGGCTTAAGAGACCCTGTTTCCAAATAAAAATATTAAAAAATAAATAGGTGTCTGGGAGTGTAGCCCGGAGGTAGAAGTGTTTCCAGGAACTCCAGTACCACACACACACACACACACACACACACACACACACACACACAATAAAGTACTGTAGCAATCTCTCAGGATCCATGGGGGATTGGTTCCCATCACACCCATGATTAGATTTCAAGAGTGAGGATTATGGTCGGGTATGGACAGAGGCAGAGAGAACAAAACAGGTAGAAGATAGATCACTGTTTGAAATTGTTTTATTAGCTGGGCAGAGTGGCACATGCCTGTAATCCAGTACCTGGGAGGCTGAGACAGGAGGATTGCAGGTTTAAGGACAGCCTTAGTAACCTCGTGAGACTCTCTGCAACTTAGTGAGACCCTGTTTAAAAATTAAAAATAAAATAGGGCTTGGGTGTAACTCAGAGGCAGAATGCCCCTGAGTTCTATCTCCAGTATCACAAAAATTATTTCATACTTTTATTGGTGCATTATAATTATACATTCTTATGGTTACATGTAGAATGTCCCCTAAAAGAACTCAAGTATTGTTTTTAGAATTGATGTAATTAAATCATAAGGGCTGTAACGTCATCAGTGGATAAATTTGGATTATTGGGTAGTAACCTAGGCAGGTAGGGTGTGTTTGGAGGAGGTGGGTTTCTGGGGTTGTGATCAGAGGGAGTATGCCTGTACCCTTGAATCCCCTTGCTTGCTCTCTCTAGCTTCTGTTCTCCACGATGTGAGAGCAGAACACATGCTCTCTTCCTTTCTTTCTGCCTCCCATTGCCATGCCCTGAGCTCCACTGATATAACTGACCTAACATGGATGGAGCCCCTGAAATTTCCAGAAATGTGAGCAAATAAATCTTCCTTCCTCTGAGTTGTGTGCTCAGCTTTTTTAAAGGATCACAGCAGTGAGAATGCTGACTGAAACATACATCATAGTAAGATTCAAAGTGGTACCAACATATATGCATACAACACTTTATCACTTTTTATATCCTGGATTATGAAGTCATGTTGTAACTATATAATATACCAATGTTATCATAAAGTCAGGGGAAATAGGATGCCCCTCTTCATGGCACAGTGAAAAGGTTTGAGGCAGGGCAAGTGGAGCTGTTGTTGAAAATTCAGAGCTAAAAAATTATAGCTGATTTTTACAATTGTTTTAACTTTTTATTTTGAAGTAATTTGGCTTATAGATGAATTACAAAAATAGTACAGAGCTCTGATGTACCCTTTGCTCAGTTCCTCCTTATGTTATATCATCCATAGTTATAGAACAAATATTAAAAGCTGGAAAATTAACATCAGTACAATACTATTAACTAAACTAAAGAATTTATGTGGATTTCACCATTTCCTCCAACTATTCTAATTTTGTTTCAGGGTTTAATTCAGGATCCGCTATTATCTTTAGTTCTGCTTCCTTTCTTCCTTGAATCTGTAAAATTTCCTTGGTGTTTCTTTACCTTTCATACTCTTGATGCTTTTGATGAGTACTGGTCAGTGTGTTGGATAGCCCTTCATTTGGTTTTGTCCAATGTTTTTTCATGATCAAACTGAGGTTACACATTCTTGGGAAGATACTATAGTATTTATAGGTAGTGTGCCCTTTCAGTACATCATGTTGGGGGATACATGATACATTATTGGTGATGTTAGTCTTGTTCACTTGGCTAAACTGCCAGGTAGTGTTTACCAATATTCTTTAATAGTACTGTCTGTAGTCATCCCTCAGTATCCATGGGGGATTGGTTACCATCACTCCTAAAGTTTCTTTTCACAGTCCCTTCATAGTCACTTCTCCCCCACCCTTCAGTACTTGCCAGTCACTGCTCTGTTTTGAATGGCTTTTGTTCTGTCTTTCCAGAGTATATATAAACATGCTTTTGGGGTCTGGCCTCTTTCATTCAGCAAAATACACCTAAGAACCATCTATGGCCGGGCATGGTGGCACACACTTGTAATCCCCACGCTTGGGAGGAGGAGACAGGAGGATCGCGCAGGTTCCAAGCCAGCCTTGCTGGCTTAAGAGACCCTGTTTCCAAATAAAAGTATAAAATAGGTCAGGGAGTGTAGCCTGGAGGTAGAAGGGTTTCCAGGAACCCCAGTACCCCCCCCACAAGAACCCCCTATGCTATATAAATTAATAGATCATTTCTTTTAATTTCTCAATAGTATGCTATTGTATGGACATACCACAGTTTAACTATTCATCAATTGAAACAGCTGAGTTATTTCCAGTTTAGGTTTTTAAGAAAAAATGTTTTAGATACTTAAGTGCAAGTTTTCGTGTGAATGTAAGTAATCATATTTCAAGGAGTATGGCTGATGGTATGTACTGTAGGTTTATCAGAAAACTGTCAAACTTTTTTCAGAATAGTTCTGTTGTTTTCCAATTCCACCAGGAACATATGAGAGCTGTGCTTGTTTCAAATCCTTGCAACTGCCACTTGATAGCTCTGTGACTTCAGGTCTCTGAAGTGTTCTGGGAAAGTTGTAAATTTGAAGTAAACTAGTTGTGTGTGTGTGGGTATTTGCGTGTGCGTGTGTATTACTGGGGTTTGAAACCAGGGGCATTCTACCTCTTAGTTATACCCCATCCCTATTTTTTTTATTTCAAAACAAGGTATCGCTAGGTTGGCAAGAGTCTCACTACTTGCTGAGGCTGGCCTCAAACCTGAGTTTCTCCTGTCTCATCCTCCCAAGTACTGGGATTACAAGTGTGCTCCACCATGCCTGGTAAAGTAAACTACTTTTTAACTCTGTATAACACAAGCAGAAACCAGAGTAAAAGAAATTTGATTTTAAAGTTTAAAGAGGCCGGGCGTGGTGGCGCACGCTTGTAATTCCTGTGGTTGGGAGGTGGAGACAGGAGGATCGCGCAGGTTTGAAGCCAGCCGCGCTGGCTTAAGAGACCCTGTTTCCAAATTTAAAAAAGTATAAAAAAGTAGGTCTTGGAGTGTAGCTCAGAGGTAGAAGGGTTTCCAGGAACCCCAGTATCACACACACACAAAAAAGTTTAAAGAGACAACCTAAATTTAACTGGGAAATGAAGGTCAAAACAGAATACTTATACTATTTTGGGGCAAATAGAGCTACACTACATAGAAACATGATATATATGAAGAAAATGGAGATAAACACATCACTTTTAGTAGTTTCCTTCAATATTTACATGCAAAATTGACTCTCTTCTGGACCAGTGAATTCTACTCATACATCTAGCATGCTGGCATTACACTACTTTATGATTATTAATTAATCCCTGGTTGTATATTTGAATGCTTATGGGGCAGAAGAGATTACATAAATAGGCCAATCTTGCTGAATATGATACAATGGAAAGAATGGGGTCAGTGCATACCTTGCTTTAAGATAATTCAAATTCAAATTTATATGTGCTTTTGTGCATGAGCTAACAAGCACAAATGCTCTGGGCACTATGGAAACAACAGTTAGGAGCTTTTAATCTGATTCCTTCTTTATAGTTTGGTCACTGATTCTATAAACAGTGTTCAGTATGGTGCTAGTAGCGGTACCTACTAAGTGTTCAACAGATATTTATTGAATGACTGAATGTCACAAAATCCAGCAAGATATCTAAAATCAATAACAATTACATTAAAACAAACTCCTTTCTTTTTAATCTTAGGAAATTCTAATGGCTTTTATAGATCTTACAGAATTTCTTATCCTATCCTAAGTTTTGACAAGGTCTCTATGCACTATATACTATGGGGAACTAAAATTAAAGCAACAAAAAGACTAACTTCAATATCTAACAGCAATGCATATGGTATTTCTACAACAGTTATTGAATCAATCAAGTGATGACATAAGAAGTTTTAGGTGTTTTTTTTTTTTACCATGTGAAATAGCTAGTATCAGTTAGTGAATGGAAAGTAATGCATTTCTTTAAGATTAAAAATTTTCAAATCAAGCCGGGCGTGGTGGCGCACACTTGTAATCTCCGCGCTTGGGAGGCTGAGACAGGAGGATTGCGCAGGTTCGAAGCCAGCCTCAGCTACTTAGTGAGGCTCTCAGCAACTTAGTGAGACCCTGTTTCCAAGTAAAATAGAAAATGGGTCTGGGAGTATAGCCTGGAAGTAGAAAGCCTCTGGGTTCCACCCCTAATACCACCAACAAATAAATAAATAAATAAATAAGTAAATAAAAATAAATAAAAATTTCCAAATCACCTCTGACTTCCATCTCTATCATCTCACATATTCTTTCAGGCTCTGGGACTGTTTAATGGGGGCTATTTCAGAGGATCAAGAAAAAAGGACTGTTTTAAGCTGCCACTCATTCCTAAGGAATAATTTGGAGTTTAGATTAAAATCGTTATTGGAGTCCAAATTTGGTGAGTGTTTTTAAGAAAAATTGGAGGGACAGCAAGTGCTTTATTTAACTTCTCAGTTGTCATTTTATCTCTAAAGGATTGAGGGACTTTTTTGGAGGTAGAGTGGGAGCAAAATGAAAATTATAGGTTAGGAGATAAAAAGCCTTTTGGGCTAAGGGAAGACTGCAGTAATGGAGATGGCAAATCTCAAGGTGGGAAGGACACATTTATATAGAAGAACTCAGCTGTAACAAAGAATTCCCAGGGGCAAGTGAGAAACAAGAATAAATTAGGTACAAAGCGCAGGAATCCCTGAGAATTTGTAATGTGAATGTAACCAGATGTTTTCTCTGAGCCATAAATTCTAGATCTACCTGGTTTATGATTACCCACAACTAACATGACATTGGTCAAATTTACATCAGTCAGTCAACATCATATATTTTTTATTTCTATTGCTGCTATTTTAAAAAGGGCATCTTGTTCATGTTTCCAATTATATTCCTATTTGTACTGCTTTTCTCTGGCTCACTTTTTTTCTGGCTCATTTTTTAACATACAGGAGAAAATGAATTTTGTAATTAAAACTTTGTACCCTTAATGATCTACTGCACTGATGGTTACTATAACAGATAACAATGTATTGCCCATTTCAAAATTGTTTTAAAAACTAGATTTTGAATGTTTTCACCACAAAATGATAAATATGTGAGGTGATGGATTATTAGTTAAATTTAACCATTCGTATTGTGAAGAAATACACAATACCTTTGAGCCCACAGATATATATAAATATCATTTGTTGATTACAGATAAAATAAAATAACTGGCCTACAGCAAAAAATATCTGAGTCAATTTAAACCCAGTGTTTCAAATACCATATATCCATATAACCAAGGCATTATTTGATCCCTGACATAATTTATCTTCTTTGTGTGTTTAGTTCTAGGGATTAAACCCAGGGATGTTCTATCTTCAAGCCATACCCCCAGTCCTATTTTTATTTTTGTTTTGAAACAGGGTCTCACTAGGTTGACTGTCTCCCTCTATTGCTGAGGGTGGCTTCAAACCTACAATCCTCCTGTCTCAGTCTTCCAAGTACTGAGATTACAGATAGGCATCACCATGCCTGGCTTGATTAGCATATACAAAGTACTTAAAAGACTTAACACTAAAAAGCTAAATAATTCAATTAAGAAATGGTCAACTGAGCTAAATAGACGCTTTTAAAAAGAATAAATGCAAATGGCCAATACATACATGAAAAAATGTTTAACATCATTAGTAATCAGGGAGATGCAAATCAAAACTACACTGAGATTCCATCTAACTCCAATCATAATGGCAATCATCAAGAATTCAGACAATAAATGCTGGTAAGGAGGTGGGTAAATAGGAACTCTTCTACATTGCTGGTGGGATTGAAAATTAGTGCAGCCACTATGGAGATCAGTGTGGAGATTCTTCAGAAAATTGGGAATAGATCCACCATATGATCCAGCTATACCAGCTTAATTAATAAGCTGCAACTAAACACTTAAGAATTAGGTCTCACAGGTAAATTTATATAAATAATGAAAAACTTGATTTGCTTTTGCCATCTTTACCCTTCCCTCCATTGTGCAAATATAGGTTGTAATATACAACCACCACACATTGAAAATCCTTTACCTTCCCTAGCCCTTAGAACTATAAATACTGAAATACTAAAGGGTTCTGGTTTTTATGAGCACATTGTTGCCACATTTTATCTATTCCCAGAGGAAGAAATATGAATTTCATGTGGAAAAGCAAGGTTTGGGAAGATGTTTAGATGAGACAATGGCTGAAAGGCTAATAGGTTGATCAGACTTTTACATATTTAAAAAATAGCAGAGGTAGCCTCTCTGTGTGGTTGTTACTGTGTAGTTTAGGGCACAAATCCACAGAATTTTAAATGATGACTTTATATTTACATAGAGAATTTCTTCAAGGAATTCACATTCCTTAGGAATGGCTCCTTTAATTCTCATAGCTTAGGGAACCTGTGTGGGAAGATATCTTTATGGCCAGTTGTCATCAATGAAGAATCTGAGCCTGAAATGTGCTTATAACTTTCTCAAGGTCACTCTAGCCAGACCGATTTGCCAGAAGTGGGGAAATCCAGAGTAATATCAGTTTGCTATGTGGAGGAAGGTCTAATGTGAGTCAGTGGGGTGAGGGAGAAACATGGCTATTCAGAAACTATCTTCCATCAATTTTACTCCCCTATGTAATCTATGGCTGAGACACAATATCTTTGGTTACTGTTCCCCAACCCATGATACTCTGAACACTGGGTTATATAAGACATCTATAGATCTTCATTGGAAAATAAAAAAAAGACTTCCATTCTCAAATAAATTGAAAAACAGCTTCATGCTATATCTGCTATTTGTTGATTCATAATTCCTATTAGTGCAGTAAAAAACTCTAAGAAGTCCTGTGGTGAAGAAAATTACCTAACTTTTAAAAGCCACAGTCTCCCAGACTTATTTGGACATGGAAATAGTTTCTTTTATAAAGCCCATCTTAATGATTTATAGACCTGCATTTCAATGGATCACTTTCTGGGGAAATAGAGTTCTTAGATAAAGGCTCTGGTGAGGAAATGCTCCTCTAAAATCTGTTTTTATTCTCTGATATTGTGGGGCTCATGTTTTGTGTTGAGGCTTCATTGACTGGAGCCTTGGATATATAGCAGGTCATCTCAGTGTTGGTAGCTAAGTTTTAGTAGGCGGAATGGGATGGTGCTGAAAAACTACCCAAAAGAACTGCCATTACCTTGAGCTCCAATCTCCTTTCCACTTGCTCCTAATTCTAGTTTCACTCACTCATCTTGGGCCATTTGTTTGGAACTGTGCCACAGTGCTCTGTGTGCTTAGCACTGAAAGGATAAACAGTCACAAACCAAGTAGCAAATCTGGTACAGATGAAAGCCAAGGAGGATGAGGAGGAGTTAATAACTAATGAGCTATACTGTAAGAGGAGATTAGCACCAGAGCACAGGAGAGAACAGAGCTTTGGGAATTTAGGGTAGAGATAATAGGGGCTAATGGGAAGATGAGGAATATGACATTCAGATATAGAGGTCTTATGTAGGTCAAACCTAAAAATTATGGTGCCTGGAATGCCAGATAAGGTCTCAGGGCTATAGAAGGGTCCAAGGTAATGCCACGCCAGGAAATTTCATTCAGGTTGCTTCTGGACATTGGTTATGGAAATCGGCATGAGCTATTTTAACCATTTTAGGTTGCTCTGCAAATTGCTAACTAAAATTTATTTGGAAAACAGTTGTCTTTTTATACGGAGAATACTATCTAGTGGAAAACCTATAAGAAGAAAACACTGCATTGTAATAATCATCTGCCTTAACTCAAAAGAGAGAGGTACATAGATGTTGGGCAGTGTTCAGATGCAAATTCTCCTTTCCACCTTTTTCCTAGGCAATAAATGCTGTCTTCCCTCCCATACACAACTTGTTCTGATTGTGATCAAGTAGAACAGGAGCTCTTATCCTTCAAATACCATTTTAACCATTCTTGAGCTAGACAGCATGAAAGGAAGTGATTGAAGGATAGCATTGGAAATTGACAGGAGGATCACAGGTTTGAGTTTGGCCTTAGCAACTTAGTGGGACCCTGTTTCAAAATTAAAAAAAATAGAAAGGTATGGGGAAGTGTAGCCCTAGGTTCAGTCTCCAGTACATCAAAAAAAGAAAGAAAAAGAACCTCAAGTATGATGTAATTGCAATACACTAATAAAAGTATGTACCTGCATCTATAAAATCTAGCCTTGCTACAAAATATTGGGTGGCAATAAATTGTAGCTCTCTTACATTTAAAAAAGAAAGAAAAAGGAAAGAATGAAAAAAGAAAAATGGTATCACAGAGAGAGAGAAAAGACAAAATGTTACTTTTTATTTCTTGATAAAGATATTGGATTCAGTGCTGTTTGTGACACTTCCTTACAGGTAGAAGCACTCTGTGCATTCTCTACATTTTACATGTAAGACAACTTTTGGACTGATGCAATTGTTCTAAAATAATGTTAACATCAAATAAGAGAAAAACAATTAGAAGACACTTTTGTTTGAAATCAGTATGACTGAATAAAATATATTAATAAAGCACAGTGAATAATCTTGATCGCTTGATAAATTGCCTGCTCTAGAGAGCATGTGCAGCTCTTGTAGAATCTATTGAGAAAACAAAGAAATCCTGTCAAGATGACATCTGCTTCTTCTGTGGAGCACGTTGGGAGTCGTGAGGTTTTAAATATGATGCAGTTAGAAGCATCATGTACTTAATCAGCTGGCAAGGAGGGATGTTTGTTTCTCTTCTTAAGTGTTCATGGATTATAGAATGCAGGCCACATTTGAGTTTACTGGAAAATTAGTAGGACACTTAGCTTGAAGAAGCTTACTGAAAGTGCTGCCCACAATGTCTAAGTGCACTGCTGGCTCTGCAACAATTAACTTTGGTGAGATAGTGCTTGGGTGGTGTATCAGTTAACTATGGCCACATTAATGCTGTGTAACAAACAACTACAGAGTCAAACAACAAAAGGGTAATCAACACATCAACAAACCATGAAAAGTTATTAATTGCCTTATATATCTGAGAGTTGCCTGGGACTGGCTATTCTGCTTTGTGTGCCCCTCATTTTCCTCCTGGAATGAATGGGCTTGTCTAGGGATGTTTTTGTTGTGATGAAAAATGCACAAGAGAAAACAGAAACACAAGGTATCTTAAGGTCTACACTTGGAACTGGCAAATTTATACTTCTGTCTCATTTTATTAGCTGAAGCAATTCACATGGCCAAAGTGACAATCAAGGGACTGAGAAATATATTCTGTCTCTTAGGAGGCCATAGCAGGGGTGTGGCTATTAGAGAGTTGTGATGAGTTGAGACCAAATAGCAATGCACCACAGGGAGAAATTAGATATGTCTACTTTGGCAATATGTTTAATCCAGGGTATCCAGAAAAATTCTGAGTGACTTGGTCCCAAGCAAGGCAAACATTTTTTACTTTCCTTTTGTAGCAAAACCTGTTAGCCATTGACTAAAATCCATTACCACTTCTTGGGAATATAACTTTTCCACTTTTCCTGCCTTTTCTTGAAGTTTGGTAAGGTCATATGACTGAGGTAAAGCCAATGAAATTTGAATGGAAATTGCAAGTGTGTCTCCCAAATCTCTCTTATTTGCGTACCTCTACGATCTTTTTACTTGTGGCTAATGGGGTGATGATACTTAGGGTTATACTGAAGCCATGTGTTGAAGATAAAAGAGCTGCCATCAACCTAATTAACCAAGTGATTGTCTGGTATAGAATAGATCTTCCTTGTTCTGCCCTGAACCTATACTTGCTTTAGATTATAACATGAGTGAGTGGCCCATGCTTGTAATCCCAGCATTTGGGAGGCTGAGACAGGAGGATCATGGTTTGAGAACAGCCTCAGCTACTACTTAGTGAGGCCCTTTGCAAATCAATGAGACCCTGTTTCAAAATAAAGAATTAAAAAATATGACTAGGGGTGTAGCTCAGAGGTCGAATGCCCCCGAGTTCCATCTCTAGTACTGTAAAAAATAAAATAAAATAAAACAAAAAAAATGAGTGAGAAAAATGCACTTCTGTTGTGCTCAACCATTAAGTTTTTGAATCATTAAATGTAACAGATTGCCTACACTGCTCTAACTAATACAGCAGTCATATCCTCTTAATATCCTCACCCCTCTGTATCTGTTTACTTCTAACCACTGTTCACCTGTTCTTAGTTGTAGACTTGAGTTTGAATGTAGTAATGCACTGATTCCTGTTGGACTTTATTGCTTCTTTCTGTACATTTTTAATTTAGACTCTCTGGATGCTCAGGGATGCTTTTTTGAAAACTACCATTTCAGAAAGTTAGAGATTCCCAGGATTCTATCCCTGAATTATCTAATATGCTGCTTGTTCTTCACATCAGGAGGTAAGTCTTTGTGTGTGTCTATGTGGTACTGGGGATCAAACCTAGAGCATCATTTATACTAGGTAGGTATCCTACCACTGAGCCATTTCTCTAGCTCAGAAAATCAGACATTTTTGTCTCCAAAATAAACATCCATCATCAGGACCATATTGTTGTAGAAAGAACATCTAGGATTTAAGATAGAATACACTTGAATTTGAATTATGGTTCTATTGGTGTAATTTGGGGGTTTAGTATTTCCTATTTGGGAAGTAGAGACAACTGTATCTATTTTACAAGTTTGGTCTTAAGAGTTAAATGAGAAAATAAATGCATTGTTCTTACCATACGTTTAGTACCTAATAAATAACATTATTCAGTATATCATCTTCATAATTATGATTACTATGTAGGGTGAATTGATTGATTGTCCTCATTTTTTTCCTCTTTGTAGCCATGTTCTTTGCCAAATAACTTTCAAGTTATTCCCTGTCTTATTGTGAATAAAGTTTTATCCCCCATCCATTAAGTCTGATCTTGGCCATGTAATTTTCCTTGGCCAAGTTGTGATGTAGGCAGGAGTTTAAAATCTGCTTAACCTGTGGAGTCTATTTTCATATACCTCTACCACTGATAATAGAGGACATTTATTAAAGCAAATCTCCTAGCCCTAGGAAGAGGATGAGAAATATGTGAAACAAAGCTATTCCAACTCATGCAGACACTAAGAAGCAGAGTGTCTCAAACAATTCATTGACTTGTGACACTTTTTAAAGCTGCTAAAGTTTTGAATAATTTGTTACACAGTGTTACTGTGATTATATCTAACTGCTACCTTTAGAAAACGTAGAATCCATATCACATTTTTTATTTTTGAATTTTTATTTATTTAAAACAATTTTATTGGTGCATTGTAGTCATACATCTTGATGGGATAGAAGACTTGTGTAGACATACATGCACACATCACCCAATTAGCCTTTACCCAATCCCTACCTTATTCCCTCCTCATCCTTCTTCCCATGCTTGGCTTAGTGATTGATATGTTTAAGTACATCATGTCCTTTAGAGAGTTTCCCTCTTCCCCCTCCTATCTCCTCAGTTATGTTGCCTTATTTGCTCCTTTATAGGATCTCCTTCATCTAGAGTTCCTCCTTTTACCCAGTTCTCCCTAGCTTTTGCATATTAGGGAAAGTGTCCAATTGCTTTTGTGACTGACTAATCTCACTTAGCATACTGTTCTCCAGTTCCATCCATTCCCCTGTAAATGATGTAATTGAATTTTAATAACAATCAAAGAACCCACGGTGACCAGAAATTATTTGTCTGGCCTTCCAGAGATGTTTAGGGTCATATCAGAGATGTATGGGGTCATGTAGGGCCAAAGACAGTTCTCAAGTATAACATTTCAGGAAGCACCCACTCTCAGGGTGCATGCAAGTGTAGACTAGCACTCTTGTGTCTACTGGGAGATTGATGCCAAGGGCTGTCTGTCTCCAAGCTATATTCCTACACCTTTTTATTTTTATTTGGAAGCAGGGTCTCACTAAATTTCTGAGTGTCTGGCTACATTTCTCAGGCTGGCCTCAAACCTAAAACCCTCCTGTCTCAGCCTTCTAAGACAGGCATGTGTCATTATGCCTAGTGGGCGAGTGTCTTTTGAAGGGTGAGGTGACAAAAGCACACAGGTTAAAGAAGCACTTGGTCTCAGGAGCTGACACTGTACTTGAGCTGGGTCTTCTGTTTTATAATGGGTAGGGGAAGGAGAAAGAGAAAAGGAGAGGTGTGGGAGAGAGAGAGAGAGAGAGAGAGAGAGAGAGAGAGAGAGAGAGAGAGAGAGAGAGAAAGAGAAAGAAATAGGACAGATTGGATTGTGGAAAATGAGGACAACGGAGGGGAAGATATGGGTCAGGATATAGGTATGCTCCAGTATTGTTCTGAGTTGGAGTTAGTGGGGAAAATACAAGATTTGATATGACTGGTAGCTAAGGAAATCTCAATTGTAACATGAGAACCCAGGTATTTTGTCTGGGTCAGTAGATTTCAAATTTGTGCATGTGTCAGTAATTATGGAAAGAGCCAGCCTGGGATGTTAGGTGATTCAGTTGATGAGATGGAGGGCAAGTAAGGACATAGGAGGGGACCATAATGTCATCAGCTCTGTACACACCCACTCCTCAGCCTATTACTCCGTTTATTTGTTAGAACGAAATGGTTAGAAATGAAGAAATAATGATCCACTTTTAGAAAAGAGCTGCTTTGCAGAACATGCATCAGAATGAACAGTTTTCATAGTGAGTAACAAGAGATTCTTTGCTCCAGTTGCAGCAGCCACAATGTATACATTACACTGAATAATGACAAATAATTTCAGAAGTGACATAGCCATACTTGGGAGACCTAGGTTGGACTACCAATGATCATTTCTAGGCTCTCACATAATCACCATCCTTAGAGTAACAAATAACAATGATGTTTAGATTTGGAGAGGAAAGTTGCTCAAATACTGGCATGGAGAAGTAATGAGTATGTGTTCCTTAGGCTCAGGTGCAGACAGTTTTAAAATAGGATTTACACTGTAAACACAGGCTTCTTGGACAATAAAGACACATTTGAGAAAAGTTTTCAATCCTTAACTTGTCAGTTTTTGTGGAATAACCTCCCTTCTCTCTAAATTGGGAAACACAAGCCTTCCAGGCTTTGGTAGTTAATGAAAGCAGAGGAAGAACCATCTGGCAGCCTTACAGTTCTATCTCTAGAATCTCTGCTCATTAAAGGTGCACACCCACTACTCTATTCTCTTTGCTCTGATCTTTACCTAGGCCGTGACTATTCTGGCCCCCAGGTTACCATTTCCCTGCTAGTTTACCTTTTGCATTTCCACTTCCATGTGGTTTCATTGTAAATGGACATTCTTAATCAAGTTACACAGTCACGCTTTCCCTCTCCTCCTTGAAACTACAACCATTTGAGTACTCTTTAGTACTTCAGAAACCAGGACCTAGAAGTGGTTGCCATTGTCTTAGAGCAGCCAGGCCCCTGCTCTTTTGCTCCTATTAAGAGATCAGTTACTCCTTAGACCTCTTCCCTTGCACAGTCATCTACAGGCATTTTGGAGAGTCATCCATGATTTTGCCCTAGGTTCCTTCTCACCTGTGTCTTCTCTGTACAAGTGTGATCATCATCATGCCAGATGATTTTGGTGATTTTCACAGGGATGGCAGAGCCCATTTTGCAGTCATCTCTCATAGCTCATATATCACTGCTGACTTTGGATATTTTCTGCCTAATATTCCCAATTCCCACATGTTTTAATTAGATGAAGTTTGACTCATAGAACTTAAGGAAGCTTGGGGAGCCATCTTATTAATAACTAGGTCTCTACTTACTGAAAATGATTTCAGAACTCTGGAGATAAGAATTCTTTGGTTCTCCTTCATGTGTTGCTCTTGTGTTTAATTTGGCTACCTTTTTTTTTTCCAGTGCTTGGAATTGAACCCAGGAGCATTCTACCTCTGAGCTATGTCCTTCACCTGTTTTTATTTTGAAATGGAATCTTGTTTAGTTGTAGAGGGCCTTGCTTAGTAGCTGAGGTTGGCTGCAAACTGTGATCCTCCTGTCTAAACACCCCAAGTAGTGGGGTTACAGGCACATGCCACCTTTCCTGGCTTAATTTGGTTACTTTTGATGATACCCTCTTAGTGTTAGAGAAGTGTCTCATGCTCTTATTCTTTTCTCTCCATAACTCCCTCTTTGGACTTGATACAGAGTAAATTTGTATTGGTATATTAGCATGTTCATTTTTATACTTGGATGAATGGGAGAAGGGAAAGTAGTTGAGTTGTCTTTTTTTTCTCTTAAAAATTCTAACTGGGCATAGTGGTATACACCTGTAATCCCAGTACTTGAGAGGCTGAGACAGGAGAATCACAGGTTTTCAGCCAATCTCAGAAACTTAGGCCCTCTACAACTTAGTAAAATCCTGTTACAAAGTAAAAAAAATAAAATAAAATAGGGCTGGGGGTTTATTGTGGAGGTAGAACACCCTTGGGTTAAATTCCAAGTAACACACACACACACACAAATATATATTCTGAATGCCCATGTTACTATAATTGATTTGGCCTTCATTCCCCAAACAAGAGTATAGAGAAAATAGAAAATAGAATTGATTTTGTCTTACCCAATTTTGAGCTCACAAGAATTTGATGACTGCTATGAAAGAAATGCCAACAGGAAACTGATGTATAATTTATTTGGTACCCAGTACCCACAGGAAACATCTGTTGTGATTTTATAAGCCTGTACAAATTCAAAACAAGATAAGTGAAAAAAATGTGTCTATTTAAAAGACAGCATAGCAGTCTTCTTTAAGCACATTAAGGAGAAAGACGTCTGCAGCTTTATTTGGCAATTGTATATAATCTCACTGGCAACACAGCTACTTTATTCATTTAATTAAAAATGGAAAATGTATTATAATGGAAAAAGTAAGCTGTGGAAAATGACGAACCATACTCCCTGAGTTCCCAACCTATTTCTTTCATTTTGTGGGGTTTAGTTTTCCTGGCAATTAAGATGTTTAAAAGAATGGAACCAAAGTACAGATTTATGGGATGGATGGTTAATTTCCTCATAAAGTTATGTTTTAAAAATCCCTTGCCACTTACTTGGTAAGCAAAAAACTTAAACATCACTGTTAATTACCCTTATTAGTGCTGACAGTAGTACTTTCCACTAATGATCAGGTTTGTTCTCTGCTCCTTTTGCTGAGCTAAGTTGTAAATTATTAATGGGTATGAGGGCTACTTTACCACAGATGGAAATGATTTTCAGAAGATGTGTCAACAAAACCTTCAATGTTCAAATCAGCTTCTTCTGTGTATCCTTTAATATTGTGTAAAAAAATGGTCCATTTACTACTTATTGTGCCTGTCAGTGCATTTCAGATAAAGGCAGTTGGATTCTGTGGATGTTGCTCCATCAGGACTGTAGGAACTCCTGCTTGGCATTAGGTCATTTTAAAATACTGGACCAAGTCACTTTATGTCTCTGAATACTTGTGTCCCACATGTGAAACAAGAGAGTTGAATTAGATGGCTCCCATGTTGAAATTTGATTATAATAGGAACCTAGATAAGGTCAGGCCCTAGATAAAAAACTTCCTTGGCTCAGCTCAGGTGTGTATGGGATCAAAATCATGAGGGTGTATTTAGTTTAAGTCTCTATCTCCTCTCCAACTCCATGCATTTCCAGAGTGAGGGCCAGATAGATTACTAATTATTACTTTTGGACTAGATGCAATAAGACATCTCAACATTTGATTCATTGTGGAAGAGAATCCCATGACAGAATAGCAGTCTATGTCTGGGTATAATAAGGACCAGCCCTTATATTTGTACAGTGCTTTGAGCTTTTCAAGGTATTTCACATATATCTTCTCATTTTACCCAAAACAGAATGAGGATGATGACGACGATGGTTTAGAAGCACATTTTTAAGGAACACGAGTTGAGGTTTTCAATCTTAGGCAAAATGAAGAAGCACATTTTTCCTCAGGAGTGAGACTGCATTTATGTTGTTCTTCCTGAATTTCATTAGTTTCTCACTTCAAACTTGAAAGAAGACTGTGAAAGGTAATGAAGACATTGAGAATGTAGCAGCAAATGCTGAATATAAAGTAGGGGAAAATGGAAGGCTTTCCTTTGAATTTAAAGAAAATAATGGCCTTGGCACTCTAATCATTGGGTTTGGGTATTGAAACAGCCTGAGGAGTGTCAAAACCAGGAAAATTGCATGAATCTGAAACTTGAGGCCAGAACAGCTTGAAAAGAAAGATTCAAGGATGTGGCCAGGTTGCTGAGATTGATTGTCCAAATTTAGCAGGAATAACTTAATTTTTTGGTTCCTACTGTTCTTCAATAATTAAACCTCCAAAATACTAAAAGACTATCAGGGCTCAAAACAGATGGAAAAAGCAGATGTATCTTGAGCTTTCTTTCAGAGTTCCCAAACATCCTGGGAAACAGGCAGAAGGATGCATTTCTGGGATTGCTGTGGATTTTGCCATCTCAAACCATAGGCTTACTTGACAATGGAAACATTAATGATTACACTTAAAAACTGGGTACATGCTGGGCGTGGTGGCACATGCTTGTAATCCCAGTACTTGGGAGGCTAAGACAGGAGGATCGCACAAGTTCGAAGCTAGCCTCAGCTACTCAGTGAGGCTCTCAGCAACTTAGTGAGACCCTGTTTCCAAATAAAACAAAATAGGTCTGGGAGTGATGCCCAGAGGTAAAAAAGCCCCTGGGTTCCATCCCCAGGACCATACACACAAAAAAACTGGGTACATGATGCTGGTTAGAAATATTATTATAGGAGAGGGAGGAAGTGGCGACTGAGTAAAGCAGCTTCTATCAACACTGCTGACACTCGATCTCCATAGTGGCAAAAATAACACTCTACAGAGTCAGAAAGTACTATCAATAGAGAAATAAAAGCTATAAGTACAAGAGACAGAAAAAAGGAAGACTAGAATAATCTGAGAAGCAGAAAAAAAAAGTGGCCCGCCGTGGCAGGGGCTGCCCCGCCAATGCCACCGTGACTAATTCACAGAATCAGACTCCAGGGAGGATAAGGATCTGAAGCTCCCAGAAGCAGTCCAGGCAGATGTAATTCAGTAGTTCTTTTGTGGGTGCCAAATATGTTACAGTGGGCAATGTTGTGGTTTGAGAATGTTATGGTTTTGGGAAAACTGTCCCCGGGGACCCCTGTTAGGGTCCCAGACACAATCTCCCTCAAACCACAACATAACCCAAAAACCAGAAAAACAGAAAAACCATGTGTTCTTGTCCTGAGCTAAGGATAAGTATACACAACTCAAATACTTGCTGAAGATTTAAAGAAATTTATTAAAAAGATAGAGCCATTTCACCACCCCAAAGATACAGCACATAGACTGGACTTTTTATACCAATGACCTCCATCTTGTTTACATAATTCTGACCTGCTAATTACTTTTAGCTAAGTCAATCTAAATTTCAATAGCTGTTTGCTTCCTGACCAAAACCAAGCCTTTCTCTCTCCAGGTCTACCATTTTGACACAATTATTTCTGAAATATATCTATTAATTATCAGAGCTTTCTCAAATCTTCCTAGGCCATTCCCAATACTGGTACACTTTTAGCGTGAAAACAAGCTAAAATTTTCAGCGGCTGAGCCCATTACCGTCTCCAGGGATACAAAGTGAAGCTCAAACCAGAAGGGAGATACGCCAGCCTTACTGCCAAGGGCGTGGCAGAGACACCATATTGCTGGCAAGCGGTGAGTTAACCACACCTAGGAAGGCTCCAGCGAAAGTGCCAGCAGAGCACCAATGCAATCGTAAGTGAAATGGTGGCCCCTACAGGAGAAATCCTAGCACTGCAGCTTTGATAAACTGTCTGAGTTCTTGAGGTTCAAGGCAATGCAGGAATAGGGGTGGAAGAAATTGCTACACCCTTATTGCAGTTCCCTGAAGGAAAGCCCCAGACCAGCGACCTCAGAGTCTGGCGCAGCTGCGACAAACTTCCTTTGTCTCAGACCTTATGATACAACTCAGGGAAGGAGCAGTGGCAGCAAAGATAACCACACCCCCCAGAGATCCAGAGCACAATAAGTGAAGTTATGGTAAATTGGAGAAGAACTCAGAAAAGGTGGGAGTGGAATCTGCTGTTGATCATATCAGAAGCCCAGACTGACTCAGGCTCAGACCAGTGGAAAGTGTAGGGAGAATCTTACGCTTAACTTTCCTGTGTCATTTCAGACCATAATAGAATGAAATTAGAAATCAACTATAAAAAGACCCAGAGAGCCGAGTGTGGTGGCACACGCTTGTAATCCCGCGTTTGGGAGGTGGAGACAGGAGGATTGCGCAGGTTCGAAGCTAGCCACACCGGCTTAAGAGACCCTGTTTCAAATATATATATATATATATATATATATATATATATATATATATATACACACACACACACACACACACACACACACACACACACACACACGTCTGGGAGTGTAGCCCGGAGGTAGAAGGGCTTCCAGGAACCCCAGTACCACCAAAAAAAAAAAAAAGACCCAGAGAAATCACATGAACATGTGTAGGCTGAACACCACACTTCTGAATGAAGAATGGATCATAGAAGATGTAAGAAGTGTAATCAATAAATTTCTATAAACAAACGAAAATAAAGACACAACATATCAAAACCTCTGGGACACTTTGAAGGCAGTAGTAAGAGGAAAATTTATAGCACTGAGTACTCACATAAGAAAAACAGAAAATCATCAAATAAATAACCTAATGAAATGCCTCAAAGCCCTTGAAAAACCAGAACAATCTAATCCCAAAGCCAGTAGAAGACAGAAAATTATTAAATTCAGAGCAGAAATTAACGAAGTAGAGAATAAAAAAATACAGAAAATCAACAAAACCAAAAACCAAAAGCTGGTTTCTCGAAAAAACAAGATCAACAAACCACTAGCCAACCTTAGTAAAAAAAAAAAAGAGAGAATCAACCCAAATTATGAAGATAAGGTATGAAAAAGGAGATATTACTAGTGACAATGTAGAAATCCAGAGGATTATCAGAAACTACTTTTAAAAACTATACTCCAACAAAATGGAAAATATGGAGGAAATTGATGACTTTCTAGATAAATACAACCTTCCTAAGCTGAGTCAAGAAGATATAGAACACTTAAACCAACCAATAACAATCAAAGAGATTGAAACAGCAATAAAGAGCTTACCATCAAAGAAAAGCCCAGGACTAGATGGTTTCCCAAGTGAATTCTATAAAACCTTTATAGAAGAGCTAACTCCAATACTACTCAAACTATTTTGTGAAATAGAACAAAACAGAATTCTCCCAAATAGATTCTATGAAGCCAACATCACATTAATACCAAAACCTAACTAAAACAGTTCAAGAAAGGAGAACTATAGGCCTATATCTTTGAGGAACTTGGATGCAAAACTACTAAACAAAACAACTAGAAACACACATTCAAAAACACATAAAGAAAATCATACATCATGACCAGGTAGGGTTTATCCCAGAGATGCAAGGCTGGTTCAACATACGAAAATCAATCCATGTAATTCACCATATAAACAGAACCAAGGACAAAAATCACATGATCATTTCAATAAATGCTGAAAAGGCATTTGATAAAATTCAACATTCATTTATGATAAAAACACTGCAGATAATTGGAATAGAAGGAACATATCTCAACATCATTAAGGCAATCTACAATAAGCCCACAGCCAACATCATACTAAATGGGGAAAAACTTCAAGAATTCCCCCTAAAAACAGGAACAAGACAAGGACATCCATTATTACCACTTCTCTTCAATATAGTACTTGAGACTCTAGCCAGAGCAATTAGTCACGAGAAGGAAATCAAAGGAGTACAAATAGGAAAAGAAGAACTCAAACTTTCACTATTTGCAGATGACATGTTACTATATTTAGAAAACCCAATAAACTCAACCAAAAGGCTTGCAGAACTGATCAACAAATTCAGCAATGTGTCTGAATACAAAATCAATCTTAAAAAATCAGAATCTTTTCTGTACACCAACCATAAACCCACTGAAAAAGAAATTCAGAAAACACTTCCACTCAAGATCACCCACAAAAAAATAAAATACTTAGGAATAAACTTAACCAAGGAGGTAAAAGATCTCTACAAAGAAAATTATAAAACATTGAAAAAAGAAATTGAAGAAGATCTTAGAAGATGGAAAGATCTTCCATGCTCATGGATAGGCAGAATAAATATTATCAAAATGGCCATATTTCCAAAAGTGATCTACAGAGTCAATGCAATGCCCATCAAACTACCAAGATCATTCCCCACAGACATAGAAAAATCAGACCTTAAATTTATTTGGAATAACAGAAGGCCCAGAATAGCCAAAGTAGTTCTCAGCAATAAAACCATGCAGGAGGAACCACAATACCTGACTTTATACTACAAAGCCATTGTGATAAAAACATCATGGTACTGGCACAAAAACAGATACATAGACCAATGGAGTGAATAGAAGACCCAGAAACAAGCCCACACACTTTCAGCCATTTGATTTTTGACAAAGGGGCCAAAAACATACACTGGAAAAAAGAATGCCTGTTCAACAAATGGTGTTGGCAAAACTGGTTAACCATATGCAGAAAATTGGAATTAATCCCACTTTCTCACCCTGCACAAGAGTCAATTCAAGATGGATCAAAGAAATGAAAATTAGACCAGAGAGTTTAAGGCTCCTCGAAGAGGGCATAGGTCCAACACTGCAACACATGGGCACAGTTAAAACTTTCTCAACAAGACCCCAAAGGCACAACAAACCAAAAGGTGAATCAATGTATGGGATTGCATGAAATTGAAGAGCTTCTGTTCAGCAAAGGAAACTGTCAAGAACCTCAATTGAGAGCCAACAGAATGGGAGAAGATTTTTGCCAACTACCCCTCCGATAGAGGACTAATAACTAGAATATATAGAGAACTCAAGAAACTCAACACTAAAAAAACAAATCATCCTATCAAAAAATGGGCAAGTGAAATAAATGAAAACTTCATGAAAGAAGAAATTCAAATGGCCAATAAATGCATGAAAAATACTCAATATCATTGACAATCAGAGGATGCAAATCAAAACTACCCTGAGATTTCACCTAACTCCAACTAAAATGGCAATCATTCAAAACATGAACAATATATCAAATGCTGGTGAGGTTGGGAGAAGTGGGAACTCTAAACCATTGTTGGTGGGATTGCAAATTAGTGCAACTGTTTTGGAAAACAGTAAGAGAATCCTCAGAAGAATGGGAACAAATGTACCATTTGATCCAGCAATACCACTTCTGGGTATCTACCCAAAAGAAAGGAAATTAAACTACCAAACGGATCCACGTGTATATATGTTCATAGCTGCACAATTCACCATAGCCAAACTGTGGGACCAGCCAAGATGTCCATCAACAGATGAACTGATTACAAAACTGTGGGATATGTACACAATGGAATTTTACTCAGCCATAAAAAAATACAGTTTTGGTATTTTCAGGGTAATGGATGGATTTTTAGGACATTATGCTAAGTGAGACTAGTCAGTCACAAAATGTAAGGAATTAAATGCTTTCCCTAATATGTGAAAGCTAGGGTGAATGGGATCATAGGAGGAACTCAAGGTGAAGAAAGAGATCCGATAGAGGAGTAAATAAGACAACCTAACTGTGGGGATGGGAGGTGGGAAGAGGGATACGCTTTAAAGCGCATGATGTACTTATTCATATCAAAGTCAACCACTGAACGGAGCATGGGAGGGAGGGATGGGGAGTGAGTGAGGTGGGGACTGGGTGGGGGCTGGCTGGGTGACATGTACATTTATGCCTACACAAGTGTTTTACCCCATTATGATGTATAAGTACATCATAAATACACCAATCAAATAATTTAACAATATTTAAAAAAAGAAATAAAGATTAAATATATGTATATATGTATATATACATATATTAATATACATGTATTAAGCTCACTTAGAATATATATTGCATATGTTTATTTTTTTCTTCCCCATAAAGGTAGTGGTGATGTGGGTTTGTATTTGACTTTTCTTATTTCAACCTATTTTTAGGGTTGCAGGAATTTTTGAATGCTTTCTGTATCTTCTTTGCCTATAATGCCATAATAAAGCCCTTAAAAGTGAGTTTTAAGACAGAGTCTGGAGTCCTAAGGAACAAAAACCTCTATTTAAAAGTTGGATTAAAAGACTAGACATAGACAAAATGAACCATTTCCTATTAATTATTCGCATGACGTGTGTGTGTATGTGTATATCTATCTTACAATGGAAGAATCACCAAGTCTCTTGTTTCTTACTTTCTTTTTTTTTTCATTACTGGGAATGAAACCCAGGGGCATTATACCTCCAAACTACACCCCCAAACCTATTTTTTATTCTTTATTTTGAAACAGGATCTCACTGAGTTGCAAAGAGCCTCACTAAGTAGCTGAGGCCTTCCGTGAACCATGATCCTTCAGTCTCAGCCCCCTGAATGCTGGGATTACAAGTGTGCACCACCACACCCAGCTTCTTGTTTCTTTTCTGATCTCTTTCCTTTTAAAAAAAATTTTATTGGTGCATTGTAGTCATACAGTTTAATGGAGTACAAGATGTTAGAGGCATACATGCACACATCACTCAATTAGCCCTTACACAATTCCCACCCCATTCCCTCCCCCCTCCTTCCTTCTCATGTTTGTCTTAGTGATTGACTTTGTTATGCTTGTGAATGTACATCATATGCATTAGGGAATTTTCCTCTTCACCTCCCCTCCCCCTCAGTTAGTTCGCCTTATTTGCTCATCTATAGGATCTCCTTCTTCATCTAGAGTTCCTCCTATGACACATTTTTTCCCTAGCATCCACATATTAGGGAGAACATCTGATTTCTTCTTTTTTACATCTTGGCTGGTTCCATAGTTTGGCTATGGTGAATTGTGCAGCTATGAACAAAGATATGCCTGCATTAGTTTGGTAGTTTTGTTTTTATTCTTTTGTGTAGATACTCAGAAGTGGTATTGCTGGATCAAATGGTGGATTTGTTCCCATTCTTCTGAGGATTCTCCACACTGTTTTCCAAAGTGGTTGACTAATTTGCAATCCCACCAATAATGTTTTAGAGTTCCCATTTCTCCACATCCTTGCCAGCATTTGTTGTTGTTTGTGTTTTGAATGATTGAAGTTAGGTGAAATCTCAGGGTAGTTTTGATTTTCATCTCTCTGATTGCTAATGATGTTGAACATTTTTTCATGCATTTATTGGCCATTTGAATTTCTTCTTTCGTGAGTGTTTATTTAGTTCACTTGCCCATTTTTTGATTGGGTTATTTGTTTTCTTAGTGCTGATTTTCTTGAGATTCTCTGTATATTCTAGATATTAGTCCTCTATTGGAGAAGTAGGTGGCAAAAATTTTCTCCCATTCTGTCAGCTCTCTGTTGAGGTTCTTGATGGTTTCCTTGCTCTTCAGTTTCATGCAATCCCATATATTGGTCCACCTTTTAGTTTTTAGTTTTCTGTGCATTTGGGGTCTTGCTGAGAAAATTTTTACCTGTGCTTATGTGTTGCAGCATTGGGCCTATGCCCTCTTCAAGGTCTCTAGTCTGATTTTCAAGTCGTTGGTCCATCTTGAATGGACTCTTGTGTAGGGTGAGAAAGTGGGGTTTATTTCCATTTTCTGCACATGGTTAACCAGTTTTGCCAACACCATTTGTTGAATAGGCTATCTTTTTTCCAGTTTTTGTTTTTGGCCCCTTTGTAAAAAATTAGACATAAAAATAAATCAGTCCTTAAATTCATTTGGGACAACAAAAAAACCTAGAATAGCCAAAGTAGTTCTCACCAACAAAACTCATGCAGGAGGAATCACAATACCTTTCTTTAAAATACAATAAATCCATAGCAATAAAAACAGTATGGTACTGGCACAAAAACAGATACATAGACAAATGGAGCAGAATAGAAGTCTCAGAAACAAATCCACACACTTAATGTCTTCCTTTCTGAGAACCAAGTGGGCCAACACACAGAAACATACACACACACTTGTGCAATCCTTCAGTTCTCACATTGTGGTCCCTGGACTAGGAGTATTGGCATCATTTGGAAACCTGCTAGAAATAAAAATTCCCAGCCCTACCGAGACTTACTGAATCAGAAAGACTAGGGGGGAAGCTCAGCAATCTGTCGTAACAAGACCCACCTGGGGATTTTAATACATGCTCAAGTTTGAGAACTATTGATGTTTGCTAATTGAGTGGGTATTAACATTTTGTGAACATTTTAATCACCTGGAGAACTTAAAACATTCTTAATATTCTTATTTTCTTTCTAGCCTCAGAGATTGTAATATAATGGGTTTGAAATATGGCCTGATGACTAAGAATTTAAAAAGATCTCTAAGTGATCTTAATATTCAGACAAGTTTGGGAACCACTAACTTCAACCAACTCTCTTATTAAAGGACATTTAAAAAAACAAAAAATAGGAGACAGCATTGATAGAAAACAAATTAAAACAAGAATTTGTGGAAAGACAGAAAGTGGGTTACATACAGAATGTTTTCTGCCCTAGCTCAGAGTTGTGAAGGAATCTGAGTCAGTCAATGGTGATTAAGTCTCTAGGTATTATTCTCTGCATGAGGAATAGCCTTGTTTCTGTGGTTGTCACACTACAAAGTTAATGTCAGAAAGTTTCCTATGGGATTCTGAAGGTAAAAGAAATATAAAGAAATAGCATAAATGTTTTAAAAGTTACTTTGGAATATAAGAATACTGGTCATAACTGTATGCATTGCCCTTGTTCTTTGAGACCTTAAAATGACAGTTACATTTTTGTGTGCATTTATTGGTGCATTGTAATCTCAAATCATAATGTAAATCATGTTGGCAATGACATACATGCACATGCTTTTCGTGCTCCCTCTTCATTTCCTTCCCTTTCAATACAGAGTACCCAGATTGACTTTGGTATATATTCACATATATATATATATGTGTTGTCTATGTAGTATTTCTATTATTGAACCCAAGTCTTCCTCCATCCCTACTCTCCTTCCTGGCTCCCCTGAGGTTTGTCCTCATAATCTGGAGTCTCTCTTGTATCCCAATTACTCCCTATCCTGCACATATCAAAGAAAACATACGACCCTTCACTCTGATTGGCTAATTTCACTTAATATAACGTTCTCCCGGTCCTTCTTGCAAATGATGTAATAGTTACATTTATGCCTGCATTTGTTTTATTTCACTGAAACTTACAGTTAGAAGACTTGAATCCACAGATAATACAGGAATGAATACTCTCTGCTATGTCTGTGGGTTCATGGCTTCCTGTGAAAACTTGCTGAGGAAGTACTGCATTACATTTGCACCAACCAATTGTTGGAAAGTTCTTGGATATTACAAGTTCAAATTATTTCTTTTTATTAGTTTCACCTGATCATCTCACCTCTGCCTTGAAGAACCATTCCTAAGAAGTAGATTGTTTGAAATCCTTTTCAGGTCAAGAAAATATGTAGAAATATAGCTTAAAAGTCTGAGGGAGATTTTGAGGGTTATGATCATGTGGATGATAATTACTCATACCATGTCTCTCATTGCTTTTGAACCAACTGGAAATATATACAGAGGTTAGATATCACTGTAAGGCCAGTGTTATTGTGGGAATCCACTATGTCCCAGCCTCTTACCCATCTCCTCATTTGTAGGATAGGATGGGGATTAAAGATAGAAACCCCCAAATTCCATAGTTTAAGAAGTGAGGAAACTGGAGGATATGGCCAAAAATTTCCATTCTCCATTACACTTCTAGACTTGTAAATATTTTTATACTTCAAATATTTGAAGTTTATTGTATATCTTATAAATCATCTTTCTCTTATAAAAGTTACAAATTCTTAGATTTCTGGATCCCCATCATACTAGTTATCCTAATCTGGGCATGATTTAATTTCTTATTATTCTTTTTAAAGTGTGATGTTCAGAAATGGTGGGGGGGTTGCCTAATTTTATTTTATTTATACTTTTTATAAATAAATTTTATTTATACTTTTGTTTTAGGTACACATTGTGTGCAGATGATGTTTTTAAAGGAAAGAATCCAATTATTTTCCACATGGCTGCTTTTATCATTTGGATTTAAAATGATTCCTGACCTCATGTGCTGGAGGCAGTCATGTTCAGAGACAGTACAGGGCTGGATTTGATGGATCTTTGGGAGCATAGCTAGGTGCAGCATTTGTCCAGGGCCACAGCCAGCTGTAGCAGATGTTTCTCAGACACCTTTTGTCTCTCTGCTCTCCACCATGATGTCATAAAGATGTGTTACTATGGCTTCTGCTAGTAAGCTGGCTCCAAAATGGGCTATAACCTCTGAAGTCTCCAGATCCATGATCAAATAAGTAATTCAT
Organism: Muscardinus avellanarius; assembly: GCF_963383645.1. Classification (NCBI taxonomy): domain Eukaryota; kingdom Metazoa; phylum Chordata; class Mammalia; order Rodentia; family Gliridae; genus Muscardinus; species Muscardinus avellanarius. The sequence goes on from NC_137792.1 coordinate 16,234,060, forward strand.
CCTCTAACTCTTGTGTGTTAAGTACTTGAGTCACAGTGGTGATAATACTGACTGAAATAGCTAATTGTTTCAGTATATATGTTCAAGACTCCAAACTTCCTTCAAATTTATAATGACTCTTTGGTTATATACCAAGTTTCTATTTAGGCATCAGTTTGTTTCTAGCATGTTGTTATTAAAGTCATTTGGCCTATTCATGTGCTCAAGCATCAGTTTGTTTCTAGCATGTTGTTATTAAAGTCATTTGGCCTATTCATGTGCTCAAACTATAACATATCTCATGAGTTCCAACATCCTGTTCCTCAGAAGTATATTTACTACTGTTGGTCTGTCAGCTTCTTAAATATCTTTTAAAACTTCTTTGTATTTTATTAAAATTGCATTGACTCTATAGATCAATTTGGTGGCAAAAAAGAGCCTTATTAAAGTATATTTTTATCCATAAGTAGATTTCTCCATTTATTTGGGTTTTTTATTAATGTCTTTACATAGTTTCATTTTACAAGTTTCTCAGGATCTAGTACAGTTTTGATTTATTTCCATATGTCTCATATTATTGCGTTGCTATTTTAAATGGTGATATTTTTAAATTTTTATTTATTTTTTTAATTGGTGCATTGTAATCATATATCACATTGGAATACAAGACTTGAAAGGATATACAAGCACACATCATTCAATTAGCCCTCATCCAGCCCCACCCACATCCCATTCCCTCCTCCTCCCTCGATCCCATGCTTGTTTGGTGATTAACTTTGATACATTTGTTTATATACCTTCTGCATTTTAAAGAGGCTCCATCCTCCCCTATTCCATACCCTCTGATTGGTCACCTTAGTTGCTTCACTATAGGGCCCTTTCTATAGCTCAATCTCTTCCTGTTGCCCCTTTCCTCCTAGTTTTTGCTGATTAGGGGAAGCATCTGATTTTTATTTTCTGCGATATTTTTCTGTAAATGCCGCGTTGCAAGTACCGATCCCACTCTTGACAGCCCCAGTAGTGGCCTGGCTACCCGGTGGACTGATCCAGACCTCGCTGGCTCAAGCAGCAGCCTTGCCTCATGGGAGGCTCCGATTCTGGTCTCACTGGCCCTGACACCAGCCTAACCTCTCAGGTGGCTCCGATCCAAGCCTTGGAGGCCCCAGTAGTGGCCTTGCGTCACAGCAGGCTCCGATGCCGGCCATTGGCCCCGGCACTGGCCTAACCCCTTGGCAGGCTCTGATCCTGGCCTCGGAGGCCCCAGCACCGACCTTGCCTCACGGTGAGCTCCGATCCCAGCCTTGCTGGCTCCAGCACTGGCCTAACCCCTTGGCAGGCTCTGATCCCTACCTCGGAGGCCCCAGCACCAGCCTTGCCTCATGGCAGGCTATGATGATGGCCTCGCTGGCCCCAGCACCAGTCTAACCCCTGGGCAGGCTCCGATCTGGCCTTGGAGGCCTCAGTAGCGGCCTTGCCTCATGGAAGGATCTGATGCCGACTGCTGGTCCCGTAACCGACCAAACCCCTCGGCAGGCTCTGATCCCGGCCTCGGAGGCCCCAGCACTGGCCTTGCCTCACGGTGAGCTCCAATCCTGGCCTTGCTGGCCCCGGCATCGGCCTAACCCCTTGGCAGGCTCCGATCCCAGCCTCGGAGGCCCCAAGTGGCCTTGCCTCACGGCAGGCTTCGATGCCGGCCATTGGCCCCGGCACCGGCCTAACCCCTCAGCAGGCTCTTATTCTGGCCTCGGAGGCCCCAGTCCCAGCCTTGCCTCACAGCAGTCTCTGATGCCAGCCACGGAGGCCTCAGTAGCGGCCTTGCCTCACAGAAGGCTCCAATGCCAGCCGCTGGCCCCGGCACTGGCCTAACCCCTCGGCAGGCTTCAATCCCTGCCTCGAAGGTTCCAGCACCGACCTTTCCTCATGGTGAGCTCTGATCCCGGCCTTGTTGGCTCTGGCACCGGCCTAACCCCTCAGCAGGCTCCGATCCTGGCCTTGAAGGCCCCAGCACCAGCCTTGCCTCGTGGCAGGCTCTGATCCCGGCCTCACTGGCCCAGCATCAGCCTAACCCCTCAGCAGGCTCCGATCTCGGCCTCGGAGGCCCCAGTAGTGGCCTTGCCTCACGGCAGGCTCCGATCCTGGCCTCACTGGCCTCAGCACTGGCCTAACCCCTCAGCAGGCTCCGATCCTGGCCTCGGAGGCTCCAGCACTGGCCTTGCCTCACAGCAGGCTCCAATCCCAGCTTTGTCGTGTCCGTCGCCAGCCTCACCCCTCAGCAGGCTCCAATCTGAGCACTGTCTTCGCCCAACCAATTGTCCCACGTTCTCAAGGGTGCATGGTGGTAGCATTCTGCCTCTGGGGTTATTATTTCAAAGGTTCCAGGTGTAATGCATCAGATCTCTGCCTCCCCTGAGTACTGGCCACTGCCAATGCCACTGCCTCCACTATTTCAAATCCTTCCCAAGCTTTTTTTACACTCTGAATGTTGTCCAGTGTTCCTAAGCATGCGTGATGGTAGCGTTCGACATTTTGTGTAATTTCTCCAAAAAAAAAAAAATAAGGTTGGTAGGATCAAATTTCTGCTTCTCCTGAATACAAGTCTCCACTGCCATCACGGAGACTGTTTTCAATACCGCCTTTCTCCTTGGTCTCCGCTAAACTCTCTCCTTACAGGTGATGTCCAAGATTCTTCACAATATAAACAGCAGTCCTCCTTCACGGGGAATTTTTCCATAAGTTCCAGTGCATTTGGATAAGTTTTGTCTGCATCTCCAGTATTCTGGCATCTGCAACGGCCTTCTTAACCAACCTCTCCAATATTTTTCTTTTTTCTTTTTCTTTTCTTTTCTTTTCTTTTCTTTCTTTCTCAATAAGAGAAGACAGTGTGTGTGGTTTGAGGAGGTAGTGGGATCAGACACTCAGTAGCACTGTGACCCAGCCCAGTTTCCCCATGGGTCCAGCATGCTCCGTACTACTCTGCGTGGGGCCCAGAGTGCCGCAACCTGGGCCCCGGCTGGTGTGCCCCTCGTGACCCCCACCTGGGACCCTGGTACTGGGCCCAGTTTCTCCAGGGGTCTGGCGTGCTACGTGTGGTCCAGCCCGGGGCTAAATGGTGATTTTTTTTTTAAAAAAGAAATCTAAAGGTACTGTTAGTTTCTAGCATATTGTAGTGTGGTTGTAATCTTGCTAAACTCTCTTATTAAGGCTGATTATTTGCTTCTAAATATTTTTAGCTTTTCTATATAGACAATCGTAGCTGTTTTTAGGTTCATTTTTTCCTTCTGAGTTCTTGTGGCTTTTATTTTCTTGTCTACTTGTTTGACTAGGACATCCAAGACAATATTGAATAGATGTGGTTGTAGGGAGCAATCGTTTTTTTTGTTTCTAGTTTCAAAGGGTATTCTTTCAACTTTCACAGTGTGGTGTTAGTGTAGGATTTCTTTTTCTTTATGGCCCTTAGAAATCCAGCACATGCTACCAGTTTCTTGTGGCTCGAATCTCTAGGTAGCCATTTCTATCATGAGTCGCTTTAACATTTTCAAGCATGAAACGCTTGCAAACCTTATGTAGCTTCCAATATATTTCAGCACTCTGGGTGGAACAATAGACGTTCCTCTGATCAGACTTGAAGTTGGAAAATAACATCACCTTATCCTCTCCCATAGAGAAGTAGGAAATCACAACCTGACAACATTATCAGGTAAAATATTATCATAAAATTGTGTACCCTTTCTATATTCTATCTCCTTGATCTGGATGGAGGTATTAAATGGTATGTGACTGATCCATTGACAGTATATACATATGTGAGATACCAATGCCAGTATCAATATCCTATATGGAAAAGATAAGGAGTGGGGAGGAAACCAGAGGGAAAGCTCACCAAGTGCTGTGTGCCTGTGTGACACTATCACTACCAACTACATTTTGATGTGAGGCTACAATGTACTAATAAAAGTATAAAAATATTTTAGATAAATTAGGTACTTAGTAGGTTCACTTACATACTCACTTTGGTATCTCATGTCTCTTTTTTGGTTCCCCAATTAAAATTGAGATGGGAAGAGTCCAAATTGTACGTAGGCTTTGTTTCCTATCCCAGTCCTTACTGTCCTATTGTGGGCCACTTTTATAATTGCATATAATGTCACAAATTAGAAACCACTTTAGCTTTATATTGACAGTATTTGTGTACATTTACCCATAGTTTACTACAGTCTTGGCTCATGATTTCTTCTCTCTTTTTTGGTGGTACTGGGGATTGAACCCATGGATGTTCTACCAAGAAACACACATCAGTTCTAGTTTATTTTTTATTTTGAAATAGAGTCTCACTAAGTTATTGAGAGTCTCACTAACTTTCTGAGGCTGTCCTTGAGCCTCAAATACTTCTGTCTCAGTTTCCCAAGTACTGGGATTACAAGCATGCTCCACCACATCTGGCTTCACTATTCCTTCTTGCATCTCTAATTTTCCTTTTGTCATCATCTTCCTTGTCCATGAGGTACATCCTTTAGAATTCCTTTCTTGAAGGCCTATTGCTTGTATAATTCTCTCAGTATTTATTTGTCTTGAGAGACTGTTCCACATGTACCAAAACAATTGCATCTCAAGATTGCCATTGATAGGTAAGAGTAAAGGAGAACAATGAGTCACCTTGCTTCCATCTCCCATTGATACAAGTTTAACCCAGAAGTTATTACCTTTCTCACCTTAGTAGCTGGTGTTCAGTGGGGTCATTGAGTGATGCTAGTAGAGATTCATGGGACAGAGGCAACAGTTGCTATACGCTGGTATAAAATGAGGTGCTGTCAGGTTGTTCCTTTCTCAAGGAACATAGATCTGAATTAGTTGCTGTCCACACAGAGATGGTCACTATAGTAGCAGCTTATACAAGAGTCAGGTAAATCTAAGAGGATATAAAGTAGTGCAGAATAAGTGGCCTACTCCATTGTGTTTTTTTGTGATTTTCCTTCTCCTCCTGCTCTTCCTACTTTTCTTTTTCAGTAATATTTGCAGAAAATATATTTGTGGGAATTCTTTGAAACCTGGGTTTAATGTACTTTCCTGCACAAGGCAATTGTGTTTACTTCTGTGAGCTTTCTGGCCCTCTTAAAGCAAATATCTGCTTGTGCTTTTCCAGTTCTCAGGAGTTGTGTGATTTCTAGATCTAATTTTATACAAGTAGCAGTTTGCAGTTCTCAATTCTCAGGAGATATCATACCACTCCCACCAACAAAGACGAGGCTGAGAAAGGCTAATGTTTTCATCATAACTCTCTGTCAGCTGGGTCTGTTGTCCTCCTTTCACAGTGAGTACGGCTCCCGGGAGACTAAGCATTATAAAGGAATCTCCCGAGTCAACTTTTCTTTTTGCTTAGGCCCAATAATTGTTCCTTTAAAACCCAAAACTCTGGACAGCTAAGAAACCACAGATAACCTCAGGGCAGCTCCTGGCATTAGTGTGTTTGTCTCTCTGGCCTCATTGCTTTTCCTTCTTCTTGACTATTGAGAACTATAATTTTCTTGCTAACTCATCTGTCAGTCATTCTATCAGACATGCACGTGCATGTGTGTGTGCACATGCATGCACACATGTGCACATACTTGCCTTTTTAGGTATTCTGTACCAGGAGTATTTTCTACAGTATTATCTGTTCTCTTAAACCAATATCAAACTGCTATTGAATGATAAGTTAGCCATTAAGGACTGAATTATTTCTGCTTTGCATTACCTGAAAATTGATAAGCACGTTCTTTGAGTTTTTCTATTGCTAAGGTCTTAGCATTTCTAGTGTTAAGATCTCTTGGAAGTCTCAACTGCCATTCTATTCCTTAGAAGTTTTTAATCCTCAGGCCTGAGATTTATACTGCTTGGTTCCTTACATTTTGTCCTGTCCCTAAAAATAAATACATAAGTTTTTGTTATTTTAAAAGGAAACAGCTCCTGGTCATCTTTTGCTGCCTAAAACATCAGCTCAAAACTCAGCGACTTAAAACAGCAATCATTATTTTATTATAATTTATTTATTTTATGTGTTTTTATTGGTGCATTATAGTCTCACATCATAATGTAAATCATGTTGACATTCACATACATGCACACAGCACTTGGTGGGCTCCCTTGCCTCACCATTGCTCCCTTCCCAATAAACAGTACTGAGATTGACCTTGGTATATTCATATATGTACACATAGTCAATGCTAGTATTTCCATTAATGAACCTCAGCCAGCCTCCTCCCCTTCCCTTGGACCTCCTCCCTGGCTCCACTGAGATTTCTCCTCCATTATCTGGAGTCTCTCTTGTATCCCAATTACTTGCTAGCTTGCACATATTTGAGAAAAAGTAAGACCCTTTACTTTCTGTGACTGACTAATCTCACTCAGCATAATATTCTCCAGGCCCTTCCATTTGCTTGCAAATGACATAATTTTGTTCTTCTTTATTGCTGAGTGTAATTCCATTGTGTATATTTTCATAATTTTGTAATCCATTCATCTGTTGATGGACACTTAGATTGGTTCTGTTATTTGGCTATTGTGATTGTGCTGCTATAAACATGGGTATGCATATATTACTGTAGTTCTCTGGTTTCTCTCTTTTTGGAAAAATACTGAGGAATGGTATAGCCAGATCATATGATGGATCCATACCCTATAATTTATATTATCTTTTGAAGTTCTGGGGATTGAGTGAGTTCAGCTGATGATGTCTTATGTGGAGTTTTCTATGGAGTTGTAGAAGCTGGGATTAGAGTCATCTTACTTTTTTTTTTTACTCACATGCTTTAAAGTTGATGCTAGGCATCTACTGGAACCTCAGCTGGGCTGTGGTTAGAACACATGGCTGAAAACAGTGACCTGTCACTTTAGCATGTGCATCATCACAGCATGGTGGCTGTATTCCAAGAGAGCTTATACTAAGGAAGATAGTGAGTTTAGAAGCTGTGTTGCTTTCTATGTTTCTGACCTTGGAAGTCATTGCTCAGCTGCATTTTAGTAAAATAGAATTAGCAAGACTTGACAAATATGTGGGAAAAGGAATCCAACTCCATTTTTTTGAAGAAGGATCAAACTAAGTGTGTACATATGTTATAATTGTCACACATTTAAGTAGCCAAACAGGAAAGTACCAAGTATGGACACATTCTAACATATTTTTATTGCCATACTCATTGGTCTTTCATTCCTGATTCTTTTGGTGAAAATGTAACTATGCATTTACTCCAGTTGTTTTATTCACTGGTCATTGCTCCTTGCATCTTCTTTTGGACCAAACTTTCTGTACATTTAAGGTCTGAAAAGGCATTCAAACTACAGTAGTCCATATTGTGTCTTACAAGGACTATTCAAGTAACTTTTATCTGTTCTCTCTACCTCCAGGTTACCCTTCTCCTGTATGCCAATTGCTGATAAATTTTTCTTTTCTTTCTTTTTCATGGTGTTGGAGATTGAGCCCAGGATCATTTTACCTCTGAACTATACCTTCAGCTCTATTTTATTTTTCATTTTTTTTTGGTGGTACTGGGGTTCCTGGAAGCCCTTCTACCTCCGGGCTACACTCCCAGACCTATTTTATATTTTTATTTGGAAACAGGGTCTCCTAAGCCAGCGAGCGCAGCTGGCTTCGAACCTGTCCGATCCTCCTGTCTCTGCCTCCCAAGCGCGGGGATTACAAGCGTGCGCCACCACGCCCGGCAATTTTATTTTTCATTTTGAAACAGGGTCTCACTAAGTTGCTAAGGCTGGCCACAAATCTGTAGTCCTCTTGTCTTGGCTTCCTGCGATGGAATGGCTCAGTCGGAGTACTGGAGACCACTGGGACAGGGTTCTTGGAAGATGGGCAAGGATTCAGCTGTGTTCTGCAGCGGCTTTTTCTGCAGTGATTTCTCCCCCTTAATGAAATAAACTCCTTCAAGTCCCTGTTCACAGTACTAAAGTGGAGATTCATCTCCTGAACTTGGGAAGGAGAGACCTGAAATGATGGACTCAGACAATTGCCTCTCATGCAACTGACAAAGTTTATTTTCCAAAACCAAGATTCTTATACTCTTTTCCAGTGAGATTCCTAGTAGAAAAGCGTAAACACCAAAGAACAATAGTGAGCTATTAAAACAATACAAAAGGAAGACCCAAGATAGCGCTTGTCAAGATCAGCCCAGTACCTTGTGATTAAAGTCAGCCCCCTGGCCTTGTGATTAAGATCAGTTCTCTGGCCTCACAGGTGGGCCTTAGAGGGCAAATTTCGGAAAGGACAGGAGTCACACTCAGAGTCTCATAGAATCTCTTTTAACTCTTTGGAACCTTCCGTTCCTTAGGCTTTGACCATGTCCTCCCATGTCTAGTAACTTCTTTCAGCTGGACGGGGATGAAATTGGGGGTCCCAGCTTTAGGGTGCAGGCATGCAAGTGTGTGGTGAGGGAATCAGATGGGTGAGTATGTCTCTATGGCCGTCCAAAGGACTTCAATAGATGTCTGTCAGGTTCTGTCTGTAACACCATCTGATGTTTGAAAGCTTCAATCCTATGAGACAACACTCACAATACATTTTAGCAGACAGAGCCCAAAAAGCAACATGACAAGAAGACACAGGCGAGCTGATTCCTGTAACTGTTCTCTGATTAATGACCTTGAAGTTTTAAAGAATTATCTCTCCCCAATGTATCTGATGGAGAGTTTTATTGGGAATACACAAGCAATAGGCTTTTGTCTCTGACATACTTATTCCTTAGCCAGGTGGTGCCTCTTTGTCTCGGGGCAGTGCATGGGCTAAGTGTAAAGGTCAAGAATCTACCTGGCCCTCAGCTCTATTGTATTGAGCAGTATTGGTTGCTCATCAAGTAGGGTGCTTTGAAGTCACACACAAAGTTTACCTTTCTTATATCCAGGCTAGATACCAGAGGAGAGGAGATAAACAGAGGCACGAGTTGCCTCTATTGTAGTTTTAGGGATGATGGCTTCAGCTGACTCTTAAGGCTTTTACTATAGGTTAATGATTAGAGAGGGACTCTGCATTGTAATCACTCCCTGCCTGAATGCTTTCACAGCACCTAAGCTCTGACTAGATTTTACATTTTGGAAATTATCAGAGCAATTCTCCTGTACCAGCACATTAATATTGATGCCTCTTTCCAATACTAGTACATTTCCTCCCTGTCTTCTCTAGCCAATTTTATTATAGCTCGGAGCAAGGCAGGGGGCGTCTGAGAGCTCAGACATTTTACCAGAAAATTTATCTTCCACGGAATCAGTTTGTCCCACAGTCCTGATTTTTGGGACCTTGTTTTACATCACCGGATCCATTTGTGTGGAAATTTAATAGAATCATAATAGCTATGAAAGAATATCTAAGAGCAAGGAGTAGTCTGACCAGGGACAATGCTCCCTCAGGGCTTTTCCTCCTTGAGGTTTGTGCCACGTCATTTGTGCAGTGTCACCGCAGACTCCAAGGGAAGCGGGGCCGTGGCAGCTTCCCAAGTATTGGGATTCATATTGTGTACCATTACACTCTGGTACGCTGATACATTTCTAAGTAGAACATCTAATCATGTATTTTCCATGACAGAAAATTACTGGTGTCTCTTCATGTCTATTAATAAACAATTTTTTTATCTCACATCTCACCTCTCAGTTCCCATTTTCCCTTTATAATCTAACAGGGTTAAACACCAGGACTTTTCACATCTCTGTGCTTTTGAATATGTCAATACCCTTCTATAGAATGCCCATCTCTAATTTTTTTTGCTTGGAAACCTCAGCCATCCTTAAGGTGCATGCACAGATATATTATTGTCCCTGCATCTATTTTATAGTCTATTGTTAACCCTAAAATTCTTTTATTTTGAAACATCTATGTTTAAATCTGCTCTAATTCTCTACTTCTTAGGAGGATGCAATCAATACACAAACCAATCTCTTCTGAAGCTAGAAGTAGTACTTGTCAGTTCTGCATAGAAACTCAATCATTTTTAGACCTCCAGATTTTCAAAGGACACTGTTTAATTTCTCTCAAGAATAGTCTCTTCCTACTTTTCTTTGGTGACTGTACCCACAGTAATAATCCATGTTATCTCCAATGGTGAGAAATATAGCTTTACAGAATTTACTTAAATATCAATGAGAAACAAGACTTTCCTGTAGAGATATGACTTAGAAACAGGTAATTCGGCAATGAAAAAGCAATGCAGCATTATAAAAATAAATAGGGGTGGGATATAGCTCAGTGATAGAGTGCAGACTTAAACCATGTGCAAGTCCTTGAGTTCAATTCCCAGAAGTACACACACACACATGGAAAAATAGAATTAATATAGCATATAAAAATTAAAAGCAAAGCCTGGCATGGTGGTGCATGCTTGTAATTTGGGAGGCTGAGGCAGGAGGATCACAGCAGACAGCCTCAGCTACTTACTGAGGCTCTTTGTAACCCAGTGAAGCCATGTTTTAAAATGAAGAATAAGCTGGGCATGGTGGCACACACTTGTAATCTAATCATTCGGGAGGCTAAGACTGGAGGATCGTGGTTCATGGACAGCCTCAACTACTTAGTGAGGCCCTCCGCAACTTAGTGAGACCCTGTTTCAAAATAAAGAATAAAAAATAGGGCAGGGGGTGTAGCTCAGAGGTTGAATGCCCCTGGGTTCAACCCTCAGTACTGCTGAAAGAATAGGACATAATAACTACAAAAGATGCCAAAATATCAGACAAACAAGCATGTAAACCTTAAAAATATGAGAATTAGGAATAGTGAAGAAACAACAAAAATCACGAATACTAACCTAGAAAAAATGCATAAAGGAGAATTCCGAATCCTGATCTACAATATGATGAAAGGTCTCAAAGCATGCATACAGGAAATGCAAAGAGGAAATGTAGACACTAAGAAAGAATCAGAAAGAGGTCTGATGAAATGAGTCAATAAATAAAGACAGCAATAGAAAGAAATTCTGAAAGATTAGGTGAAATGGAAAATAGAATATCATTGTTAGAAGACAGCTCAGTCAAAATCATATAGAAGTCACTACAGCAACAAAACCTAAACATCCAACTATGGGACAATATGAAATTTCCTAACTTACGAATAAAAGGCATTGAAGAAGGGATAGAGGTACAAACCAAGGACGTTCATAATCTCTTCAGAGAAATAATTTCAGAGAATTTTCCAAACATGGAAAGAGACTTAGATTTACACATTCAGGAGACATACAGAACACCATTAAGACAAGATCAAAGAAGGACCTCCCCATGCCATGTAATAATCAAAATGACCAACAAAGAGGCCAAGGAAAGAACCTTAAAAGCAGTGAGAACTAAAGAACAGGTGATGTTTAGGGGCAAAACAATAAAATTTACCCCAGACTATACAACGCAAGTCATGAATGCCAGGAGAGAATGATATGATGTGACCCAGACCCTGGAAGAAAACAATTTCCAACCAAAGCTGCTATATCCAGCAAATTTATTAAAGAAGAAAAAAGAAGCAAGTTACAGAACCAGAGAAGAGATGAAGTTGATCATCAGGGCATCTAAGTAAAGAAGAAATAATATTATACCAAACAGAAGTTAGAACACAATATGACAGGAAACAAAAATTATATTTCAATAATAACTCTGATTGTCAAAGGACTTAACTCACCAATCAAAAGACATAGACTGGCAATGTGGATTAAAAAACAAAAGCCAAACATATGCTGTTTGCAAGAAACTCACCTTACACAAAAACATTCATAGATTGAAAGTGAAAGGATGGAAAAATATATCATGCTGATGGAGACTAAAAATGGGCAGGGGTAGCAATGATATTCAACAAAACAGACTTTAACCTAAAACACATCAGAATTGACAAAGAAGGGCACTCCTTTCATTAAAAGAAACAATTCACCAAGAAGATATGATGATAGTAAATGTTTATGCCCCAAATATGGGTGCAGCCACATTTGTAAAACAAACCCTCCTGGACATCATATCTCAAATAGACCCAAATACAATAATATTGGGAGACTTCAACACACCTCTCACACCACTGGATCAATCTTCAAGGCAAAATATGAGTAAAGACTTTTTAGGACTAAAGAAAACTATAAGCTAAATGGACCTAATAGACATATACAGAATATTTCGACCAGGAACTATAGAATACATATTCATCTCAGCAGCTGATGGAAACTTCTCAAAAACAGATTACATCCTGGGCCACAAAGCAAGCACCAGCAAATTCAAAAGATGTAATATAATTCCCTGCATCTTTTCAGACCATAATGGAGTGAAAATAGAAATCAACAACAGGTAATGCAAAAGAAACTATTTAAATACATGGAGATTGAATTAAACACTATTGAACGACTAGTGCGTAAGATCAAAATTAAGGGAGAAATGAAGAAATTTATGGAAATAAATGATAATAGAGAAACAATTTACAAAATTCTATGGGACAGTTTGAAGGCATTGTTAAGAGGAAAGTTTTTAGCATTGAGTGCCCACATAAGAATGACAGAGTCGCCAAGTAAACAACCTAGTGACACAACTCAAGGACCTAGAAAGAAAATACAACAGCCTAATCCCAAAGCCAGCAGAAGGCAGGAAATTATTAAAATCAGAGCAGCAATAAATGAAATGGAGAGCAAAAAATTCAAAGACTCAATGAAATAAAAAACTGGTTCTTTCAAAAGATTAATAGGATTGACAAACTCCTGGCCAACCTAACCAAAAGAAAGAGAGAATCAACACAAATTATTAAAATCAGAAATGAAAAAGGAGACATTACCCCAGACAGTGGGGAAATTTAAAGGATTATCAGAAACTATATTGAAAATTTATACTACAATACACTGGAATAAATGGAAGCAATCGATAGATTTCTAAGCACATATAACCTACCCAAACTGAACCAAGAGGACACTGCAAGCCTAAACCAATCAATAGCAAGCAAATAAATAGAAACAGCAATAAAAATTCTGCCATCAACGAAAAGCCCAGGCCCTGATGGGTTTCCAGCTGAATTCTACAAAACCTTCAGTGAAGAGCTAATACCAGTACTTCACAACTTGTTCCAGGAAATTGAAAGAGATGGAATTCTCCCAAATTCCTTCTATGAGGCCAGTGTCACATTAATTCCCAAACCAAATGAAGATACCTGAAGAATGGAAAATTACAGATCAATATCCTTGATAAACATAGAGAAAAAAATTCTAAACAAAATACTAGCTATACGCATTCAAAACCATATCAAGAGAATTGTACACCACAACCAAGTTGGTTTCATCCCAGAAAATCAAGGCTGGTTCAACATATGCAAATCAGTACATGTTATTCACCACATACATAGAACTGAGAACAAAAACCACATAATCATATCAATAGATGCTGAAAGAGCATTTGACAAAATCTAACACCCATTTATGTTAAAAACACTGCAGAAAATTGGAATAGAAGGAATGTATTTCAACATCATTAAGGCAATATACAATAAATCCAAAGCCAACATCATATTGAATGGGGAAAAACTATAAGAATTTCCTCTAAAATCAGGAACAAGACAAGGATGCCCACTATCACCACTCCTTTTCAATATAGTTCTTGAGATTCTTGCAATAGCAATAAGAAAAGAAAAGGAAATCAAAGGAATTCAAATAAGAAGAGAGGAATTAAAACTATCCTTATTTGCAGATGACATGACCCTTTATCTAGCAGACCCAAAGAACTCAACCAAAAGACTTCTGGAGCTGATTAACAAATTCAGCAAAGTTGCAGGATATAAAATCAACCTAAAGAAATCAGTGGCTTTTCTTTATGCCAACAATGAATCCACAATGAAAGAAATAAAAAAAATTACATTCACTATAGCCTCAAAACCAATAAAATACTTAGGAATAAGCCCAACCAAAGATGTAAAAAATCTCTACAAAGAAAACTATAAAATATTAAAGAAAGAAATTGAAGAAGACCTTGGAAGATGGAAATATCTCCCGTGTTCATGAATAGGCAGAATAAATATAATCAAAATGGCCATTCTGCCAAAAGTGATCTACAGATTCAGTGTAATTCCCACTAAAATATTAATGTCATTTTTCATAGACCTAGAACAATCAGTCTTGAATTTTATATGGAAAAAGAAAAGACCCATAATAGCCAAAGCAATTCTCAGCAATAAGAACTTGCAGGAGGCATCACAATCCTGGACTTTAAATTATACTATAGAGCAATAGTAGTAAAAACATCATAGTATTGGTACAACAACAGGCATAATGACTAGTGTAACAGAATAGAAGGTACAGAAACAAACTGACACACCTATAGTCAATTAAGGGGCCAAACTTATATGCTGGAGAAAAGACAGACTTTTCAATAAATGGTGCTGGGAGAACTGGCTATTCATTTATAGAGAGATGGAACTAAATCCTTACCTCTCACTGTGCACCATAATCAACTTGAGATGGATCAAAGACTTAGAAATTAGACCAGAGACTATGAAGTTATTAGAGTAGGGCATAGGGTCAACACTCCAACATATAGGCATAGGCAGTAACCTTCTCAACAAGAACTCCAAAGGTCAGAAAATTAAAGCAAAAATTAATAAGTTGGATGACATCAAACTAAAAAGTTTCTTTTCATCAAAGGAAACCACCAAGATCCTAAAGAGGAAGCCTACAGAATAGGAGAAGATCTTTACCAGCCATCACTCTGATAGAGGGCTAATATTCAGAATATACAAAGAGCTCAAAAGACTCTACACTAGCAAAACAACCCAATCAAGGAATGGGCGACTGAATTGAATAGACACTTCACAAAAGAAGAGATACAAATGACCAATAGATACATGGAAAGATGTTCAACATCATTAGCCATCAGGAGATGCAAATCAAAACTATGCTAAATTTCCATCTAACCCCTATCAGAGTGGCAAGCAGAAGGAAATCAAATAACAACAAATGCTGGCGAGGATGTGGGGAAAGAGGAACTCTTTTACATTGTTGGTGGGAGTGAGTGCAAACTAGTTCAGCCACTATAGAGATCAGTGTGGAGATCCCTTAGAAAACTGAGAATAGATCCACTATATGATCCAGCTCTACCACTCCTGGGTATCTTTCCAAAGCAGTTGAAATCAGAGAACTACAGGCACATATGTATACCTATGTTCATAGCAGTACAATTTGTAGTAGCCAAAATATGGAACCAGTCTAGATCTCCATCAACAGATGAATGGATTACACAATTATGGGAAATACATACAATGGAATTTTATTCAGCTATGAAGAACAAAATCATAGCATTCACAAGAAGATGGAAAAACCTGGAGAATATTAATGTTAAGTGAGAATATTAATGTTAAGCACAGAAAGAGTAAGGGCATATGTTTTCTCTAATATGCTGAAAGTAGGGAGTATTGGGGATACCAGAGGGACTCCAGATAATGAGGGGAAAATCTCAGCAAAGCTAAAATGGAAGGATAAGAGAAGAAGGCTGGAGTTGATTAATGTAGGAGCTACATTTGAATATGTGTAAAAGTATGAATATAGCATGGTTTACCTAGACACTCATTCTTGGAAGGGGGAAGGATAACTAGGGGGGAAGAGGGCACCAAGCACAGTTTAAATGTATACCATTTTCAGTGTGTTCCACATATAAAAATAAAAAAAAATAAAGAATAAAAAATAGGGCTGGAGATGTGTCATTGAGATAGAATACTCCTGGGTTCCATCCCCAGTATTGCAAAACTAACTAACTAACTAACTAACTAACTAACTATCTAACTAACAAAATAAATAAAAATTTAAAGCATAAGATCTAGGGAGTAGAATATTATTAAAATTGCAATTGTTGATATACCATTTCAACTTGCCTATTTAGACATATTGATACCTACAATTTTTCTTTATGTACAACATGGAAGATGTTTTCTTTCACTTTTTGATTATATATTTTTACACATATTCCATGTTAAGAATTGAAATATTTGTAAGTCAAAGGATAGGAGTTAGGTTTTTATTTTTGTACTAGAGACTGAACCCATTAGTGTTCTATCCCTGAACTACACCCTGCAGCCTTTTTTTAAATATCAAAACAGGGTCTCACTCAGTTGCTTAGGTTCTTGCTGAATTGTTGAAGCTGGCTTCAAAGCTATGATCCTCCTGGCTCAGCTTCCCAAGTATTTGGATTACAGGCATGTGCTACCATGCCCCCACATCTGATAATGTGCTCTCAAATTTTCTATTCTTTGATATTGTTAAAGTTTTGCTAACTTTTATATGTGTACTGTTTTGTACTAGATTAATTATATGCCTCAAGAAGATAATTTGGTATTTTTCATAATTTTTTCAGAGATTTAAGAATTGTTTTGTTATCCCACTTAGATTTAAAATATACCATAAAAAGATTTTATAAGAGTTAAAACTTCCACATCCACCTGTACATTTCCATTTAAAATATTCCTCTTCAATTGTATCGCTTGTGTATTGAATCAGGTGTCTCATATTTGTAGCATTTGATGGGTTCTACAGAGCTTAATCATGAAATAATATGAAATTAATTTTTGATATGTTTATGAAAATTAATCTATGTAAATGGATGTTTGCTGAAGTTTCTCTTGTTGACTTCATTGCTTTTAATGTTTTTCACTAATCTAGCTCTACTTCTACTTATGGTAATGGTAGTACACAGGTAGTATGCAATGATAAAACAGTCACCTCTATCCTTATTATATCTTTTGATATTGCTAGGAAATATTTTTTCTTTCCTCAGAAATTAAACGAACATGCCTGCTGAACCACTTACCAGGTGATCTATCCCCCAGACTTGCAAAGTTGATTTTTTAAGGTTTCTTGGGAGGTGGTTCAGTTAGTCTAAACTTAGCCTAAACCACCATTTTTAGTGAAGCTGTTTCATTTTCTGATGTGTCTTCCTTCCTTATTTCAGTTTAATAGTTTGGTTTGAATTAGAAAATAGGCTCTTTGCCTTAAGGTCCTCATGCCAAGATATTATCTAGGATTTCTATGTAGCAGAAACTTCACTGTATTCTAGCAAACTAGCCATTCTATTCCTTTTCTTGGACACTGAATCAATTTACAAATGAAAATATAGTGACATTGAAAGGTTCCGAGTTTATAGACCAGGGAAGTGATTTTATGAGCAGCATCTGTCCATCTGCTGTACAGAATGTTCATATACTTAGAAAACATGGTTTTCTATACCTTGGCTCTTCATTTACTGTTATTTTCTGTCTACTTACTAATGCATGCATTTGGAATTGTATCTTGGCTTAATATGTCTATCTTTTCCATCACAGTACAAAACAGCTTCCAAAAGCCAATGCCTTCTACATAGTGTTCAATTCCAAATGCCAATGGCATCTACATAGTGTTAGAAAAAGGGTTAGCCCAACTCAAATAGCTGCAAGCTGCTTATTGTGTGGTGGCAAATTAATTTAGCTAATCTGGACTTTGGTGGCCTCATCAACAAGAAGGAAGTGTTATGGTTAGATGTAGAACATCCCCCAAAGAGCTCATGTATCAATGTTCAGAGTTGATATATCAATTCATGAGGGATGTGACCTCATCATTTTGTACCAGCAGTACCTTAGGCAAGTGGGGTGCAGCTGGAGAAGTTGAGTCCCTGGGGATGTGGCCTTAATGCCTGTGGTTTTGTCTTTGAATCCCCTTGCTTGGTGGTGCTCTCTTGCTTCTGGCCTCCTTGATGTGAGAGCAGTCTTTGCTTTCTCCTTCTCAATGCTTTCTGTCATGATGTCTCTGCAGACCCAGCCTCACATGGAATGATCCTTAAACTCTCCAAAAATTTTGAGCAAATAAATATTTCTTCCTCTAAATTGTGTGGTCAGTTGTTCTGGATTTTAGCTGTGAAAATTTTGACTGAGACAAGAAGTTGAATAGATAACCTTTAATGTCAAGCCCTGATAAGGCATGCTGTTCATCTATTTTCCCATGAGACAACTGCTGACGAACATCTTACATTCAGTGAAGGTTTTTGACTATAGTTCAAGGGTTGCAAGGCTCAGGTTTCATGCTTCACTTGGACATCAATTGAGTGCTACCTCATTTCACCTAAATGGTATAATAGAGGAGAGATAATGAAGTGAATGTTGGGAAAGAACTTTCTAGCCAGGGAAATTATCATGAATAATGGCCTTAAAACAGGGGAGTGGGGGTTGTTGGCTTATTTCAAGAACTAAAATAGCAATATATCTAGATTATAGAAATTGAGAGGGATGTAATGATGACAAAAAAGGTAGACAGGAGCTGTATCTTGTGACCTTTTGTTAATGTTAGTAAGTTTGGTTTTATTTCAAAGTGGATGAGAAGTCCATGCTTCAAATGGAAAAGTGTTATTATCTGGTATTTGGTTCATCTGAGCTTCATCAGGGCTTTATGTCCAATATTAAATCTCCAGTACATAATGCACTATCTAGCTCACAGTAGGCCCTCAAAGCATCAAGAAACAAATAAATGAAATAATAAAATAGTCAGTATAGTTGTAATATGAAGAATAAATCAGGAATATGGGAAGGATGCTATTTGTAAGCTATTACAGTATTCCTTCTGGAAGGGTTTTTGTCTACCATGGACAAATTAGCAATGGAAAGAAGCAAATATATTTCAGTAATATTTTTATGTAGAATTATTGAAACTTGATCATAGTGTTGGGGGTGTTGAAGAGGACTCCTGACTTTCTGATTTAAACAATTTGGTGGCTAGAAATAGCATTATTGAAATGGAGAAGGGTAGATTTGGGAAAAAACCGAGGACTTGAGTTTGAACACGATACATTTGGGATGTCTGAGAGAATATTACTGTGAGGAAATATTATGTTCTCAATTAGATGCATTGGACTGGTAGTTATAAAGAAAATATTGTGTAGATATATATTTGGGCATTATGTACAAATAGATAATTAAAAAGAAATGATACGCAGCTTAGAAAAATTCAGAACTTAGGCCTCAGGAAATCAATATTTAGAGTTCTGGTAGAAAAGAAAGGGCTACCAAAGGAACTAGAAGAACAGTGTCCAAAGAATGAGGGGCAAAATTAGAAAATCAAGAAGTCATTGAAGCAATTCAGGGAGTATTTTGAGAAGGAGAAGAAAGGGTTAACAGTATAGATTTCTCCAGAGAAAACGGAATGTTAATATTCAGTGTCAAATCAGAATTATATGTATTAGATTAAGTCACATGAAATTGCTCTTTTTGTATTTAAACATGGCTAGACATTGGCAATTTTGTATGGTTTGACCTAGTATAAAGGTCATTTAAGAAATATATGTTTCAGGGGAAGATCTCTTCCATTAAATGAGGAACACCTGTATCCACAAGTGTAATATCCTCCTTTCACCTTCCTTTTATCTGTTGATTTACCTAAATATTTTAAGTAAACATTTATTTACATGGCTTTTATCTTAAAGCTCAGGGAAGCCACTGAGGGATTTTAAGTATAGAGTGATAAGATCTGATTACATTTTGTTTCATTGGACTGGGGACTAGTGAAACCATGTCTATTTTCACTCATAGCTCTACACCCATAGCAGAAGTCCAATAATGTTTATGTGCCAGAAATATTCTTTTCTCAACCTGCAGCACAAACCCAGTCTGAAAGTATTTTTTCTAATGCTTTGAAATATTATGGGCATTTGCTCCTAACCATATATATTATACGGCAGTTTACCTGTCACTGTTTTTGCTATCCAAACCACAGTTTTTGATATACCAGTGTAAAGATGTACTGGTCTCCAGACTCCAGGCTGGTTTCACACTCATGGCGACATAAAAATTTACAGTTTTAGTTTTTATGATAGAGCAAGGTCTTTGGTCACGTGGGCTGGCATTCCTGCAAGGCTACAATTAGCTAGATCTGGGTAGCAACTGCTCCCTTAAGACTGGCAATTCACTTTCTAGTTTTCACCATTCTGTATTGGTGTTTCATGCCTTGCCTACTTCCCTCATTGACTCAGTCTCACAGTCCTTGATGATACTTAGATTTGATCACCCAAAATGACCTAAGTTGAAAAAGTTCCTTGGTGGTTAGATTTCAGTGTCCAAGTAAGCAGCACCTACCTTCCTTCCTTCCTTCCTTCCTTCCTTCCTTCCTTCCTTCCTTTCTGTCTTCGTCTTCGTCTTCGTCTTCGTCTTTGTCTTTGTCTTTGTCTTTGTTCTCTCTCTCTCTCTCTCTCTCTCTCTCTCTCTCTCTCTCTCTCCTTTTTTGCTGAGACTGTCAAGAGCCATGGAAAATTTGTAAAAGTATTTACCTAAAAATAGTAAGCAAATTAAGAAATTAAGGGGACAGGACTTTGCTGTTTAGTCATAGTTTCTGCATATGACTCCTAGCAGTGTTTCTCAATCCTGCACACACATTGGAATCATCTGGGGAAGCTTTAAAAAATAGCCATGTCCAGTGTTACCCCAGAGCAATTAGATCAGAATCACTGAGGAAGAGAAGAAAGCATCAGTAGTCTTTTAAAAATCAGATGTTCTAATGTGCAGCCAGGGTTGAGAAATGTTGTCAGGGGAAGCTGCAGACCCAGGAGCAAGAACTGACATTATCAATCTATAAAAATTTTGAGAAGGTCTGGGGAGTTATTTGTGGCTAGTTTTGCAGGCTCTGTGGTGTCAGGAGAAACCATACCTAATTATAGTCTCCTTCCTCAGAAGCTGTAATACCCATCTGGCTGGGATCTCCATCATACCTGGTAGCATCCATGAAATGTTCATCTACTATGTGCTGTTTAGCCATCACTGCTTCCCTCTATTTATTCAAATATGCCCAGTGGGTTAGAGTGGAGATAGAAAACAAAAGGTAGTTCCAATACCCTTACCAGATAATTTATATGACATAAATTATAAGATGAATGGAGAAAGAATAAAAAAGAATCTGGCAGTTAAACAAAGACAAAAACATAAGAAGCCACTTCTGTTTGAATTGTTTATTTCGATTCACATGTCCTGATTCAGGTTACTTTGATCTGGAACATCTTAAAAACTGACTTCCCTCTGAGAGTACTGTTAAAATTTTAAAACACCAAGGAACAATCCAAAACAATGCCAAACCGATCATTGTTTCTACAGTTTCCATAGATAACTTATTTTTCCCAATGACCCAGAATAGCAGGGTGAGAAGTGCTTTTAAACAGTAGCTCTTCAATGACATTCTTCTTGTCTGCCTTTCCAATAATGTCAGAACAATAGGTTTTGAATCTAAGCCTAATATGGAATTGAAAAATTGCAGACTTTGGGTTTATGATGAACACAACCCAGCTGGAGCATTCAGTGAACAATGGCAGGAAGGTTTGGTGAAGCCAATCTGGCCTGCTGTGGCGCCGCCACAAGGGAACGATAGGTTTTAAAGGACACAGCCTAATTTCTCTCTGCAGCTGGGTGTCATTGACTAATGAAAATATATTGGCACGCTGCTCACGGGTTATTGTTCCA
This sequence comes from Muscardinus avellanarius, assembly GCF_963383645.1. Taxonomy (NCBI): domain Eukaryota; kingdom Metazoa; phylum Chordata; class Mammalia; order Rodentia; family Gliridae; genus Muscardinus; species Muscardinus avellanarius. Next base: position 16,255,463 of record NC_137792.1, read on the forward strand.
TGTAACTGCACCTCTTAGCTGGGGATTTGTAAGCAGGCCATGATTGAAAGCAATATGACTGTACTTGGTTATTAAAATATTCCAAATACAGCCTGCCCTATTTATTGGAAACAAAGTTTGACAAGATTATGTTGATACGAGGAGCAGATAATGAAACATCCCCGTGCATAGGCACTGCCAATGTCAACTGGGCAGAATTACAGTCCTTAAATATTTATATAGGAAAATGAAATGCAACTATTAATACTTCTAGGAAGTGATATGGTATGAGAGGAGAAGTAGACATGAAGAATAGGATCCTGGGCTACTTCTAACAGGGCAATTTATCATTTTTATAAAATGGCTGCATGTCTCATTTGTGGAAGTCTTCAAAGAATAGGAAAAAACATAAACACTTCTAAAGCTCTAAAAATGAGGCATGTTTAAACAAAAGTGTCCAAAACCTGATGACTAAATTAATGGTTAAGAAAGGCTTCATTTTCATAAGGATAATTTCTTTGGGGCTGACTTAAGCTCCAGCCAATTTATTTATTTAGTCATCTAAAAAGCATGCTTCATTAACTTAGATAATGTAATTTTTGTTTTACTTAGTTTGGTATTGTTTTGGGTAAAAATCTCTCTAAGCAAGGGAAGGTAAATGTTCTAACAGGCAATACTCACCCTAAAAAGCTACACAAGGCAATAGAAAAAGAAACATAGGTTTAATAACCTAAGTTTTTAATTTTTTTGTGGGTCTTGGGATGGAACCTTGAGGCATTTGACCTCCAAGCTACAACCCCTGCCCTATTTTTCTTATTCTTTATTTTGAAACAGGGTCTCACTGAGTTGCAGAGGGGCTCACTAAGTAGCTGAAGCTGTCTGAGAACCACGATCCTCCAGTCTTAGCCTCCCAAATGCTGGGATTACAAGCGTGCGCCACCATGCTCAGCAATAACACAAGTTTTAACCCAAGGTTCTCTTCTAGTTGGAATTGTGGGAAAGTTGCTTTTTCTCTCCAGGCCTAATTAACTCATTCCCTATCATGTTTACTTTCTGTATTTTATATTTTGGGATTTGACAATATTTTTTATTTTTCTATATATATTTTAGAAATGCATTAATGCTGTTCTGCAGACATTTCCAAACCCATTTTCTTATAAAATTTATAGCTAATGAAGACTATGAATGGTCAGAAGGTCCCTGGATTCTGGAGCATTTGGATCTTCCTGTTTATCTTCCCTGTCATTTTCCCTCATGCTATCACTGAGTTTCCATGCTTTCTGCTCTTCATATTTTCTTCATCTTTTCTTTCTGTCCCTTAGTCTCTTCACTCTCTGCCCTTAGCAACTCCCTCTCTGAGGTGGGCAGCTGCTTTTTGCAAGTCTTGCAATATCCCTCCCTGTCCTTGAGATGGAGATTATTTGAGCAAATTCACATGTACTTTCCTTGAAATATTATGTTGAAAGCAAAATAAAAGTCACTCAACTGAAATTTAGAAGTCTTTAAAAGGCTGTTAAAAGCATCACCTTCAATAAAAATGCTCTGAACTGTAGAGTCATTAGAAACACCTTTATAAATTGATCAATAAATTTAATAATTTGTTCAATTATTTTTTCAATGAATTGTATTAGAGGTAAAACTAGAGTTCTCTTTTTGATTTTCTCTTTCCTTTCTATCCACTAGCTGCCACCACTGCTGCTGACTCTTCCTCCTCCTCCTCCTCCTTCTCTCCTCCTCCTCTCCTCCTCTTCCTAGTCTCTTTCCTCTTAACCTTTTTCAGTCAAAATTTAGCTTGCTGATGGTGACTGCTGGTACTGAACTGAATAAAGTAGTTGGCAGGAGTGAGTAGAAGATGGAAAAAGAATATGGTTTAATTGGGGCAGTTTCTAAACCTTGTCCCAAGTAGGGTGTTGCAAAGCTTTTTCCAGAGTTACATTTCAAACAGAAGTTTGATTCAATAGCATTCCAGAGATGTAAGGAATGTTGTTAAAAAGTGTTAACTACTTATAATTATTTTTATCAGTGAATCAGGATTACCTCAATTATCTACAGTAAAAAAGAATTGTAATCATAGTACTTGGGGAGCTGAGGCAGGAGGATTTCAGGTTCAAAGCATAGCACATAGTAACTTAGTGAGATCTTTTTAAAATAAAATAGGGCTGAGGTGTGACTCAGAAGTAAATTTTCCCTGAGTTTAATCCCCCCATACAACAAAAATTAAAGAAAGAATGATAGATTTGATGTTGAGATTGACTTGTTGGCATCTATAACACTTAATTTAAAAATGTCTCCAAATGTCTTTTTTTCTCTTTGATGGTATAAGTAAATGCTGCACATAATACTTATAAAATAATTTTATGGTAAGAAATACAACATTTATTAGTTATCTATGTAGAGGTTATGTAAGAGGTGATTCAGGGGAAAAATGTTTCCATTGTTTAATATTGCTTGAAAAAGCCAGGCGTGGTGGCGCACGCTTGTAATCCCCGCGCTTGGGAGGCTGAGACAGGAGGATCACGCAGGTTCGAAGCCAGCCACGCGCGCTGGCTTAGGAGACCCTGTTTCCAAATACAAATGTAAAAATAGGTCTGGGAGTGTAGCCCAGAAGTAGAAGGGCTTCCAGGAACCCCAGTACCACCAAAAAAAAAATAAATAAAATTGCTTGAAAGCCACTGATAATATAAAAAAGAGGACACTGGCCTTGAAAAAATGAAGATTTGCTTTCACAACCATCCTCTACCAGTGCTAGCTCAGTTACTTTGAGAACATTATTTAAAAATCTGTGCTTTAGTATAAATATGTGTCCCAAGAGAGATTTGTTAGTTTTTTTTTAAAAGCAAGAATACAAGTAAAAACAACCTATATAAGTATTAATAATCCCAGGAGATATTTGAAAGTTTAAAAAGGAGCTGGTTGGTGCAAAGAAATGTGAAAGAATAATCTTTGTCTCAAAGTCATCTCATGCAATTATATAGGCAAACATACTCTTCCTTTATGTCAGCTAGTGGCCCATTTTGCCATGTCACTGAGAAAAATATAGAGGCTGGTACAGGCCATGGTGGAAAATTCATGAATAACCAAGTTACCATTGTAAAATCTATTTTGTTCCTATCAATGGGGACCCTGACATTGACTTTCACTAGATGTTGAATATCCATGATGCTTATCTATAATATACACTCTCCTCGGGAAAAGGCACTCTTCATCAGATTTATTCCTGAGCAATCCCAAGAAGAAAGTTATAGCTTCATGTTATCATTTAGATTTTAAAATATCCTCAGACCTTATGCTATAGATAACGCAGCCATGTTGGAGGTGGGACTTGGTTTCTAGTCCCTGGAGTGTGTGGCCTTGGGAGCTATGTATCTATCCCTCTTTCCCTTGCTCTTTCTCTCTGTTTCTAGCTTCCATGATGTTAGAGCAGAATCTTTCCATTCATGCTCTCTTGGCTTTTTGCCACAATTGCTTTGAGCTCTGAAGATTTCATTTCACCTACGATGGACTGGAACCTTTGAAATTTCCAGAACTGTAGGCAAGTAAATCTTCCTTCCTCTAAGTTGTGGTCATTAGGTATTTTGGATCATCGTGGTGAGAAGCCTGACTGAGACCCTCATAAATGTTCAGATACTTCCTTAGCCTACCTTTTTTGCTCACAAAACAGCTTAGAATCAAGTTAATGCCTTATTTAAGTGACAAGATAGTAGTACACAATCTGGATCTGCAGAAACATTCAATTCTAGAAGTATCAGAACTTCAGATATTAAGTAAGATATTAAATCCTAGACAGGGGAAAGAAATACAGCTTCTGATTTAAAGCACAGATTCTGCCGGGGGTGGTGGCACACGCTTGTGATCCCCATGCTTGAGAAGCGGAGACAGGAGGATCGCCCAGGTTTGAAGCCAACCACGCTGGCTTAAGAGACCCTGTTTCCAAATAAAAATATAAAAAATAGGTCTGGGAGTGTGTCCCGGAGGTAGAAGGGCTTCCAGGAACCCCAGTACCACACAAAAATAAATAGATAAATAAATAAAATAAAGCACAGATTCCAAATTTAAAGACTTAAATCTGGAGGTTGGTTCTGCATTTACTGCCTAGGTATCCTAGGCAAGCTAGTAAACTGCAAGTTTGTCCACTATAAGATGATAATAAGAAAAATATTCTGGATCTAAAATAAGAACATAGTTCAATTGCTAAATTCAATTAGATAAATAGTTGATTTATTGAATAACAACATTTTTCAAGTGAACCATTAACCTAATTTACCCACTTACTAAAAACTTACTTCCTCATTATTAAGTCTAAAGATCATTGCTGCTAAGACTGATAGAGTGGTTTAATATTTATATAAATCCATTTAAGAGTCATAAAGTATATTTTCATTTCAGAAGTTCAAGTGAGATTTTTTCAACTTATATTGAATTTTTTGAATCTTTTCCTTTATTCCTCTTTTATCATTTTTAGGATTTTTTTAATCCAAAATTTGAAACAGTGAATCAACTTATATTTAGCTATTTGGAGAGTCAGATATCTCAACAGCATCATTTAATTTAAAAAATATTCTGGTGCTAATCATTAATGAAACATCAATGGATACTTATTTCTTAGAGATTTGTATATAGACAGAGTTCTTTTCATTTCAATGTGAAATATATGTATGTTGCCTATGAAATAACATGAAAATAAAGTGCAAAAATCACATGATAGAGCTATTTTGAAAAAAAAAGCAGGTACCAACATAATGATTTCTTCTCTTTAATAGAGCAATACAAACTTGATTTCTAAGTAAATTATAAGAAGACTGAAGTATCACTTGGGAATTTGTAGGGTAAAGCATTAAGTCATCGTATTAGAGAGGCTCAGCAAAGCATTGGTGCTGTTTGAAAATCCTTGAGAGGTTTCAACAATACTACCTATAAGCTTTATTTCAGTGGATTGGAAACTTTTTTGTGCATCTGTGTCACCTGGGAAGCTTGTTAAAAACAGATTTCTGTGCCCTCTTTTGGATCCATGGGTCAAGATCTCCAGAATAAGGATAATAAAAACACAGACAAATTCTTCCTAGGGAATTCTGATGCACATTCAGGGAACACAAGCTTATATTTAGAAAACATCTATGCATGCTAAGAGATAAAACCAAATATGAACAAGAGAATTCTAGAAGAATTGCTTGCAAATTGTACTTTTATATAAGACTCAAAGGGGTCAGCAGATTTGACAATAGAGGTGGCAGTGGTAAGAAGGAAGTGGAAAAGAGAGGGTTCTCAAATTCCTGGCCCTGCTTCAACAGAGCAACTTCATTTTCATCAGTTTTAATCTTTATTTTTTTAATGTTGAAATAGTCTGGTTTTGTACTTACATCAAAGTAATAGAAGACATGAGTGGAGGAGACATAATAGCAAAAAAGCTATGAGATAATGTAAAAAGAGGCCTGAGAAATCTCAAGTGGGATTTGTTTAATTCTATGCAAACAAAAGTTTGTGAGTTCTCCTTTCCAGAAACATCACCATTTTCCCTCTGATTTCCCAAAGCCCTTATCTCTGGTGGAGGATCTGATTAAAAAGATATCTTGACAGGCCATTTGTCCATATGGAAAGACCTAGAAATGTCTTGGGATACAGGTACCATGTCATTCTTGCTAGGTGTCAATGAGTGATGCACAGACTGCTTGACATTGAGCAGGATAATTACTTTAGCTCCTTGGTGCATGACTGAAGTGTGGAACTCTGCTTTTTTGAGACAGAATTGGGAAGTATTTTGTCCTCTGGACTCAGCAGAAGTTATGCTTTTCCTGAGCAATTACTGATGATAGCTTAGCTTCCTTCTGGTTCCCTGGTTCTGGCAATGGGTAGTTTTCACCAGAACAGTGGTCATGATGTTTCTTGAGTGCTGACAACTCATTTCTACACGGTTACTTCTAGTCCTCTTATCTCTCTCTCCTTCTAGCAACCTCTCTTTTGGGTAATATTTCTCTTTTTATTTCCCTCCTTTTCCTGGGAAACCCTTGTCTACTCCCTGTGATGAATGGCCTCGCCTTTCCTTTGCTATCATTTGAATAAGGCATAAATTTAATGTTTTGTTACTTCAAGAGTTGGCCTTTTAGATTGCAAAAAAATCCTAGCTCCTGTTTATTATGCATTTTGAATTTCAAGACAATGCCTCTGAGTTTCAGAGTTAAAAAATGACTTCATTTCATTTGGTTGGTTTCAACTTCCCCAAAGGCCCAGGGGCCATGGTATATTTTTATTGGGCAGTAATTAGGTTACAAAAATGAATTACTTAGAATTAAAGATGTATTAGTCAATGAATCAAATTTTACCTTATCATTATGATATGGATTCAAGATTGAAAATGAAAAAATGTTTCAAGAAAATAGTGAATATCAATTTTTATACTTTATTTGTACATTGTAATTATATATTATAATAAAATTCAAAGTGATATAAATGTCCATGCATAGAGCACTGGGTGTATTTCCCTCAGCATCTGCTCCACCCAATACAGTTAGTGAGATTGGTAGTGATGCCTTTACATATGAATATAACTTATTTGAACCAGTAACAATAATACCAAAACCATAGAAACTGATAGGGGTGCTCTAATGTAGAGAAATTTGGAATAAAGTGACATTTTCATGAACAAAACTTTGTCTGGAATTTGAAATGAAGAGGCATTTTATGAATATGACTTGGGATGGCTTGAAAAATATGGCCAGAGTCCTCATACCAGGTTTTGGGATCAAAGTGATGTAGAAAATCACATATGAAAAAAAAAACAGTTTTAGGTTTACCCCAGAATTGGGAAGAATCATTACTAATATGTAAACTATATATGAATATGCAATTGCTTATATGTATTATAGTTTGAGTAGGAAGTGTCCCCCAAAGACTTTTGTGTTGAAGGTTTGGACCCCATTGCAGTAACGTTCAGAGGTGTGCTTTTAGGAAATGATTAGATTATGAGGGCTCTAACCTAACCAATAGATTAATCTATTTGATGGATTGATAATTTGAATGGACTAGTGGGAGGTGATGAAAACTATAGGAACTGGAACATAGTTGGAAGAAGTAGGCCACTGGAGACATGGCTTGGAAAAGTATTTCTTGAGCCTGGCTCCTTTCTATCTCCCTCTGCTTCCCAGCTGCCATGAGCAGAACCACTTTCCTTTGCTATACCTTTTTTTTTGAAGGCATATTTTATTTTATTTTAATTTAATATTTTTATTGGTGCATCATATTCAAACATCATGTTGGGATAAACAACTTTTGTGTACAAACATGTACACATTGCTGATTTAACCCCTACCCAATTCCCACCCCATTCCCTCCCCGTCCGTCCTTCCCTTGCTGGCTTAGTGATTGACTTCAATATGTTTAAGTACATTGTGTGTTTTACCTTTTATCTATGATGTTCTGCCTCAATTCACATCCAGAGCAATATGGCCTACTGACCATGGTCTAAAACCTCTGAGACCTTGAGCCAAAATAGATCATTCTTTCTCTCAGTTGATTTTCTCAGGTCTTCATCACAGTGATGAAATGCTAACTAACGCATCATGCCATACATAAAACAGCGTGATGGGGAGCCAGCCCTGGTGGCGCACACTTGTAATCCCAATGCTTGGGAGGCTGAGACAGGAAGATCACACAGGTTTAAAGCCAGCCTCAGCTACTTAGTGAGGCTCTCAGCAACTTAGTGAGACCCTGTTTCCAAATTAAGAATAAAATAGGTCTGGGATTATAGCCCAGAGGTAGTAAAGCCCCTGGATTCCAACCCCAATACCACATACACACACATATACACAAAACAGCATGGTGGGTATTCCCAGACATCGGCTACTGACTAAAATAGGAAAAAAGATAAACATTTTTTCTTATATTTGTACATAAATTTCCTTCCATGAGAAATTTGTTACTTAAGCAAAGCTTTATGCTATGGATAGAGGCACTAGTCTAACAAATGCTTGCAGAATTTGTCAAAAAATATAATTTCGAGTTTCATGATGTATAATACCTTTGTGTGTGTGTAAGTGGTACTGGGGATTGAAACCAGGGTCATTCTACCTCCAAGTTATAGCCCAAGCCCCTTATGTATTTGTTCACTTATTTATTTATTTTGCGGTACTGGGGATGGAACCCAGGGGCATCCTACCTCTGAGCTACACCCCCAGCCCTGTGTTTTTATATTTTTTATTTTGAAACAGGGTCTCACTGAATTGCAAAAAGAGCCTCACTAAGTAGCTGAGGCTGTCCGTGAACCACTATTCTCCTGTCTCAGCCTCCAGAATGCTGGGATTACAAACATGCACCACCATGCCTGGCTTATTTTTTGTTTTTAATTTTGTTTTTTGTTTTGGAATAGGGTTGCTGACAACAACAGGCATACTGACCAATAGAACAGAATAGAAGATGCAGAAACAAACCCACACACATATAGTCAATTAATCTTTGACAAAGGGGCCAAACTCATACACTGAAGAAAAGACAGACTTTTCAACAAATGGTGCTGGGAGAACTGGCTATCCATTATAGAGAGATGGAACTAAATCCTTACCTCTCACTGTGCACAGGAATCAACCTGAGATGGATCAAAGACTTAGAAATTAGATCAGAAACTATGAAGTTATTAGAAGAGGGCATAGGGTCAATACTCCAACATATAGGCAACAGGCAGTAACTTTTTCAACAAGACCTCTAAAGCACAGGTAATTAAAGCAAGCATTAATAAATGGGATGACATCAAACTAAAAAGTTTCTTCTCATCAAAGGAAACCAAGAAGAACATAAAGAGTAAGCCTACAGAACTGGAGAAGAACTTTACATCACCACTCTGGTAGAAGGCTAATATGAATAATATACAAAGAGCTCAAAAGACTCTACACTAGCAAAACAAATAACCCAATCAAGAAATGGGCAACTGAATCGAATAGACACTTCACAAAAGAAGAGATACAAATGCCCAATAGATACATGAAAAGATGTTCAACACCATTAGTTATCAGGGAGATGCAAATCAAAACTATGCCCAGATTCCATCTAACCCTGATCAGAGTGGCAAGCATAAAGAAATAAAATAACAACAAATGCTAGCAAAGATGTGGGGAAAGATAAATTCTTTTACACTGTTGGTGAAAGTGCAAACTAGTTCAGCCACTATAGAGATCAGTGTGGAGATGCCTTAGAAATTTGAGAATAGATCCACCATATGATCTGGCTATACCACTCCTGGGTACCTTTCCAAAGTGGTTGAAATCAGAGAACTACAGTAACATATGCATACCCATGTTCATAGCAGCACAATATGTAATAGCGAAAATAAGGAACCAATCTAGGTCTCCATCAACAGATGAATGGATTGCAAAATTATGGGAAATACATACCATGTAATTCTATTCAGTTATATAGAAGAACAATATCATGCCATTTGCAAGAAGATGGAAAGACCTGGGGAACATTATATTAAGTGAGATCAGCCAAGAACAGAAAGAGAAGGGACATATGTTTTATCTAATATGCCCAAATTAGAGAGTATTAGAAATACCACAGGAACTCCAGATAATGTGTAAAATATGTGTAAAAGTATGAATATACCATGGTCAACCTGGACACACATTGTTGGAAGGAGGGAAGGGGAAGTGCGGGAGGGAGAGGGCACCAAGCACAGTCTGAATGTACGCCATTTTCAATATGATCCCCATAAAAATAAAAATAAATAAAAAAAGAAAGAAATAGGATTTTTGAGAGTTTTGCTATATTTCTGAAGCTGCCCTTGAATCTGTGATCCTCCTGTTTAAGCCTCCGTAGTACTGGGATTATAGACATGAACCACCATGCCTGGCCATATCATATCTTTCAATATCATGTCCAAGAGAAATAGCATCTATAGAAGGATTACTTGAAAGATAATCTTTATTTCTCTCAGAAATTCTTAACAAAGCTTTGCTGGTCATTTGGGTCATTAGAATTGTTTATCATATGGGACTCTGTATTTTAGTAGGTCTAAAATCCTTAGAGCTTGCCAAGTAAACACTAGTGCCAATTTTTGGTTGCTGTAAATGTAACAATGTCTCTGCCATAGTTCCAAAGTCCCTGGTGAGGTACCATTGTTCTACAACCTAAAATATAATCATTTTTAACTCAGAGAACTGAGTACCCAAATAGATTATACAGTAAACATACTATAATCCTAGCTAGCTCTAATTCTTTTTAAGTCATAACTAAAACGCTTTACACTTTGTTTTGTATAAAGATATTTTAGCCATTGCAATTAAACGCTTGGCCTTTGTGAGACAGAATTGGGAGATACTTTGTCGTTAGGTCTCAGTAGTTACCTCTGACATAAACTCATTGGGTTTCAACCTTACTTCTGACATCTTATTTTCCTTTTGTTATTTACCTATTAGCTCACATTTCTTCTTCTTCTTCTTCTTCTTCTTCTTCTTCTTCTTCTTCTTCTTCTTCTTCTTCTTCTTCTTCTTCTTCATCTCCTCCTCCTCCTCCTCCTCTTCCTCCTCCTTCTTTTTTGCAGTACTGGGGATGAAACCCAGGGGCATTCTACCTCTGAGCTATAACCCCAGCCCTTATATTTTTCTTATTTTTAATGTTTTCATTTTGCTACATTACAGAGAATTTTGTAATTTGCTTTAAATCCCTTTTGGATCATCGTCAGATTAAAAATGTGTGCATATATTCAGATATATTCATATATTTCATTGAGTGTAAAATTTGTGAGATGTAAATGTAAGAATATTTGTGATTGCCAAATAATTTTATTTTCTAATCACTAATAGCAGTTGGAACTAAAAGTAAAACTTTATAAAACAGCTAAATTAGGGAATTTAATTATTATGATAGCAAAAATGTTTAACTTGCTAATTGCAGTTTTTTGATACATAGTCCTCATATATTATAAAGCATATAACTTGATGCTTAGCAGGAATCTTATTAATTATGCTGCTTCCTCTAATTATCTAAATTCTAGCAGAGTCACAAACTAAAGGGGATAAATAAGATGATTTATATTATGGAATGCATTTGTGAATAATAAAAGTTTATTGTTTTTGCAAAAAATATATATATAACAAAGTGTTGGACTAATTATTTTCAGCCACTTAAAGCTCTAAAATTCTCAGCAGTCAAAAAGAATAGACTATCTTTCCCTTGGGGATAGGTGGGAACATTTGTGGGAAGAAATAACTGGATGCAGAGTTGTAAAAATTCTTTGTATGGGAAGATGTTTTTAGCACAGTAAGTTTTACTAACTATTGGCATGGAGCATAGCACAGATGAACAAAGTTGAAAATATAAAGACTCAAGCAATAATACAAGATGATTGTGTACTTAAATTACATGTTCTTGAAGGTCAGAATATTTTTATTTGCAAAGATCTCTGTATCTTAAGTAGGGGAATGTTCAATATTGATTTAAAAATATAATGGTTGAAACTCTATTTAAGGTCAGTGAATAACAAACAAAACTCAAATTCCAAACTTCCTTTTGCAGGCCAGGAAGCTAGAAGCTCAGACACAAAGGCAAAGAGCAAAACAGAAATTGTTTGAGTTAAAATTCAGTCAAAGTTCTGACTTGAAGATGTGTGTGCAGTGTGTGTGTGTATGTGTATGTGTGTCCACACACACGTGTGCTTGCACATGTATTCTCTCATTGTCCCTCCTTCCAACATTGAGACGGTGTTTTTGATTTGGATATAAAGAATGTGTTTGAAAAATACACCTTTGAAAACCCAAATTACATGTTTCAGGCTGTTATTAGGATGTTAGATAGGATGGTGGCAGAGGGACAAGGCAAACAAGACACAATGGAATTCAGAAATCAAAAGATATGCTGCCAAGAGAGAATTCATGGAGCTGCTAGCCCAGCTTTTCTTCTTTCTTTCTTTTCATTTTTATTGGTGCATTGTAATCATACATCTTGATGAATTTCAGTGTGATACAGGCATACATCTGTACAGCACTCGTTTTTCTTAATAATAAAATGTTTGAGAGACTGCTCAGCTAGAAAGGTAAACCATTCTCAGAATTTAAAAGTGCCAGTTATTTGTAAAGGCAGAAGTCAGGACAGAAGGAAACTTATGATGAAGAATAAGATTATCACTTATCATCACTTAAAGGTCGGGAGAACATAAATAGAAAATACCATGGAGCCTCTGTAGTCAAGTTAATTATTTAGGGTGTTGGCCTCAGTTGCTGGATTTTCTCTCTTCAGAAGCTTTCCTCTCTCTTCCTTCATTTGGTCTGTCCTCTGTTCCCTGTCATACTGGGGACTGGACCCAGGAGCATTCTACAATTGAACCACATCCCTATTCGTTATTATTGTTTATATTTTGAGACAGGGTCTCACTAAGTTGCTGAGATTGGACTCAAACTTGTCATCCTCTTGTCTCAGTCTCCTGAGTAGCTGGAATAACAGGCGTGTGCCATGTGGCCAGCTGGCCTACCTTTTAACCATTAAACTACCCATTAACATCAGCCAGGGAAAAAGGAAAGGAGGAACAATATTTATCAAACCTGTCTTGCAACAGTGGTTAGCCCAAAGCAATACAATTCAAAGATAGAACAAAATAGTCAAGTGTTGCTCTTTATCTATTTTATTTTCTTCTGAAATCAAATGATCATTTAATGATCAGTCTAGTGCATATAAACAGCACTTGTGTGTGTGGGCATGGTCATGGAGACTGTCTGAGGTGTCTGCAAGTGTCCCACAGAAAGAGGGACAGCTAATGAAGGAGACACAATGTTGGGATGATACAAAAATTGCTCAGTTGGACAAATGTATTTGTATATATGGAGAAGGTTATGATGGGGAGTGTCCAGGATACATTGTTTGACCCATGCCATTCACTTAAAAACTTTTGACATGTTGGCTGGGCGTGGTGGTGCACGCTTGTAATCCCCATGCTTGGGAGGCAGAGACAGGAGGATTGCGTAGGTTTGAAGCCAGCCGCGCTGGCTTAAGAGACCCTGTTTCCAAATACAAAGTATAAAATAGGTCTGGGAGTGTAGCCCAGAGGTAGAAGGGCTTCCAGGAACCCCAGTAATACCAAAAAAAAACCCTTTGACATGCTGTATTAGATTTAAAATCATAATGATCATTTTAGAAAGTAAACTTTTACTTCAGAGCAGTTTTAGATTTATAGAATGATGCAAAGATAGTACAATGAGTTCTCATATATCCCATATGTAGTTTCACCTCCTATTAATATCTGATGTGGTATATTTTCTCAGTAAAAATCAATATTGATACAGTTATTAGCTAAACTCCATACTTTGTGGTTTAGATTTCTCTGTTTTCCCATAATGCTCTTTTATTTTCCATGATCTCTCCCAGAACACCGCATTACATCTAATCATTAGGTCTCCTAAGGTTGTGTTCCTCTATGTTGTGACAGTACGTTAGACTTTCTTACTTTTTGGTGACCTTGACAATTTTGAAGATTACTAGTTAGGTATTTTGTAAATTGTCCCTCAACTGGGGTATTTCTGATTTTTTTGTGATAGTAGGATTGAATGCAGGAGCATTATAACTCTGGGCTATCCCTTTAGCCCTATTTATTTATTTTTTAAATTTTAGGACAGTGTTTCACTATGTTGCTGAAGGACTAGATAAGTTGCTGATGCTGCTATTGAACCTGTGATGCTTCTATCTCATCCTCCCAACTACTGGGATTACAGGCAAGCGTCAACTACCCAGCTTGATGTTTTCTTTATGATTAGAATAGGTTGATGTGTTTTTGGAAGGAAGATCACAGAGATAGTCTCATCCTCATCACATCACATCATGAGTACATTATACCAATATGAGTTCTCACTGTTAATTTTGACCTTGATTATCTGATGGAGATGTTTGTCAGATTTCTCCAATGTAAAGTAGTCCTCTCCCATTCCATACTGTACTCTTTGGAAGAAAATCACCCTATGTAATATAAACTTAAAGAGTAAGGAGTTATGCTTCACCTCCTTAAGAATTGAATATCTACATAAATTATCTGGAACTCTTTTGCTTGGAGATTTGTTAGGTTCAATTTATTTATATTTATCTAATCATTTACTGATGTCAGTGTGAATTTATGGATATTTATATTATACTTTGGGTTATAATCAAATAATACTTGATTTTGTACTTAATTTATTCCAGGACTTTTAGTTGGCATCTTTACTACGTGGAAATATCCACATCATTGTCCTTTTGTTTAACACTTTTTTTTTTTTACCTTTTAGCTGTATAAGATGCTCCAGGCTCATCTTCTTGTGGTAGATTACATTGATTGAATTTTTAATATTGAACTAGTTTTACATACCTGGAATAAATCTCACTTGATGTAGTGTATAGGTTTTATTTAACATTTTAGGAGACTTCCGGGAAGATGGCGATGGAGAAAAGCGGAACTTACGAGCCCCGCTAACAACCAAGCTCTATTACCACAAAATCAGTGCCGTTCATAGCCAGAAAACACCATCAGCAGAGAAACAAAAAAATGTAAATACAAGGGACAGAGAAAAAGAGGGCTGGAAAAACGAGACACCAGGCTGCAGTGCTGCGGCCGGAGCTGCGGTGCAAGTGGCGGGCGCCATCTTCTTTTGCAGCACTAGGCTCCAGAGAGGAGGGGGACTCAGAACGGAGCTCAGAGTCACAGAGGAGATACACTGGCCTCACGCCTGAGGACGCGGCAGCAGCGCCTTACTGCCGGCCGCAGGGGTGAGTTCACCAGACGGCTCTAGACCAACGCACTCAACAGCCCACTAGGCTCCAGAGAGGAGCGGCGGACAGCGAGCCGAGGTGAGCCACTGCAGAAAGGCCGGGCGGAATTCGGCAGAGTTTTCGGCGCAGGAAGCATCTAAAGTTCCCAGGGGCTGGGCTCAGCACACTCTGCAGGGACTCAGAACGGAGCTCAAAACCAGAGAAGAAATATGTGAGCCTCATGGCTGAGGGCATGACAGCGGCACCATATTGCCACCAGCGGCAGCAGAAGAGAATTCACCAAGTTCACTACAACTCCATCAGCGCTCTCAACAACAGTGAGTCAAATTGTGGCCCCCATAGAAGAAATCCCAGTATTGTACTCCCAAGGACTTGACCCAGTGGGGGAGTGGTGGTGGCAGAGATATCACACCATAGGAGAACGGCCAACCTGGCACCCCCCCATGGTCTAAAGCAGCCTCGATTGACTCCCTGGTTCTGAGACTCTGCCATACAACCTAGTAAAGGAGTAGTGGGGACTGAGATACCACAGACTCGAGATCCAGAACACCTTAAGTGAAGTCGTAGTGATCCAAGGGAAGAACCCAGAGAAGGCACAAACTTCCGAAATCATGGGAAAGAGGAATAACAATGGAGTAATGAATGCCCACAACCCCACAACATCAGAACCTGATAAAACAGAAATTCAGAGATTTCTAGAAGATCAAATCAGGAAAATAACTGCAGAAATAATAGAGGTGTTTCGAAAAGAATTCAGAGAGAGCCAAAAAGAGATAAAGGATGCAATTAATGAAGTAAAGGCCTCAATTCAAAATACAAACAACTGATTAGACCACATAGAGAATACAATCTTGCTCTTAGAAGATGATCATTCCAAAAATGAATGCATAGTTTCTAATCTAGAAAAAAATATCCGACAGCAGGAATCTGACATTGAAGAAATATGGGCCCATTTTAAGAGAGCTAAGCTAAGAATAATTGGAATAGAGGAGGGAAAAGAAGGGGAAACCAAAGGGATCAACAATCTCTTCAAGGAAATAATAGCAGAAAATTTTCCAAACATAGAGCAAGAGGTTGATACACAGGTCCAGGAAACTTATAGAACTCCCTTTACACAGGATCAGAGAAGAGGATCCCCACGCCACATAATTGTCAAAATGACCATTGTGGAAGCCAAACAGAGAATCTTAAAGGCAACAAAAACAAAGGGCCAAGTGACATTCAGAGGCAAATGAATTGGAATCACTCCAGACTTCCCAAACCAAGTCATGAGAGCCAGAAGGGCTTGGAGTAACATATTCCAAACTCTGAAAGAAAACAACTTCCAGCCAAAAATTTCCTACCCAGCAAAACTTTCTATCAAATTAGATGGGGAAATAAGAAGCTTTCAGGTCAAACAGAAACCTAAGGAATTTATGTCTTCAAATCCAGCACTAGAGAAAATACTCAAAGAGATTAACTACAAAGAAGAATTAGGTAACACACACCAGAACCAGAGAAACAAGATTTTCCATCCAACAGACAACTAAGATTGGTTATCTGTGGAGATTCATTATTTATGTTAGTCTTTTACCTATCTCTAAATTGTATTGTTTGCTTTTATTGTTGCTAATTTTTAGGATCTGTATTTGGAATATTAATAAACCTTCAGATATAACATTTGGAAATATTTATCCCATTATATCAGTAACTTTTAACTCTGTTTACATTGTCTTTGGATGTACAATATTTTTTTATTTTTTAGGAAGTTTGTTTATTTCTTTGTTGCCTGTGCCTTTGAAATCATACCCAAGAAATCACTGCCAATTTCAATGTTGTGAAGTGTTATGACCCATGTTTTTTTCTAAAAGTTTATAGTCTTAAGATTTACATTTAGGTCTTCTATCTATTTTGAGTTAATATTTGTATATGGTGTTAGGTAAGGGTCCAATTTTATTCTTTTTCATGTAATTATTATTTTTCAACAATATTTAGTTAAAAGATTATTACTTCCTTCAAATTTTCTTGGAAACCTTGTCAAAAATAACTTGACAATATATGGAAGAATTTATCTCTATGCTTTTATTTAACTCCAGTGGTTTATATATCTGCCTTTAAAACATTACTACACTGTTTCAATTATTGTAGCTTTATATGGTTTGAAATCAGAAAATATACATCTAGCTTTGTTCTTTTTCAAGATCGTTTTGGGTATCTAGAGTCCATATTCCATATTAGGATAGATTTTTTCTGAAAAATAAATAAATAAATATATGATAGTTTCACCTAAAAAAGAATAAATATTCTCTGGTAAGAAAGAAAACAAAAAAATATTATTATCTTTAAGTCATCAAAAGCTTGGTATCAGACAAATAAAACTGTTATGTGAGATTATCATTGTTAATTTTGGATAAATTGCTGTAATACTAGATGTCAACCACTAAACCAAGCATGGGAAGGATGGATAGGGAGGGTACGTGGTGGGGATTGGATAGGGGCTAATTGGGCGATGTGTGCATGTATGTCTACAAAAGTTATTTTTTTATCCCATTATGATGTATGAATACAGTGCACCAATAAAAAATAAAAAAAAATTTAGGATTGAATTTGCTAAGATCTGGAGGATTTTTTTTACATGCATGTTAGTAGTTAATGAACTTTATTTTAATTACTTTTTATTTTTCAGTTTTATCAAGATATAATTGACAAATATAAATTATGTCCAGTCAAGTTATAGAGTATGATGTTTTAATATACATACATTTTGAAATGGTTACCATAATCAATTAATTATCCTATCCATCTCTACACATATTACTTTTTGTATGTGGTAAAAATACTTAAGATCTACTCTCATGGCAAATTTCAAGTATGTAATACATTATTATTCATTTTAGTCATTATATTATACAATAGGCCTCTAGAACTTAATCATCTTTTTTACATATTTATATATATTGATGAGTCAGATTAGTTTGTAGATTTCCATTCTTATAATGTCATTTTGTTTTGGAACAAGGGTAATGATGGCCTCTTAGAATGAATTTTTTTTTGTGAAAGATTGTGGAATATTGCTACATTTGTTCCTAACATTTGGTAAAATTTAGCAGTGAAATTATTCAGGCATGGCAGTTTCTGGATGGTGTTTTATTTATTATTTTTTATTTATTTACTTTTTCTTTTTTTATTGGTGCATTTTAATCAAACATCTTAATGGGATACCAGATGGTAGAAGCATACATGCACATTTAGCCCTTCCTCACTTCCCACCCCATTCTTTCTCCCCTCCCATGATATATATTCACAGACATATAAAAGGTTATTTTATTTATTTAATCTTTAAAATAGATAATCTGAACAGCCTCTTATTATGTCTTTTTGTACGAATTTTGGTAGTTTGTGTATTTCATGAAATTGGGCCATTTCATATAAGTCAACAAATTCCTAGATGTAGAGTTGTTCATAAAATTTTTATATTATCTTTTTATGTTCATGTAACAGTGGAAATGATTCCTCTTTAATTTCTAACATTAATAACTTGTATTTCTTTTTATAGGTTAGTGTGACTAGAGATTTATCAATTTGATTGGTTGCTTTTAAAGAAGCAACTTCATTCTATACTTTCTATATTATTTTCTTATTCACAATTTCATTGATTTGTACTTTAATTTTATTATTTCTTTTATTATACTTCCTTCAGACTTAACTTTCTCTTATTTCTATAGTTTCCTAAAATGTAAACTTGGGTTATTGTTTTTTGTCTTTTTTTTCTAATACAGTATTTAATGTTATAAATTTTCCTCTAAGCACTGCCTTGGCTGCATCTCACAATTACTTTTTTTTTTGTGGTAGTGGGGTTGCTGGGAACCCTTCTACCTCCGGGCTACACTCCCAGACCTATTTCATATTTTTATTTGGAAACAGGGTCTCTTAAGCCAGCGCGGCTGGCTTCGAACCTGCGCAATCCTCCTGTCTCCACCTCCCAAGTGCGGGGATTACAAGCGTGCACCACCATGCCAGCCTGCATCTCACAAATTTTAAATGTCATATTTTTCACTTAGTTAAATAGTTTTTAAATTTCTCCTGAGACTTTTTAAACCCATGTTGTTTTTAAATTTTTATTTGTTGGATACTTGCCTGTGGCTAATTCTTTTTAAATATAATTTTATTGATGCATTGTAATTATACATCACGGTGAGTTTCAAAGTCATACGCAGAAACATGGATATAAGGCTTGGTGTGTATTCCTTTAGGTCCCATTCCACTACTCATGCCTCCCTATATATTATAGTAAAATTGGTAGTATTACCTTCATATGTGGGCCCATGTGGTATTTACAAATGTGTTAATTTTGAAATATTTGGGCATTTTCTTGCCATATTTGTGTTACTAATTTAGAGTTTAATTTCATTATGGTATGAGAACATGCTTTGTGCGATTTTCATCCTTTTAAATTAGTTAACACATGAAGCCTAAAATGTTAAACTCTCTTGATCTGATGACCATATATTATTTTGAAGTTATCATAAATAGTATACTTCTTGCACAATTTAAGACTTCTTTAGGTGTTCCACATCTTGGATGATAGGAAAAATGATAAAAGGTAGGTTTTATGGCCCAGAATGTGTCCATTTTGGTGAATGCTCCATGAAAGTTTTAGAAGGATGTTGGTGAGATCTTTTATAAGCATCAACTAAATTAGATTGATTGATAGTGCCACTCAGAACAATGATATCTTTACTCATTTTCTGCCTGCTTGATCTAACAATTACTGATGGAATCGACAGGGGCTGAAATCTCCAACTATAATAGTAAATTTCTGGCTTTCTTCTTTCAGTTTTATCAGTTTTTGCCATATATATATATATATATATATATATATATATATATATATACATATACATATATGTGTGTGTATATATCTATTTATCTATATCTATCTATCTATCTATCTATCTATCTATCTACACACATACATACAAAATGCAGTAATGGGGACTGAACCCAGAGATTCCACCTAACGCCAAATAGAATGGCAATCATTCAAAACACAAACAACAAATGTTGGTGAGGATGTGGAGAAGTGGGAACTCTAAAACATTGTTGGTAGAATTGCAAATTAGTGCAACCACTTTGGAAAACAGTATGGAGGATCCTCAGAAGAATGGGGACTAATTTATCATTTGATCCAGTAATACCTCATCTAGGTATCTATCCAAAAGAAAGGAAACCAAATTACCAAACCAATCCATGTGTATCTATGTTCATTGCTGCACAATTCCCCATTGCCAAACTATGGAACCAGCTGAGAGAGCGCATTTGATTATCTCTGCTTTAGCAAGCAGGACGATGAAGAAAGGCTTGTCTATGCTTATAAAACTGAGGTCTTTGATGGTGCCATCTAGTGGAGTTATTGACTTCCATTATAGGTAGCCTCCTCATTCATCATCTTGTATCAAGTCCTTAGGTTAGGTACATCAATGCTGACCTGGCATTGAGACAGACACCATCATCCACATCTCTCTTTCACGTGTGTGTGTGTGTGTGTGTGTGTGTGTGTGTGTGTGTGTGTGTGTGTTACTTTGTGGCAGAATAAAATTCAAATAAATAAGCTGTCAAAAATTAGTGGTTTAAAAAAGAAATTAGTGGTTTATATAATTTGATTAAAATTAGAGTTTACCACTCTGATGGAATCAGGTTCTGTTCAAGTGTTGTTGATCTTGACACTAAATGTGCCAAAATTGTTTAGAGGAATGTTATTTTCCCAGTATTTACAACTCAGAAAAATGAGTGCCAAGAAACCTCTTTGGTATATCTGCTTTCCCAAGCTATTTCGGGCCAAAATTTGAAAACTCAGAAAATTTAGACGCATATGTTTGGGTATATATTCTCAAATAAGCCAAATGTTTCCTTGTTTCAGTTTTCAACATGTTTGTTTCTTCTTTATGGAAATTGAATTCAGAGTTCTGATAAGTCAGAGTTTAATTAGCAACTGGGTCCCTTTGTGGGCAGGAGTGGGGAACAGAACTTTTGTTCAGTGCCTCAACTAAAGAGCCTTCCAAGAGGTTAATGTAAAACCAGTGTTTTTTTTAGTTGTAGTGGTAGTGAACATGAGATGTTAAAATACTTATAAACTGATCTTAGCATCACTAACAATTTAAAAATTAATTACATGTAACTGAGGTGCTAGTTAAAGAAACATTTTGTTAGGTGATTTGCTATTGGTATTTATTAGCCAATTTGACTTACTATATTACCTGAGAATAATTAAACTTCAATTTTTAAATTATTCAATAAATATTTCAGTGTTTTCCTAGTCAAGAGTAAATAAATAAGCTAACAGTTGGAATACTGCTTATTTTTCTAATTACTGTAATGTTCTATTTTCCCCTGAGTCCATGTGAGGAAGTTATGTTTATAATACTTTTTGTGGTACTGGGGATTGAACCTAGAGGCATTCTACCTCTGAGCTATACCTCCAGATTTTTTATATTTTACTTTAAAGAGGGCATTTTTAAGTTGCTGAGAGTCTTGCTCAGTTGTTGTGGCTGTTCTTGAACACACAATCCTCCTGTCTCAGCCTCCCAAGTACTTGGATTACAGGCATGTGCCACCATACCTGGCTGATGATGTTATTAAGGGGATTACACTGTAGAAGCATCTTTTCCCTCCTATTCTCCCTCTTTCTCTTTGGTAACTGCTCAGATTGCACATTGTGACAAGGCCTTCTTGGAGACCTTCTCTCTCTATAGTCTGTCCAACTTAGAGATAACAGTCATATTTGCCCTCAAAAGATTGTCCTTTTGAAACTATCAATAACCTAAAGAGGAAGCCTACAGAATGGGAAAGGATCTTTACCAGCCACCACTCTGATAGGGGGCTAATATCCAGAGTATACAAAGAGCTCAAAAGACTCTACACTAGCAAAACAAACAACCCAATCAAGAAATGGGCAAATGAACTAAATAGACACTTCACAAAAGAAGAGATACAAAGGGCTAATAGATACATGAAAAGATGTTCTTCATCCCTGGCCATCAGGGAGATGCAAATCAAAACTACACTGAGATTCCATCTAACCCCAGTCAGAGTAGCAAGCATAAAGAAATCAAATAACAACAAATGCTGGCGAGGATGCGGGGAAAGAGGAACTCTTTTACACTGTTGGTGGGAATGCAAACTAGTTCAGCCACTATGGAGATCTGTGTGGAGATTCCTAAGAAAGGTGGGAATAGATCCACCATATGATCCAGCTATACCACTCCTGGGTATCTTTCCAAAGGGGTTGAATTCAGAGAACTACAGCAACATATGCATACCTATGTTCATAGCAGCACAATTTGTAATAGCAAAAATATGGAACCAAACTAGATCACCATCAACAGATGAATGGATAGCAAAACTGTGGGAAATACACACAATGGAATTCTATTCAGCCATAAAGAAGAACAAAATTATATCATTTGCAAGAAGATGGAAAGCCCTGGAGAACATTATGTTAAGTGAGATCAGTCAAGCACAGAAGGAGAAGATACATATGTTTCCTCTAATATGCCCAAACTAGGAAACACAAAGAATACCAGTGGGACTCCAGATATTGAAGGGGAAATATTAGCTAAGTTTGGATGGTAAGATAGGAGAGGAGGAAGGCCGGTCTTGATTAATGAGGGTCTACACCTGAACATGTGTAAAATTATGAATAAGACATGGTTAACCTGGACAACCATTGGTGGGAGGGGGGAAGGGAAGATGGGGGCGGGGGGGAGATGGCACCAAATATAGTGTAAATGTATACTATTTATGTTCAATAAAAAAATTGTTATAAAAAAAGATTGTCCTTTTAATGGGATGTTTTGTCAATTGAAAATTCATAAACTCACAATTATTTTACTTATTTGATCATAATGGCCTTTCTCTTTCACTTTGGAAGTTTTTCTTTCTCAAGGGCCTTATAACACCTTCCTTTTGGATTAGGTGGCAATGATGATAGATGTGTCAGAATCTTGTCACCTCAATCTAGGTATCACTGGACATGTCTCCTCCACTGTCTGTACATGGGGGCCAGTTTCCTGCCTTTTTGCTGGAGTGTTCCTTACCATGACATTACTGGAGTGGGTTGAGAGTTGCCAAATCCCTTCCTTCATATTTTATAGGTGTCCAAAATCCTCTAGGACCATGGGTAAATGATTCAGCTTCTCTGTGCCTCAGTTTTCTAGTTGCTAAAGTAGAGAGAATCAAAGTGCTGCTGTGAGGATTATAAATAAACCCATATTTGTAAATCACCTAGAGTGGTGCCTCAGACAGAGGGAGGCATATATGAAGTTTTAGTAATTAAAAATATTATCAAAATTCTGAGATCTAAAAATTATGAGAGCCAGAATGCTGTTCTGTGGTTCACATGCCACCATGGCATTGATTATTTGAGTAATTATAAATGTTACTTTAGCTAGGCATGGTGATATATGCATGTGATATCAGCATTTTAGAGGCTGATATAAGAAGATCATATGTTTGAGGCTAACCTAAGCCACTTAGTGAAACCCTGTTTGAAAATAAAAAAGTAAAAAGGGTTGGGAGTGTAGCTCAGAGGTAGAAGGCCCATGGGTACAATTCCTGGTATCTAAATAAATAAATAAATGTTACTGTACAATGCCACTATTTTGGAACATTAACTTGATCATAAATGAGACTTTTTAAAATGGGTACATAAAATGCCATACAGTAAAATTAAAAATATAAAAACACAGTATTTACTTTTCTTTTTAAACCACTTCATTCTCAAGAAAGAAATCATTAAATTATTGACCAGTGTATTTCTGCGGGTTTTAAAAATCTCATGGGCTAGAAAATGGTTTCATTCATACACAATAAGCCTATAAACATGTACTTCATATCTCTTACAGAACATATTCTCCAGTTCACCCATGTTCTATTTTGTGTGTTCCCATGTTTTTCAATCATTAGTGCAACAATAAATCTGATGTAAGAAACATGCTGTGCCATATAATATTCTCACATTCCAAATGAAAAAATCATGATGGTCTTATGTTACTTTAGAACAGAGAAGCAGAGGCTGAAAAGGTAAACTGCATTGCTTATACCATGAATTTAAACAAGTTAACTAGAGTGGCTAATTAACGCATGTAAATTAAAGGGTATTCCTTCTGTAATGGTTTGGGTATTCCTTCTGTAATGGTTTGGATATACAATGTCCCTCGAGACATCACAGAGTTATGGAGAATAAGTAGCTATGTTGGAGGTGAGGCTTGGTTGAGGAGGGGCTCCTGGGAGTGTGACTTTGGTATTATATATGGTTTATCCTCCTCCTACTCTCTATCTTGTTTTTGGCCTATGTAATATGAGAGCAGAGTCTTGTTCTCTCTCCCTGTTTTCTGCCACCATGCCCTGAGCTCCACATACTTGGCCTGACATGGACCAAACGCTGGAATCTCCAAAAACTGTGAGCAAATAAATATTCCCTTCTCTAAGTTGTATGGTCAGCTGTTTTGGATTATAGCAGTGGTGATGTTGACTGAGACACCTCCCTCATCTATACAGGTATTCTGTCTTAGTTCTTATCACTGCTCTAGCACATTATCATAATACTAGTGGGTTTAAAGATAATGCAAATGTATTATGTTACAATTCTGGAGGTTATTGTTCTATGTTACTTTCTGATGGCTGTGGGGAGAATTGTATTTTTGCCTTTTCTAGAAGCTAGAAGACTCATGAATTCTTTGCCTCATGGCTTTTTCCTCTGTCTTCAAAGTTGCACAATACCATCTTCAAATCAATCTCTCTTCTATCTCTCTGACTCTCCTACCTCCTTCTTTACTTTATAAGGACTGTTGTGATTTCATGGGCACAAGTAGATAACCCAGAATAATAATTTTATTCTAAGATCCTTAACATAATCACACTGCAGTGTTCCTCTTGCTATGTAAAGTACATATTCATAAATTCTTGGGATTAAGGTGTAGACATCTTTAGTGGAAGGCATCATTGTGCCTCCCACAGATGCACTCTTGAGCAGGAAACTGAATGCCATACGGTCATTTGGCTGTCCATACCTTACTTCTGTATCATTTTACAAAGAGTAATTGTAATAATTTCTACAAGTTGTTCCAATCCCTTATCCCTTTTTTCCTCTCTTCCCACAAGTCTTTCCACACATTTAACAAGTTGGATAGCTTTTAGTGTTCTTTTAAGTGATGAAACACTTTGGAGATTTGTGGAAAAGGATTTAATGAGGAGGACACCCACACATTCTGTGTCTGTCCTGGACAGCTACACAAAGAAAGCAAAACTTTACTCTGAGAAAACACCAGCAAAGAAGTAAATGATGCCAAATGATGGCATGAGTCTTTGAAACCATTGGAGAAAGTGGTATAATGTGTGTCCTTTTGATTTTTTCCCCAGAGGAAAAATTAGGAAATGTGGGAGTTTAAATTAGCAAATCCACTGAGCTCTCAAAGAGAAAATTTGAGAGCAAGACCAGTGGCTTTCTGGGCTCTGCACATCCAGCCCTGAGCAGACTACTTGGCATGTCAGAGGTGATTAATAAATGATTAGTGAGTAGATGGCTTATTGAAAGTATCAAGGAACAGCTTAGGCCCTGGGAAAAATTTGGCCTTTGAGATGTGACCTGCAAAAAAATGGTTTTAATATCCTCAGGAAGAAGGGCATTGCCACATTCAGTTTTATTCCTAACTGCTGACTCACACAGCTATTCCTCATTGATTCTTGCTCTCTTGATGCAAAAGAAAATCAACCTCTGGTATCACTTTCTTCTGTCCTTCCTTGAAAGATGAAATAGCAGAACTGCTTCTCTGTTTATTTCCCTCACACATTACTATTGTTTAAAGCACAATTTTCAAATTCATTTCTAGCTAAGTGGATTGATTTTTTATTACTCATGCTGAGCAGTTGACAGTAATGATTTATTACATCTCTGGGATTTTGGCAGCTCCTTACAACTCATGGTTTAATTCACAGTTTTCCCTAATGGCTTGAATGTCTGTGGTGTTTGCTCCTGTAAAGTGATGTACCACTGGGAGAAGTACCCTCCTGGCCTTGAACTCTGGCCTTAGGGGCCTCATTTCTCTGCACATTGTGATCCTACTGACTAGAAGAAGAGAAAACACAGGGAAGACCTGCTGTTTTCTCCTTTCCTAGAAACTGCAGCCATTGCAAATCTGTTCTATACTCTAAAAGCTGGTTGAATTGAGAGAAGTTCTAGGGTAGAGCTGAGAGATGGCTAAACACACAAATCACAGGGAAATGGCCTACTTTCCATGCTTCATAACCACCACAACAAGAACATCAACCTACCCAGGCATGGTGGGGCAAACCACCCAATCCCAATAACTTGGGAGGCTGAGACAGGAGGATTGCAGGTTCAAAGAAAGCCTTGGCAAATTAGTGAGAACTTGCCTCAAAAAATCAAAAGGGCTGCAGGTGTAGCTTGGTGGTAGAGTGCCCCAGGGTTCAATTCTCAGTAACGCATGTACACACACACACATATACACTAGTAACCAACTCTGCCAACCATGTATCAGTATAAGTACTGGCAAATTACAATCCATGGGCCAAATGTAAATCATGATTTGTTTGTATAAAAAAAACTTCATTGGAACACAACTATGTCCATTTGTTTACCTAATAAAGCTAAAATTATAGGCCCTTTCCTTCTTCTTTTTGGTGCTATAGATTAAGCACAGGCCTTCACATGTGCTAAGCACTCAATGTGTCACTGAGCTATATCGCCAGCCCATAGGCCATTTACAAAACATGTTTACTGATGCTGTTTCAGTATACTTAGTCTTCATGTATATAAAGTAGGTTTTAGAAATACAAAAGCCATTTTATGGAAGAGGAAACTAAAGCATTGAGATGACAAATTATGTGCACAAGGTCTTGTAGCTAGAAAGAAGTAGAGAAGTAAAGTTAGAATCTGGAAAGTCTGTTATACATTGACTTGGAAAGTTTCTCAGAGAATGCAGTCACTGCTAAACTGGTCACATTAGCTTATCCTATTCTAATCCTTATGAAATAGTTATAAATAATTGGTAATTGTCCAGTGCCTTTGTGGGGCTTTGACTTAAAAAATTAAACTGATACTCAAAAACATAAAATTGTTCATATTAATAGCATACCATATAATGTTTCCTATGCATAAATCCGATTAAGCGTATTTATCTCCTCAAACATTTAGAGTAACTTGATAGTGAAAAATTAAAAATTTTTTTCTTTTAGGTTTTTGAAATATATATTGTTATCTGTAGTCACCATAATATTCAGTAGCTCACTAAAATCTCCTGCTCCTAACTATAATTTATTGCCTATTGGTCATATATTCCCATAAAACCTCTCCCAGCCATTCCTCTCCCTATCCTCTGGTAACTACCATTTTACTGTCAAATTTGATGAGATCAGATTTTTTAGATTCCACAAATGAGTGAGATCCCATTGGACTTGTCCTTCTGTGCTTGGATTATTTCCATCCATGTTGTTGCAAATTATAAGATTCTATTCCTTTTTATGGATAAATAATATCTCATTGTGTATGTGTTCCAATGTCTGGAAGCATTTCCCCAATGTTTTCTTCTAATAGTTTCACAATTTCAGGGCTTATGTTTAAGTTTTTAATCCAGTTATTTCCATAACTGGTGAGAGATGAGAGCTTAGTTTCATTCTTCTGCATATAAACAATAATTTTTCCAGCACCATTTTTTGATGGTGCTGGGGATTAAAGCCAGAGCCATTTTACATCTGAGCTACACCCCCAACCATATTTAATTTTTTATTTTTAAACAGGTTCTCACTACATTGTGGAGGGCCTCCTTAATTTGCTGAGGCTGGCTGCAAACTGGCTATCCTCCTGTTTCAGACTCGCAAGTACTGGTATTACAGGTGTGTACTAACACACCCAGCTCAACACCTTTTTTTAAAAAGACTCTCCAGCACATGTTCTTAAGACCTGTATTAAAATCAGTTGAATGTAGATATATAAGTTTACTTCTAGGCTTTCTATTCTGTTGGTATATGTGTCTGTTTTAATGTCAATACCATGCTGTTTGTATTACTACAACTTCATAATATGTTTTGAAGTCAGGTAGTGTACTGCCTCATGATTCCTTTTGCTCAAGATTGCTTTGGCTAATTGTGTGTGTGTGTGTGTGTGTGTGTGTGTGTGTGTATGTGCACCTATAATTCATATACATTCTATACATTCATATCATTCACAAACAGTGACAATTTAACTTCTTTTCAAATTTGAATGTCCTTTATTTCTTCTTACTGTCTGATTACTCTGGCTAGCAATTCCAGAACTATTTTAAGTAGCAGGAGTTAAAGTCAGTATCTTTATCTTGTTCCAGATTTTAGAGGGAAAGCTTTCAGTTCTTCTACATTCAGGATAATACAAGCTGTTGGCTTATCATAAATAGCTTTTATTATGTTGATGTACTTTCCTTCTGTACATCATTTATTCAGTTTTTTATCATGAAAGGATGCTCAAATGCCTTTTCTGTATCTATTGAGATGGCCATATGGTCTTGATGTAATGTATCACATTTATTGATTCATATATATTGAGCCAACCTTGAATCCCTGGGGTGAATCCTACATAATTACAGTGAATCATCCTTTTACAGTGTTGTAAAATCTGGGTTGCTAGCATTTTGTTGAGGATTTTTGTATCCATATTAATCAAAGACATTGGCCTATAATTTTTGTTACATGTTTATTTTGTTTTGGTATCTGTGTCTCTGTTTTTGTTTGTTTCAATAAATTTTTAAAATTTGCTTTTTGATCCATTGATTATGCAAAAGTAACCTGGTTAATTTCTATGTATTTGCATAGTTTCTGAAGTTTTTTGTTGTTAATTTCTAGTTTTATTGCATTGTGGTCAGAAAAGATTCTCCATATGATGTAAATTATTAAAAATTTATTGAGATTTGTTGTGTGGCCTACCCAATGGTCTATCCTGGAGAATGTTCCATATGAAAAAAATGTATATTTGGTGGTTGCTGGAAGGAATGTTCTATAGCTGTTTGTTAGTTCATTTGTTCTAGCATACATTTTAACTCTGCCTTTGCTTTGATTTTCTGTCTGATCTTGTCTTACAGTGAGGTGTTAAAACCCCAAACTATTATTATATTTGGGTCTAACTCTCTCTTTACCTCTATTGATATTTAACTTATATATTCAGCTTCTCTGATATTGGGTGTACATTGTGGGTCTTAGATTTTTAACTCAGAACTATTCATGAACTGTACAAACCATTTCTATACATCAGTGGTTCTCACCCTGAGCTAAATGAAGAATCACTTAAGAAGCTCTGAAAGTACTGACATTGGATCCTGTATTGCACCCATATCATGATTCAGTTTGCCTAGCACACAGGTTGTACATGATGACTTTTTAAAGTTCCCAGGATGATTCTAATGCACAGGCAAGGTTGAGAAACACTATTATAGGCAATTGAAAGTCTGGCCCTAAAAGAAGTGAGGTCTTCCCTGATGAGTAAGTAATCAACACAACAGGAAAAAGGAGAGTCCCATAACTCCTATTAGAAACAGCAGCCTATCAGCTGAGTGCAGTGGTACTTGCCTGTAATGCTAGTACTTGGGTGGCTGAGACAGGAGAGTTGTACGTACAAGGATAGCCTCAGCAACTTAGTGAGTTCCTGTTTCAAAAAAAATAGAGGTAGAATGCCTCTGGGTTCAATTCATAGTACTAAAAAACCAAGAAACAAAAACAAACAAAAATAAAAACAAACATCAGCCTATCCTGAATATGTTACACATTGGCAAGCTTAAGTGCAAGAAGTATTTCAGACATCATCTATTTTATCGTGATGAGGAAAGTTGTGTGACATTCTCAAATTTATCTTCTTATTTGTACATAATTGTACTGACATTTATTTTTCCTTGTATGAGAAGAAGCACTCATAGTTACAGAGAAAGGGTGGAAAATTGAACATTCTCCTTTAAAAGGGGGCATATAGCTTCTGCATTCATTCAAAAGTCACAGTATATTTCTACAAAATATACATTTCGAGTTTCTCCAAGTTTTAACCTTTCCTGAAGGGCAAATTACATCAGGGCTGATTTAGATTCACAAGGTTTGTTGACTGGCAGCTGCCTCATGGAATTACATCATAATCATTACCAGCAAATATTGAGTAAGCCCTCACAGGGGAATCTGTGGCACTGTGTTGGTTCCTCAGCTCCCAGAAAGTGCACCTTCATCTCAGTACCCAGGAAAACATCATCACAGCTGAAATTCCAAATAAATACTTAATTCCTCAGATTCTTTCCACTGTTTCTATCTGCACTGACAGTGGAGCTGATGTTACAACAGCATGAAAGTGAACATTTGCCCATAATCTGAGTTCCACAAACTGTCTGCACTCGTTGGTACATTCATTCCAGTAAGAATAATGAAATTATTAAACACTGAGAGATTTACAAGATTTTTCAGAACGACCAAAGGTCACATGTGTTTTCTTTGAGGCTGCTAGAGAGAAGCGGGGTATGTACCTAAAATATCATAGACATTGAGCAGGTTTACATTGTTGTGAAAGTGGCTCCCTGTTTTCCTTTTTTAGGCATAACTGTCAAAGGAGCAGACACATTTCTCTATGCCCTGGCTGGTGGCAAGGAAATGTATGTTTTAGACTTAGAACATGGGAGATTTATGGGATGTTAGCATGTCAAATCTTAGTAACCTCTCAAAAAGGGCCCTTGTGAAGTCAGACTGTCATCAGTCACAGAAACTGATGCATTTGTCTTCTGAGAAATTCCTCCAAAATGTCTTCCAGAAAGATTATGAAGGATAAAAAATCTCAATGCAGTGAAAAGGTATTTGCTAAATGTAAATTTTTTGCTTCTTCTGGCAAGTTCTAAGCACTCCCTTAACTGAGAAATGACAAAATGATACATGCAAATTATCTATTGAAGAAAATACTAAAACGGATTAAAGGCAGCTGTACAAGAATCAATTATTGTATATTTATTGTACTTCCCTGTCAAAATGAGGCTATATTAAATACATTTAAAATGCACACACACACACACACACACACCCCAATATGTAGACTTGTACTCAGCTGAAATTAGATAATGCTCCCTAAAGTCAACCAAGCAAATCAACCCAACTCTACTATTGCAGGAAAGTAGTTTAATGATGATATCAAGGGCAAGTCTATACAATGCTGATATATGTGGATGGAAAATGATATAATAAACATTTAGTCTAATGCTAAGTGTAGATCTGGGCCGTTGGTATGTTTTGCATGTCAGTCATAATTAATATGTAAGATTGGGATGTGTTTTGTTTTATAGAAATTGTAAATTAGAGATCTCAGCTCATATGAGCCACTTTCACCAAATCTGACAACCTATAACCAACTGTGTCAATTTTGTAAATAATAGGATAGGAACCTGGGATAAGCAGAGAGCAAGTCTTTCGCGGTTGATGCTCTGTTGCTTGATCAGACTCTGTTAACTTGAGCAAAGAGTTGTGACTTTGACAATCATTGCCATTTCTCCATTAAGTCCACTATAGGTTATAGGATCAAACAATACATATCTTTCTATATGGCATATTGGAAAAGCAGTTAAACAATCAAGTCACAATTAGGAACTAAATTGGAGATTGAAATTTGAACAGCCTTTACACTGTATGTTCTATTATCTCAGCAATCTATGGAACAATGTGGTAAATTATTCAACATTTGAGCACCAGTGACTAAAGCCCAGTTACTTTTCTCTTACTCTTTCACTTAGAGAAAGAAGAGTTAGTTCCTGATAGAGTAGAAAAATTTAGTATATATGAACTAAAAGGATGGTAAA
Source organism: Muscardinus avellanarius (assembly GCF_963383645.1). Lineage (NCBI taxonomy): Eukaryota > Metazoa > Chordata > Mammalia > Rodentia > Gliridae > Muscardinus > Muscardinus avellanarius. The sequence continues at coordinate 16,286,992 of NC_137792.1, forward strand.
GAACATATTTAATTTCCTTTGTCCATTCATTCAGTGACAATGTATTTGGCATTTGTGTGTCAGACCTAGGGCTCACTGCTGGATACACAGAGGTGGACAGATCACTGCCTTATTAGAGCTTACAGTCCAGTGAGGGGTCATCGGTTGAACAGTCCTCCAAATAAACAGAGTTATAAACTGTGATGAGTGTTATGTAAGAAAAGAACACGATATGATGAATGAGATCAACAAGAGGCCATGACTTAGATGGTGAAGTCTGGGAACTCCTCTTTGGGAGCATTTCACTGGAAATTGAAGAATTTGGCTGGGGAAGAGCACTGATCAAAACTGCCAAGACTTGCTTAACTTGATCACAATTAACCCTTTTGTGATGAAATAAATCTTTTTTGTTGGTGAGCTCTATCACTAAAAGATCAAGTTGTGATGATTTCCTAGTCTCCCAGCATTTTTTTTTTTTTGCCGCTTTTTATCTCTATTTACTGAATATCACTATCTGTGCTGTGTGATGCTGGGAGAATGCTGACATATTTTTCTGAAAATAAAAATACTGGCTTTGAATGGTGACTTTACTTCCTACTTTGAGAGTAGGAACAAAACATTAGGACATATATATATATATATATATATATATACTAAAGATATATATGTGTGTGTATGATTTTAATCTAAATATAGATAAAATGGAAATAAATATTTATTATTTATAGATTGGCATCTTATGTATATAGTCTATACATATACATCATCTAAGGAATTGTATTAATACACTTGCTGATTGCATAACTGAAAAATTTAGATTACTTGAAATGGATAACCAGAGGTCACTGCTCAGAGTAAGCAGAGCCTAGTCTCAGCTCCTTTGTCATTTCCAGCATCTCTTCCTTTTTCATAGCCCAGTTTAGACTCCTCCCTGGCAAGTAGAGAAGCAGCTTTTTGTGGTAACTGTGACCCATACTCCAACTGTTCACATCCCTGACAGCTCATAGCAATTTCTGTCTGGTTCCAATATTTTGCTGTGTTGATAATATTGCTTTTTCTGGTGTTTTCATCTTCAATGGTCATATCTCTCCAAGTAGACACAGGTTGTTGTGGTGCTAGATTAAGTGACAGCCCATTTTTATTTCATAAACTACTGAGGAAATAAAACAGACTCAATGAATACTTCTGGACTAAACTTTCTAGGAGTTTGCAATTCAATGTGTAGCCAAAGAATAAGCAGTATTAGTATCATCTGGAAGCTTGCTACAGCATATTCAAACCTACACTGTCTTTTTGTTCTCTACCACTCTTTTTCCATTTTTCTGGAAGGCCCATCAGATGAAACCAGTACTTCTAAACTTTAATGTATGTGAATCACACAGAGGTAGTAGGAATCCTGTTAAAATGCAGGTTCTGATTTAGTAGACCTGGCTAAGATCTAAGGTTTTATACTTTGATAAGTTCACAGGTTATTCTGATGTTCCTAGTCCAGGAAGCATATATTTATATTTCATTTCCTAAAACTATGTTGTCCAACATGTAGTCTTAGGCAAATGTAACAATTTAGCATTTGACAAACACAGGCTTCACAAGACTTGTATGGAAGAAAGAATATATAATATCTCAATAATTTTCAACATTTTAAACATAGCATACTGGTAGCATTCCAAATATATTCTGCTAAATAAGCTTTAGTTTTTTTACTTTTTAATTTTTTTATTGGTGTATTATAGTCATACATCTTAATGGGATATAAGATGGTGAAGGCGTATACATACACTTTTAGTTTTAATTTTATGTTTCTTTTTACATTTCTAATGAAGCTACTAAGTTTTAAATTCCATATGCAGATCACATGATATTTCTGCTAAACAATGCTACTCTAAAACACTACTATAGTTCTCTTGAACACAGGTATGAATATAGTGTTACACATTGATATTCTACCTCAAATTCATTCTGCCAAAGTGGCACTAGTCAAGAAATATGTGAAAGGAAAATCTTAATTACAGAATACAAAAAAATCCTTAGAAATATTTTCCTCATGAGATTCTGCAAACTCTTCAGGTTTCTCTGGTGTATGTGTGACTCATAATAGAGAACTTCTATATGAATGAACAAATATATATATATATATATATATATATATATATATTAGATTAATAATCTATAATTAACTTCTTCACAAAAACAAATGACAGACAAGAATGCTGTTATTATACCAGAAGTATAATGTAATTGTCCCAACGTTCTTGGATATCATGTTCTATGTTTTTTAGTCTATTTTTTTAACTTTGCATTCCAGTCTTGGATATTTCTACCCTCTGTTATTGACATATTCAAGCCCACTGATTTATTTCTTGGCTGTGTTTACTCTACTAATGAGCCCATCAAAAGCATTTTTATTTATGTTACAGTGGTTTTAATTTCTAGCATTTATTTTTATTCTTTGTTTAGGAATTTCTACCTCTTTGCTTGTATTGCTCAACTATTTTTGCATCTTCTCTACTTTTTTCATTAGAGATCTTAGCATGTTAATAATAGCAATTTTAAATATCTTCTGCTTATTATGAGAAGGTGTGAGAACAGTGGGAGCTGTAGAATTTCTCTATATATGATAATTTGATAGAAAAGGATAGGGTATCCCAGTATGGTGGCATATACCTGTAATACCAGTACTTGGGAGGCTGAGACAGGAAGATTGTAGATTCAAAGTCAGCCTCAGCAACTTAGTGAGACCCTCAGCAACATAAGTGAGCCCCATTTTTTAAATAAAAACTAAAATATGGCTGGGAGTATATATCAAAGGTAGAAGGCTCTTGGGTTTAATCCCCAGTTACACATACACATACAAACACACACACACACACACACACACACACACACACACACACGCGACATAAAAGAAAAAGAAAAAGGATTGGGTAGAGACTTGTTTTCAAATTTTATGCTCATTGCATTTTATTGTCATTTTACTTGTATTGGTGAATGGATACAATGGTGGGTGAAATATGACATGAAAATATGAGTAGGAGGCATCTAGGTAAGCAAGAGGAAATAGGATTTGCCAAGTATATAGGTTTTGGTAATCTTGTTCCTGTGTAACAAACACCCCCAATTCTTAGTTGTATAAAACAATATTTTTAAAACCAGTTATGGATTTTGTGTGTCAGTAATTGGGACAGGTATGGTGGGAAGATTCTTTTTGTTCTAAAAGGTTTGGGTCCTCATCCAGAAGATTCAGTTGGCTATGATGGCCTGAAATTTGGTGGCTAGAATTGCCTCATATACCTGGGTTAACTCAATGGTTAGGTTAGGTTGAATTATTAATCAGAGAGCCTAAACATGGCTTGTCCATGTGTCTTGCAGAGAGAGAGCTATATTTCTACCTATGGTTACAAAAATACAACGGTGTTTTAAAAATATTTAATAAGAATAGAATAAAAGGCCCACTATTAATGAGAGTGATCTAGACAAGCCTGTGCCTCTTTAGGTATTTCTTTGTGTTTTTCTTTTTGGTGTGTTTTTCTTTAAATCTCTTTGTATGTCAGTTATATGAGAACGGCTGCGAGTCGGAATCATTGCATAGATTTCTATGTAGTGCTATGAATGATTTGAAGAATGTATCTTTCATATTCCCTGTGGAAGACTGAATTTTTGAAGATAACCGAAACTATTTCCCATCCTACAGCCTTTTTTTTTTTTTTGGTGGTACTGGGGTTCCTGGAAGCCCTTCTTCCTCCGGGCTACACTCCCAGACCTATTTTATATTTTTGAAACAGGGTCTCTTACGCCAGTGCGGCTGGCTTCGAACCTGCGCGATCCTCCTGTCTCCGCCTCCCAAGCGCGGGGATTACAAGCGTGCGCCACCACGCCCGGCTTCATCCTACAGCCTTTTTAATTTTATTTTTTATTTATTTTATTTTATTTATTTATTTTTTAGCTGGGATCGAAACCAGGGGCATTCCAACTCTAAGCTATACCCCCAGCACTATTTTATTTATTAATTTTAAGCAGGGCTTCACTACGTTGGAGAGATTCTCACTAAATTGCTGAGATTGGCTGTGAACCTATGATCCTCCTGTTTCAGCCTCCTAAGAATTGTGAGTATAGATGTGTGACACGGTTCTGGGCTTCATATGCTTTTAAATAGTGTCATGTTGAGGGGAGGGAAAGATGGCAACCGAGTAAAGCAGCTTCTATGAGTACTGCTGACACTCGATCTCCATAGTATCAAAAATAACGCCTTAAAGAGTCAGAAAATACTATCAATAGAGAAATAAAAGCTATAAATACAAGAGACATAAAAAGAAGACTAGAACAACCAGAGAAGCAGAAAAGAAATTGTTTTACTGCGGTGGCAGCTGCTGGGCTAACGCCACCTTGCCTCACAAACCAGACTCCAGGGAGGAAAAGCAAAGGAGCTGAAGAGACCAGTTGGATATAATTCAGCAGTTCTTTCAGCATGAAGATGAGCTAAAATTTTCAGCAGCCAAGCCCATCACGGTCTACAGGGATTCAGAGCAGAGATCAAAACCAGAGGGGAGATACGCCAGCCTCACGGCTGAGGGCGTGACAGTGATGCCATATTGCCATCAGCAGCGGTGAATTCACCACGCCAGCCCAGCACCAGTACAATCATAAGTGAAATGGTGGCCCCTACAGGAGAAATCCCAATGTTGCACCCTCAGGGACTCAACCAGCTTTGATAAACTATCTGGGTCTGAGATCTAGCAGTTCAATGCAGTGCAGGAGTAGGGGTGGCAGAAATTACTACACACTAGTCACAGTTCCCTAAAGGAAAGCCCCCAGCCCGGCACCCTCAGTGTCTGGTGCAGCTGTGACAAACTGCCTGGGTCTGAGATTTTGCAATACAACTCAGGGAAGGAGTGGTGGTGGCAGAGATGACCACAACCCCCAGAGATCAAGAGCACAATAAGTGAAATCATGGTGAACTGGAGAAGAACCCAGAGAGGTGGGAGTGAGATCTGCTGTTGATCATATCAGAAGCTCAGACAGATTCAGGCTCAAATCAGTGGAAAGTGTGTGGGGAATCTTACGCTTAACTCTAAACCCAATGAGTAGGATTGCCGAGAACACCACAGACATCCCAATTGTGGGGGACAAGGAGAAGTCAGAATAGCCCAGCTCCAGCAGTGTAGAGCTGAGACTCCTAATTTGAGTTTGTTCTCAGAGGCATAAGCTACCAACAGAGGCAGGGAGAGACCTAGACTCCAAATCTGTGGAAAGTGTGGAGGGTTACTTTCACTCAATATTAAATCCAACCCCATTGATATTGACCATCTGCATAGACTGAGAAGACTCAGAGAATCAGACCCACAGAGGGAAAGGTGCCCATAGCAATCGGTATCTACACAAAGAGAGACTGCTGAATTTATTTGTAGAGTTACATTGATTCATTGTTGGGATTGGTTGTTTTTTTCATTCTTTTTTGTATGTGTATACCTGATTGCTTTTTAAAAAATTTTTTGGAGGGTTTGTGGGTTTTGTAGTTATGATTTTTGTTTTGCTTTGTTTGTTTTTGTTTTTTTAAAGTTTACACGAATGTCTATATTATTTTTTACAATTGCATTTAAATCTACAATTATACAAAAAAATTCTCATACAATGAAATACCTTTTACATGTGCACAATTTGGTAATTTTTGACAAATGCATACACCTGTATAACCAGTACTACAATGAACCTATAGAACATTTCATCCCTTCTAAATTCCCTCATGTTTCTTTGTAGACCATTCTTGTTGTCCCACAGCCTGTCTTCTGTTGCTATAAATTGTTCATCTTTTTTTTTGTGTGTGTGTGTGTGGTACTGGGGGTGGAACCCAGGGGCATTTCTATGTTTGGGCTATACTCCCAGACCTATTTTATACATTTGGAACAGCATTTCTATGTTTGGGCTATACTCCCAGACCTATTTTATACATTTGGAACAGGCTCTCACTAAGTTGCTGAGAGCCTCACTAAGAAGCTGAGGCTGAGGCTGGATTCGAACCTGTGCGATCCTCCTGTCTCAACCTCCCAAGTGCAGGGATTACAAGTGGGTGCCACCACACCTAGCCAATTGTTCATCTTTTATTTTTTTCTTGTTTTTAATTTTTATACATATTTTTATTGAAAATAAATGGTATACATTTAAACTGTACTTGGTGCCCTCTACCCCCATCCCCATTTTCCCTTCCCCCCTCCCACCAATGATTGTCCAGGGTAACCATGCCATATTCATACTTTTACACATGTTCGGATGTAGACCCTCATTAATCACATTCAGCCTTCCTCCTTTCCATCTTTCCATTCATACTTTGCTGATATTTCCTTTCCATTATCTGGAGTCCCTCTGGTATCCCCTATGCTCCCTAGTTTGGGCATATTAGAGGAAACATATGTCCCTTCTCTTTCTGTGCTTGGCTGATCTCACTTAACATAATGTTCTCCAGGACTTACCATCTTCTTGCAAATGACATGATTTTGTTTTTCTTTATAGCTGAATAGAATTCCATTGTGTGTATTTCCCATAATTTTGCAATCCATTCATTTGTTAATGGGGACCTGGGTTGGTTCCATATTTTGGCTATTACAAACTGTGCTGCTTTGAACATGAGTGTGCATATGTTAATGTAGTTCTCTGATTTCAACCCCTTTGGAAAGATACCCAGTGGTGGTACAGCCAGATCAAATGGTGGATCTATTCCCATTTTTCTAAGGAATCTCCACACTGATCTCCATATTGGCTGAACTACTTTGCACTCCCACCAACAGTGTAAAAGAGTTCCTCTTTCCCCACATCCTCACCAGCATTTGTTGTTACTGATTTCTTTATGCTTGCCACTCTGACTGGGGTACCAAATCCTCTCCCAAGCTTCTTCCCTTGTGGAAATCTACTCTCTCCTCTCTATCCCTCTTCTATATTTTCTCTTCTTTTTATAGCTCCCTAGGCCTGTATTGGATCAAATTCATATCACTGTACCAGAACTATACATTGCTTACTAGAATTATACTACATTGGGACTATCTCTAATCTCTAGTATATACCACCTTAACAAACTCATATACTCATACTATTCGACCCTATCTGAGACCTTACCCTACTCTTCCATTTACTCCTTCATATCTCCCTTTACTCAACCTTCTTTGTTGAACACAACTTGCCCTTGAAAATACCAACTGATACCTAGAGACTGAAAGAAATCTACCAAAAACAACAGGTACAAACTTCTGAAATCATGGTAAAGAGGAACAACAACAGAGCAATGAGCTTTCACAACCTCACAATAACAGAATATGATAAAATAGAAAGGCAGAAATTTCCAGAACTGTATAAATAATTCAGGATTTTAGAAAAGAATTTAGAGAGACTCTGAAAGAAATGAAGGATGCAAATATTGAGGTAAAGGCATCAATTCAAACTATAAACAATTGATTAGACCAAATGGAGAATAGAATCTCGCTCCTAGAAGATGATCACTCCAAAAATGAATGCATAGTTTATAACAGAGAAAAAAAATTAGTCAACAGGAATTGGATATTGAAGAAATATGGCCCATTTCTAAGAATTATTGGCATAGAGGAGGGAAAAGAATGTAAAACCAAAGGGATCAACAATGTCTTCAAAGAAGTAATAGAAAAAATTTTTCGAAACATAGACCAAGAGGTCGATACACAGGTTCAGAAAACATACAGAACTCCCTTTAGACAAGATTTGAGAAAAGGTTCCCAATGCCACATAATAGTCAAAATGACCAATGTAGAAGCCAAGGAGCGAATCTTAAAGGCAATAAAAACAAAAGGCCAAGTGACGTTCAGAGGCAAACCAATTAGAATCACTCCAGACTTCCCAAATCAAGTCATGAAAGCCAGAAGGGCCTGGAGTAACACATTCCAAACTCTGAAAGAAAACAACTTCCAGCCCCAAATTCCTACCCAGTAAAACCACCTTTCAAACTAGATGGAGAAATAAGAAGCTTCCATGACAAACAGAAGCTGAAGGAATTTATGTCTTCAAAACCAGCAATAGAGAAAATACTCAAAGAGATTAACTACAAAGAAGAAATAAGTAGTACACACCAGAACCAGAGAAACAAGAATTTCTATCCAGCAGACAACTAAGCAAAAAAGAACAAATAGTATTTCAAACAAAAATAAAACCTTAACATGTTAGGAATTAAAAATCATCTCTCAATAATCACACTGAATGTAAATGGCCTCAACTCCCCAATAAAAAGATATAAAGTGGCAAAATGGATTAAAAAACAGAACCCATCTATCTTCTGCTTGAAAGAAACACACCTTACAATTAAAGATAGAAACAAACTTAAGGTAAAGGGCTGGAGCAAGTTAATCCATGCCAACGAAACTCGAAGACAAGCAGGAGTGGCAACTATGGTATCAGACAAGTTAGACATCAAGCCCAAGCTTATTAGAAGAGACAAAGAAGGTCATTTTTTACTGGTAAAAGGAACAATCTAACAAGAAGGAAATAATAATAATCAACATTTATGCCCCAAACATAGGTGCAGCTACTTTCATAAAACAAACTCTCTGTGACATTAAACCACACATAAATCCTAATACAATAATACTGGGAGACTTCAACACCCCTCTCACACCATTAAACCAATATTCTAGACAAAAGGTCAGTAAAGATGCCTAAGAACTAAAGAACATCATTAATCAAATGGACCTGTTGGACACATATAGAATATTTTACCCAACTACAGCAGAGTATTCAGAGTACACATTTTTCTCAGCTGCTCATGGAACCTTCTCCAAAATCGATCACATCCTGGGCCATAAATTGAACACCTGGAAATTTAAAAAAAATGTGACATACTTCCCTGTGTCTTTTCAGACCATAATGGAATGAAGTTAGAAATCAAGTATAAAAATACCCAAAGAAACCACATGAACATATGGAGGCTGAACACCACACTTCTGAATGAAGAATGGGCCATAGAAGACATAAGAGGTGAAATCAAGAAACTTCTAGAAACAAACGTAAAAAAATACAACATATCAAAATCTCTGGGACACTTTGAATGCAGTATTAAGAGGAAAATTTATATCATTGATTGCTCACATAAGAAAAACAGAAAATCATCAAATAAATAACCTAATGACACACCTCAAAGCCCTTGAAAAACAGGAACAATCTAACCCCAAAGCCGGTAGAAGCCAGGAAATAATTAAAATTAGAGCAGAAATTAATGAAGTAGAGAATAAAAAAAAATACAGAAAATCAACAACACCAAAAGCTGGTTTCTTGAAAAAATTAACAAGATAGATAAGCCACTAGCCAACCTATTTAAACAAAGAAAGAATCAACCAAATTATGAAGATAAGAGATGAAAAAGGAGTTATTGCTACTGACAGTGTAGAAATCCAGAGGATTATCAGAAACTATTTTGAAAAACTAAACTCCAACAAAATGGAAAATCTGAAGGAAATTGACAACTTTCTAGATAAATACAACTAGATAAATAAACTGAGTCACGAAGATATTGAACACTTAAACCAACCAATAACAATCAGAGATTGAAAGATAGCCTTTTCAACAAGTGGTGTTGGCAAATCTGGTAAACCATATGCAGAAAAGTGGAAATAAATGCCAGTTTCTCACCCTGCACAACAGTCATTTCAAGGTGGATCAAAGATTTGGAAATTAGACCCGAGACTTTGAGTCTCCTTGAAGAGGACATAGGTCCAACACTGCAACACATAGGAACAGATAAACACTTTCTCAGCAAGACCCCAAAGGCACAACAAACTAAAAGGTGATTCAATATGTGGGATTGCATGAAACTGAAGAGCTTCTGTTTAGTAAAGGAAACTATCAAGAACCTCAATTGAAAACCAACAGAATGGGAAAAGATTTTGCCACCTATAACTCTGATAGAGGACTAATATCTAGAATATACAGAACACTCAAGAAACTCAACTCCAAAAAAATATCATCCAATAACAAAATGGGCAAGTGAACTAAATAGACACTTCATGAAAGAAGAAATTCAAATGGCCAATAAATGCATGAAAAAATGCTCAACATTATTGGCAATCAGACAGATGCAAATCAAAACTACCCTGAGATTTCACCTTACACCAAATAGAATGGCAATCATTCAAAACACAAACAACAACAAATGCTGGTGAGGATGTGGAGAAGTGGGAACTCTAAAACATTGTTGGTGGGATTGCAAATTAGTGCAACCACTTTAGAAAACAGTATGGAGAATCCTCAGAAGAATGGCAACAAATCTACCATTTGATCCAGCAATACCACTTCTGGGTATCTACCCAAAAGAAAGGAAACCAAACTACCAAACGAATGCATGTGTATCTATGTTCATAACTGCACAATTCACCATAGCCAAACTATGGAACCAGCTAAGATATCCATCTACAGATAAATGGATTACAAAACTGTGGGATATGTACACAATGGAATTTTACTCAGCCATAAAAAAACACAATTGCAGTATTTTCAGAGAAATGGATGGATCTTGAGGACATTATGCTAAGTGAGATTTGTCAGTCACAAAAAGTAAGGAATCAGATGCTTTCCCTAATATGTGAAAGCTAGGGTGAAAGTGGTCATAGGAGAAACTCCAGGTGAAAAAAGAAATCCTATGGAGAGGCAAATAAGGCAACCTAACTGTGGTGATTGGAGGTGGGGAGAGGGAAACTCTTTAAAGCGCATGATATACTTATTCATATCGAAGTCAACTAAACCAAGCATGGAGGGGAGGGACAGGGAGTGAGGTGTGGACTGAGTGGGGGATGGCTGGGTGATGTGTATATCTATGTCTATACAAGATTTTTACCTCATTATGATGTACAAATGCAATGCACCAATAAAAAATTCAAACAAAACAAAAAACAAATACTGCCATGTTGAATTTCTTCCAGCAATAGATTAAGTTCATAATTCATTTCTTTGAATATTAATGGGCTGGTTACTATGGCCAAAGTGATCCTATTTGGCTTCTTGAGCTGGGTTAATAAAGATGATTTGCTCATTTGACTTTCTTGAAGAACTTGCTCTTGGAGAACAGTCACAATGCTGTAAAGAATCCCAGGTCACATGGGGAGGTCATATGTAAGTGTTCTGATAGCCCTTGCTGATTGATAGATAGTACTGAATAGCATACTTGTAAGTCTTGAATGAGTCCAGTCCCAAATACAAAGTTATCATCAAACTTTGAGCTTCCCCAGATGACACCTAGTAGAGGAACAATGAACTGTCCTTGTTGAACCCTTTCCAGGTTACAAATATATGGTCAAAATAAATGATTGTTTTGAGCCACATTTTGACATGATTTCTGGTGCAGAAATAAACTGGATCATTTTCTGGTTCTCAGTGTATGCCTTTCTCTTTGTTTGTGTATTTTAATTTCTAACTTACTTCCTTCTGTCTATGGTCCTCCTCTACCTCTTTTCCTGCCTATGTTAGGTTTTTACTCTTAAAATTCTCTTATTTTTCTTGTCTTTTGCTCATTTCTTCCATTGCTTTAACACATAAAAGAATGATTTTATTTTAGATGTATATGTTGGATGGTATTTTTGTGCTCCCTTTTGTTAATTTTTAAAACAGTAGTAGAACATTTAATCTTTATCTAAAACACAATAAAATACAGTTATTCTTCTTATGGGAGTTTTGATTGATTTTTCTGCTTTCTGAATGTCCACGGTTCTCACAGGAATATCATCTATCCTATCTCTGGTGCTCCAAAATGGATAAATGTGTGGACAGTGGGATTTTCTGGTATATATATCCACTTTTATGTCTTTTTTTATTTTTCAGTTCTTGAAAAATGGTATTAATATACAGTTTTTATGGTATTGCTATATTTCTTAAAATATTTTGTTGAACTCTTCCCTTCCAATTCTCATAGACTTAAAAATCTACCCCTTGGACAATGAAGGAGAGAATATATATTTTGTGCTGCTGTGTATCTAATCAGTAGCCTTGCACATGTTAGGCAAGATCTCTGCTACTGAGCTACATTCTCTGCCTGAGAACTAGTTTCTTTTTTGTCAATCTGTTTCTCACCTTGTATGTCTCTTAAATGAGGATATTGGCATTTACCTCATCGTTTTTGTGATATTTAAATAAGTGTTACAAAGTATCTGGAACATAGTGGATCCTTGATAATTATTAGCTCCTTTTTAAAAATTATCATGTTTTCTCTCCAAAGGTGTTTCAGTGAACTTCTATCATTGTTGCTTTCTCAATTTATATTGTCCATAATTAAGAGAAGACCTCTCATTTATGGTTTTTAAGGCCCTTTGCTTGTTGACAGCTTTTCTAGTATTCATTACAATTATGTGGATTGAAAGGATCTATCCAATCATATAACAACTGGTGCTGGAATATCAAGATGACAAAATGATTGTATATTCCACTTTTTTTTGGTTGTTCTTCAGGGCCCCTAAGAGTTTAAGAGCTTTCTCTCCATTCACCCTTTCTATGTGGTATCTCCAGCAGGTTGATGAGACTTCTTATGTGGTATTTAAAAGCTGCCTAAAGTATAAAACAGAGGCAATTGGCTTTCCAAAGCTGAGGCCCTGAGCTACACAGATCACTTCCACTGCATTTTATTGGCTACAAAGAAGTCATTTGGCTAGCTCATATTTGGCAGGGGAGAGGACTACATAAAAGACTTGTTATGGGAATGCAGAGTTCATTGGAGGCCATCTTGGAAGACCAGCTACCAAGAAACAAATTCCTTTTTTTTTTTTTTTTTTGGTGGTACTAGGGGTAGAACCCAGAGGCTTTCTACTTCTGGGCTGTACTCCCAGACCAATTTTTAATATTTTATTTGGAAACAGGGTCTCACTAAGTTGCTGAGAGCCTCACTAAGTAGCTGAGGCTGGCTTCGAACCTGCGCGATCCTCCTGTCTCAGCCTCCCAAGCGCTGGGATTACAAGCATACACCACCATGCCCGGCACAAATTCCTTTTATACTTTAATATTTTAAATTTCTTCCCAATGTATTCTGCACCCCTGATACAGAAAAATCTCTTGAGAGATTTGTGGTGACAGTAGGTAATAGGGATACTATGCTTTGTGCATGCTTTCCCCATTGTGTGAAATATATCTGATCTTCTTATAGAGATGCAAACCTTCTCATTATACTTTCTGACAATTAAAATACTTACCTCATTTTCAGGCCTTCCTTAACTCCCATTGAGAATAACTCTTTTTACCATACCATTGTGATATATTTGCTATTACCATATAGCACTTACCAGTATGTTGGGACCATCTCTCATACTGGATTTGAGGCTCCCAAGAATACACCGGGAAAAAATTCACTCTGTATTTTCACTGTCTGACATCTAGATTTTAGCTTTGGTTTTCCTAACATCAGACCCTGAGACAAGGCTTTGAATGCAAGTAGGTTATTTGGAATGTGATTCCAATAAGCTCTGTGAGGGAATTGGAGGCCAGTCAGAGAAGGACAGGAAGACAATATACAGTGTAGTAATGAGCATGTTACTGTCATATGCAACTGGGACTCCCATCACCTGTAGAATTCTGGGAAAGTATATAGAACCATTATCAAACCTGTCCCACTCCAGAGTGAGAAAGCTGAGGTGTTTATCCATAGACTACCATCCTTCACCAATTGAGGGCTGTTCCTTGGGATATTAGCTCCTATCATTTGTGACTACCTGGCCTTCTATCTTACCCCAAGAACATCCTTATGTGAAAAATCAGGTGGCTGTGGAAGAAAGCCAGTGCCTTTTAATGAAGAATATGACCAGAGTAAAGGTTAGGGAAGGCAGGAATACCTAGAGCATCTGCTTTAGCCAGTGCCTAGAAAATAATAATCAATAAATTCTGATTTAATAACATCAGCTAATGAATGATGCTTGTAGGTTTCATTGTTTTTTGTTTTGGAAAATGTCCAAATTATGAAAAAAGGTCTTTTTTAAAGCATCTTGGGCCCTTGATAAATATTAGTTCATCCCAGTGAATCCTCATGCCCTTTATCAAAACTGTTCCATTGAACTCTTATCATGATTAACTACAAAGATTGTGTTATAAAGCATGTCCACTTAGGAGAGAATATTTGTGGTACCTATGAACATATTTAGTATTGCTCTATTATTTTATTTTCCTGAATACTTCCAGCTTTCCTGATTAAAATATCCCATACAACATTACAAAAATGTAATGCAAGGTCTGATAATGCAATGCTTTTGTACACACTTTACATGAAATGACATTCTATCATTCTCAAGGAAGAGGTCTTAGGAATTTGGCAGGTTGCATTTGATGAAAAAACATGTTAAAATGTTGACACAGGTTGAATTAATGCATTTACTGATTCTTCATTTTTGTATAATTTATAAATTATTATTATTTTTTATTTTTTATTGGTGCATTGAAGTCATATATCTTAATGGGATAAAAGATGGTGAAGACATACATGCACACATGACCCAATTAGCCCTTACCCAATTCTTTCTCCCATTCCCTCACCATCCCTCCTTCTCATGCTTGGCGTAGTAAATGACTTTGATATATTTGTTTAAGTACATCATGTGCTTTAGAGAGTTTCCCTCTTAAATTATTATTTCCTTTATAAATTTACTTCTGCCATTGAGAAACATCTGCAGAGTTTCTACTAGATTTTTTATCTTATTTATAATAATTTGTTTAAGGTCCCTTTTCTTTATAACCTGCAGAGTTACTTTAAAAATCAACAGAACAAAAATTCAGAATGTTAATTATATAGAGTGAAATAGCTTGAAAACAGTGATGTTGAGAAATGAACATATTTATCAATGTTTAGACAAGTACATTTCCCAGAATTTTTTAGCATAGTTGTGATGTGAGTTGACTTACAAATTAATCTGTGTAGTAAGGAGGTGTCTTTTAATAAAGTGTGGCTCCCAAACCTGGGTGAATATCAGAATTACTTAGAAACTTGTCACAAACATAGGTTTCTGGGATCCATGCTTCTGAAATACATATTTGGTTTGCAAAGCAGACCACTCTGAAGATCTTCTATATTCAAGAATTGCTATTACAAAGGTATGAAAATGACTTTGTAGCTGCCTGAATAAAATTTGTCCCACCTAGATTACTAACTCTTTGTGGTCTGGGGCCATGTTTTGTTTTCATTTGGCTTCCTTGACAGCACTCACACTCATACATAACAAATCATCACTAAATAATTTGTGATGACAACCGTCATTGGGCCAGTCTATTTACACTCTTCTTGACTAGTGGGGGAAAGGGAGTCCAGAAAAAAAAGAGAGCTTGGGTAAGTATAGAAAGTTTCTAGTTCTGTCTTGTTGGGTTTGCAATCTGGCATCTCAATGTAGTGTTGAATTGTTTACCTTGCTACTTAATATAACTCTTTGATTCATGCAGTCAAAGGTATTTGAAGGGAGATACCATATATCAAGTGTGTCCCATTGACAAATACTTTCTATAGGTTATCTAATTTAATTCTTAAAACAATTTTACAAGAAATCACTTGTTCTCATTCTGTAAATGAAGAGACAGTTTTAGAGTTTCAGTTGCCTAAAGTCATACAGCAAGTAAGTGACAGAGGTGAGGTTAGAGTTCAAGTCCACCCAATCCCAGTGTTAGTTTTCCTTTAAAGACACAAATATTCTTTTAAAGGTACCTTTCAAGCAACAAGCAAAGTCCAATTATAAAACAATGCTACATGGGGGAATGGAAAAGTGAGGAGGTAAAAGTTCTTTTGCCACATTTAATTTTGAGTTATGAGAAGCAATACATCTTGAATTTTTTGAAAACTAGAGATTAAAAAATGATTAGGATGACTAGCTGAGATGAGTGGGAGCTTGGGGTGGCTATGATAAATAAAATTCTTATGTTCAAAAGGGATTTAGGAAGGCTTTAGGAGGAGTATTCCAAGAGTTGACACAAGAAGAGGTCAAGGAATATATGGGGATTTCAGTTCTATTGGGGTTCAAGGTGAGAATATTTTCAAGTAGCATGAAAGGGAACGTGTAAAGTAGTCTTAGAGATAGGAGAAAGGTGCGAATTACTAGGCATGGATCATTCTAAGACTGCTAGATGGAGTGCCTTTGGGGAATAGGAGGAATTAGGACTGGTTACACTTAAATTCCATTCTGAAAATTGTCCTGAAACAGAGTAGGCTGTCAAAGTCAGGCAGGTCATCCGATAAGAGACCAAAGTATGTGCCAAAGAGTGTGCTTGAGTCATATGTTATCACAGCTAGAGCCACATCCTTAGTGACTGTTCATAGTGAGAAATCTAAGTGTAAAGTTAGCAAAGAAGCAAGTGAATTCTTGCTCAAAAGGGTGAGCAGAATGTCCAGAAACGAAACGTCAAAGGAATATTCCACTTCATATTACTGTGACTACTAGAATAGACATCACTTGCATTTAATGGCACAATCGGTCTCTTTTTACTTCTTTCTTTTTTCATACTCAGGATTTTTTTCTTTTTCTCTCACATAGGAGAAAAGCCATGTCTAATGACAAAGTTGCCTCCCAAAGGCTCATAATAGAATGTAACCTCAGAGAACCCAGGTAACATAGTTTCAGTATTTCTGCTTGGTGTTTATTAGCATAACGGATCATTAGACTTCTCTCATTGAGTCCACCCCTTCAATATAATGAAAATGTCACACTCATTCCACTCTCTGCCTAGCCCCATTTTCCATCCATGTGTCCTCTTTCGTTGGTGCCTGAGGAATTTTACATTTAAAAGGATATAGTTGTATTTTTTTCTTTTAAAAACACATCATTCTACCCCCTTCTTAGCCTCATGTAGAGAATCAATAAGGTCATTAGGTGGCAAGAGTCAATTAGGATAGATGTTTAAGGGATAAGAATTGGCTCCTGGAAACTTATATAGAAAGGGATTTGAAGGATATGCCAAAGACAGAAGAATTGTTATTCACCTGTTAATCACCCGAATAAACTATAAACTCCACGAAAGAAAAATTATTCACAGCAAAATCTTGGCACATAATAGGTGCCCAGTAATTACTTGATAAATTAATGAATGAATGAGTCAAACCTACTAGCCACCATTATAATCTTTGAGAACAATGTGGTATTCACCTCCCACTTGAAGTCTACTTCTCTACACATCACTCCCTTTCTTGGATTATTGGCTCACATACTTCTAATTTGCCCTATTTTAAGCATCTTAAAGGTCAGGGTCATAAAAAATATAATAATTAGATCTTGGTCCTTAGCATGGCAGGCTGTATGAAATAGGAAATTTAGTATATTTTATATATTAATTAGATAATTTTTATGATAACAATATGACTTTCAAGAATTTTTTTTGGTGATACTGGGGTTCCTGGAAACACTTCTACCTCTGGGCTACACTCCCAGACCGATTTTATAATTTTTATTTGGAAACAGGGTCTCCTAAGCCAGCGAGGCTGGCTTTGAACAGGCACGATCCTCCTGTCTCTGCCTCCCAAGTGCGGGGATTACAAGCATGCGCCACCACACCCGGCTCAAGAAAATTTTTAGGTAGCTGAAAGTGCAATCCTGAGTTATTTTTAGAATATAGTTTAGAAGATAAAATTGGCTTTTAATTATTAGCAGGAGCCAATAATGCTATTCTCCAGTAGGAATTAAAAATTCTAGCTGGATATTGATGACTAGTTCATTGACATCGTACTTGAACAAATGTAGGTTAAATTTGGAAAGGATATACTCTAGTAATAAAGTTGGCAAAAGATCAATTTTTGATGGTCTAAAGCTTCCACAGTTGGTAAAATATTCTTAATGGTATTGGAAATATATGGTAATTCATTTTCTTAAGAAAAGGATTTAACTCACATCTTTCTCTGCTGCAGACACAAACTGATGTTTCCAGTGGGATATATTAAGACCTACTGGGTACACAATGTTTTATGGTTATTTCTAACTTCTCTCTCTATATATATGTCTTATAAATGATTCCACAAAAGGAATGATACAAGTTAGGTTTATGTCAAACAACAGAAATAAAAATATATCACAGATCAATATACCAGTTTCCTGCTTGATTTAATGAGAAGTCAGGTATTGCAGATCACTAATAATGAATGAGACCTAGGGATTATTATGTTCATTAGTTAGCTTTGTGTTACCATAATAAAATATCTGAGGCAACCATATTATAAAGAAAAAAGGTTTGCCAGATGTGGTGTTGCATGCTTGTAATCCCAGCACTTGGAAGGCTGAGACAGGAGGATCACACAGGTTTGAAATCAGCCTCAGCTGTTCAGTGAGGCTCTCAGCAACTTAGTGAGAGCCTGTTTCCAAACAAATTATAAAATAGGTCTGGGAGTATAGCCCAGAGGTAGAAGGCCTCTGGGTTCCATCCCCAGTAGCAAAATAGCAAAATAATAATAATAATAATAATAATAATAATAATAATAATAAATGAAAAGTTTTATTTTGGTTTATGGGTCTAGAGGTTCCAGTGCAAGATCTGGTGAAGCCATTGCTTTGGATGTATGGTGAGGGCTGCACATAATCACTCACGCATATGGCAGAGCAAAATGCTTACATTATAAAAAGGAAGCAGAAGAGAGGAGAGAGAGAGAGAAAGAGAGAGAGAGAGAGAGAGAGAGAGAGAGAGAGAGAGAGAGAGGACTGGGGTCCCACAATCCCCTTCATGGGCATGCCAACAATGACTTAAGGACCTCCTACCCACCTCTTAAAGTGTCTACCACCTTCTGGTAGCACAACTCTGAAGACCAAGCCTTTTAACACGTGGGCCTTTGGAGGATACTATCTATTATCAAACCACAGCATTGTGTTAAGAGAAAGCTTGATGGTTAAAAGTGTTGATTTTGTAGTCAGACTTCTTAGATTTCTATCTCAAATCCACCATTTAATACCCATATGATATGTAACTTGAATCATTCAAGTTACATAAACACTTTCTGTCTCATTTTTCTTTTCTAAAAAAATAAATAATAATGGTCAATAGTCTTCATCTTATCAATATCATGAAGGACGTGTGAATTGGAGTATGCTTGTAATCCCAGCATTTGGGAGGCTGAGACAGGAGGATCTGGGTTCACGGACAGCCTCAGCTACTACTTAGTGAGGCCCTCTGCAACCCAGTGAGACCCTATTTCAAAATAAAGACTAAAAATAGGACTGGAGGTGTAGCTCAGAGGTAGAATGCTTCTGGTTCTATCTCCAGTACCAGAAAAAATATTTGTAAAACACTCAACTGGTTTCTGGCATCCAATATGGCCATATATGTGTTTTCTATTGTCATTAGCTTAATCCTGGACTTGGAAGAAATGGAAGAAACTGAGTTCAAAAGACATGGGTCATTGTATATATGGCCAACTGCAGGGTCTGAGCCAGAATCCACTTCTGCTCATTCCAAATCCAGGGTTGTTGTTATTCTGACATGATGTCTTGCCATGGAAATGAAATGATTTCAGAAACCTCAAGGAACTGGAAAATTTGAATGCAGTAGATAACAACCCAAACCAACCAGTGATAATTATGACTGGTATCAACAAGTATATATTAACCCTCCAACCTTAGATACTGTTGTAAATATGTTGGAGCCCTGTCCATATTCTTCTGCTCCCTGGAGCACATTGTATCTACATTCTTCTGGGAGTACTTGTGACTCTCTTCTTGTGGATATTTTTGGTCTTTGAGTGACAAAGCAGAACTATTCAGGACTTAATGTCCTGATAGAAACAGTTTCCTGAACAATGGTGGAAGGAATTTGAAGGATAAACACTCAAGCTTTTGGCCACTCAGATGGGATAACATTTAAGGTTATTCTACACTCCCTCTCAGAAGTCTCCAGCAGGATTAAGTAAGAGCCCAGGCTAGACACTTGCTCCCTGACATCACAATTGGCTACTGTATCTTCCCATCTCACTTTCCTGCTACTCTTGTTTCCTGCAATCACTTCTCAAACTTCTTGCACTCAGATCCTTGTCTCAGGTTTTGCTTGACATCAATGAATGAAAAAGAGAGATAGGCAAGACATCTAGGTAGTCTCTGGTTTGAGAACAGATACACTCAAATGCTTGGTATTCTAGAAGACTAAGAAAAAGCTGACTGTGAAGGTCCTCAGAAAAAAAATTGACGTTTATAGAGTATCTTCCTTTCCATATGTAACAAGCTGGGCCTACTTAGAAATATAAAGTTCTCTGAAACTTTTCAGCACTGAAGAAAACTGGAAATGTTTGAACAAATAAAAATACTTACATAGCTTATATAATTTTTAACACCCTTCACAGATCTAAAGTCACTTTGTTAATTTAGGAACATAAAAATGCATTATGTATAACTTGGTTGGCTCCTAAAAGTATCATGATATCTTGAGAGATGTGAAGGCCTGAAAATTTGAGGGCAAAAAGAATAATGTGAAAAGGAATCTTGATATGCCTTGACTAAATAAAATTCCAGGATTAGTCTATAAATTGTTCAAATAGAGGCTGCTTTTCCAGGTAGAGTCATCTTCCCCAACCTGAAATTGCTAGAAGTATGTGTTTGGTTTTTAGAATAATATTTGTGGCTGAATCTGTGCAACTGAGACACTGGATTTGTACAATGTGCTTACTTGCAGTTTTATTTGGGATATTTAGGGAGAGCACTGAGTTTTTCCATTGTGGAGCATTAACAAACCCAACAGATGGGTCCTTGGCACTTTCTATGAACTTTGGTATACCTCCAGGCACCCCCAGATTGATAAATCCATCTTTAATATAAGCACAGTATTGAGGGAAGAAAAGACACTATGTTGAAATGCAGATTTGGGGATTTCTGTAAGACCCATCCACTTGCTTAAAGACTCGGGTCCTCATACCAATATCAAAGAGGTATAGAAATATGACTACATTCTTTGGCAAAATTGTAGGATGGAATCAGTCAGAAAATGGTACTTTGCTAGCTACAGTGATTAGTTTGAATGAGATCTTTTTAGCTTACTGGTCCAGGCTTTTGTTGATTGGTTGAAGGAGGCTTTCTCTTAGATGTGAAGAAAGAAACATGTGGTTTGAGTTGCTACTTGAAATTATTATTTGAAGTCTTCCTGAAAAAGAGGACGAGCATGGCTAAGAAAATTGCCTGGGATTTAGAAGCAGAACTGGAGGCATGATTAAACTGTACCTAAAACTGGTGCTATCTATGTACTGTTCAGTGAACTAAGACAGCAAACCCTCTTTGGTGATTTAGTCTGTTGGGATGAGGACTTTTATTTCTCCTATTAGAAGATTTACTTCTGGGTCCACTTAGACATTATAAAAATTTGACTACTAGAACATTTTCTTTGAAAATAATTTAATAAAAATGTTGCCTTTACTACAATCACAATATGCTGTGTGCTCAGCCATTTTAACTTTTCCAAAGTCAATGTTAAGTATTCCTTATAAATCTGAGAACATTAAAAATTTAACAAAGGACAAAGTCCAGGGGTCTTTTCTAAAATTATTGTGCATATTTAAAATATACCACATAACATTATGAGATAAATATAGATAGTACTATGGTTACTAGAGTAGAGCAAACTAACGTAGTCATCATCTAACACATGACTATCCACTTTTATGGCAAGAGAAGCTCTAATGTTCTCATGTAGAAAAAATTCCCAATACCATAGGATGTTATGAACTATCCTTCTCATGTTGTATGGGTCTCCTCTGAAATAATAGTTTCGGTTTAAGTAGTAGGATTTTGTCTTACAATCAATGATAGTTTATTGTTTTGCAAGCACATTCCACAAAACTAACGGGCCACATGCCAATATGAAGAAGCAAATTATAATAAACAATTCCACCTGGCTTGAATACCTATTTTATTTGGGCAATTGGCTGTTCTCTTGGCATGTAGTAGTGAGCATTCAACAGCTGGTACCCTCCTACCCATGGGGCCTTTCTTTTCAGAAGATAATTACTTCAGAGATTGACAAAGAGCTAAGATCTGAGCTGGGATCATTCAGGACCAAGGAAGTACCAAAATCTTAGGTGAAAATAATGATGGGAACTGATCATATATGTCTTTTCTCTTTAGGGTACATTGTATTTCCCCTAAGCATAAGGAACATCATTTTAAAAGACCTTTTCCTTTTAAATATAAATTTAAGAGTTATTGAGTGTGACCTTGTGCCCATGATATAGAATTTTCTCTTGGCAATATGTCAGTAATTCATAGAAATACAAAACAAAATGAAACATGGTTTGGCTATATGCATTACTTCATTTTAACTTATTGACTGTTTTTCATTATATCTGGCTCTCTGTCTGGAACACTCACCATGCAATACACGCACGGCTAGCTTCTACTCATCCTCTGTCTTCCTCCAGGAAGTCTTCAAGCACTATTACTACCCACTCACCCATTAGAGCCTGTAGCATTCTGTACTTAACCATTATAGCATTTTCCATTTTACAAGTACCTCTTGCATTTATCTCCAACTCTAGCAGACAGTGACCTGTTATGTATGTATCAGCTTTCCCATCACTGTGATCCAAATACCTGATAAGAACAACTTAGGGGGAAAAAAGTTCACTGGGGACACAGTTCCAGAGGTTTAAGTCTATAAAGCTGGCTCTGAAGCATAAATGGTGATGGTGGTGGCAGGGTATATGGAAGGGTGCTGTTCTCACATCAAAGGGGCTGAAAGCAGAAAGAGAGAGGAGAGAGAGACAGAGAGGTGGGTTCCTGTGGATATGTATAGTCCCTATGATCCCAACCATAAATGGCCTGTCTCCTTCAGCTATGTCCTGCCTGTCTATATTATCACCCAATAAATCCACTCAAATGATTTATCCATCAATGGCTTTATCCACTGCTGAGATTAGAACTCTCCTCATGATACAATTTATTCATTTCTGAACATTTTTTTGCATTGCCAGTACATGAGTTTTCCAGGCAACATTCTACATCCAAACTGTAACATGTTCTAAACAATAGAATATGGTAAACACGATGGGCTGTTCTTCCATGATAAGTTATGTTATATAAAACTGTCCTGCTGCCAAGTTCACTCTAGAGACTCTTCCTAGTAGCTTTGAAGAAACCATTTTCCAGGAGTCCCATAGATACAAGGAAATGAATTCTGCCAGTGAGCTGAATGATATTGGAACTTTACCTTTTATCAGGTGAACATTTAACCCAGAATCCAGCCCTGGCTGATACCTTGACTATTGCCTTGTGACACCCTAAGCAAAAGATGCTTTTAAGCTGTACCTGGACTCCTGACATACAGAGACCATGAGAAAATAAATGAGTCTTGTTTTAGGCCACTGTACTAATGGTAATTTGTTATGTACCAGAGAAAAGTAATATACCAATGGATAAATAAAGTCATTGAGAATAGGGAAAATATCTGAGTTGTTTTGAGTTTTCATCTCCTAAGGCATACCACAGTGACTGAGGTGTTTTAGGTAAACATCTATTGAAAGATAAATATCTATTAAACACAAATTTCTTGTTCTAAAGCAAAATATGTCTTCTGCATTAGAGAGAAAGTCCCTTTTCTGTGTGGATTTGCCTCTTTGCTTTGGTATTAGACACTTTGGGGCTCACTTGATCCCAGTTTTTCTTCTTGTCAGGTCACACAGTTTCTAGAACTTCTAGGTATGATATGTGTTTAAATTAATTGATTAACTTATCTTCTTATCTAGTACAAGTTTATTTTTAATTAAATTTTTAGTTTCTTTTAAAAAGTATTAGGAATTGAACCTAATACCACAGGTATTAGAGGTCTTAGGGCAGTCTATCTTTAAGCTATACCCTGAGCCCTTTTTGAAACAGGGTTTTTCTGAGTTGCTGAGGGTCATGCTAAGTTATTGAGGCTGGCCTCAAACTTGCAATTCTCCATACTCAGGCTCCCAAGTACTGGGATTACAGGCATTTACCACTATGCTTGGCTTGGATATTTGACTTCTCTCATTTTTCTTCACTATCCCTTATATCTCAAATGCCAAAGGAGAGCTTAGTATAGGATAGTATAGGCTAAAGTAAAGAATTGCTTCTTTATGGGGAGAAAAGACATGAAGAAATATTTGGAGCAAAGGATGCTAGTGAACTCAATTGATTTGGAGAGGGGAAGTCTGTGATTGAGATCATAAATGTATTTGATGCTTCCCCAAAGGTTAGATGGGGGATATAGAAGTCTAGGGCAAGATGATAAAATATATGTTGAAAACCAAAATAACTTTTCCATTACCACATTCTGTCTTCAGATTTCCTGGCCTTTTATTGGTCCCAATTTCCTCTGGACATCTCTCAATCCCTGAATTTTCACAACATCACACATATTATTTATATGCCCTTCAACTAAACTGTGAACTCTGAGAGAGAAGTGTCTTGTGTTTAAAAAAATAATAATGTGAACATTCCATGAGCATTGTTTTTACTATAGGAACTGTACTAGATGTTTTATTTGTGTCATTTCACTTTACCTTTATCACAACCCCATGAGGTAGGTCCTATTATTGTTCCGAACACTTTATTTATAGTTGGGATTTTGAAGTCAGATAAGTTAAGTTTCTTACTTAAGTCCCACTATCAGCAATTGGAATCAGGACCTGTGGGGCATGTAATGCAGTGACTAACACAAAACAGGTATTAACAAGATGCTCCCTTTTTATACTTTTATATGGTGCAGTGTAGTTATATACCATAGTGAGAGATTCAAAGTGATACAAATATATATATACATTCACATAGCACTTGATGTGTTTTCCCTCTCCCACACATATTACTGATATTGGTAATGATACCTTCACATATGGATATAGCATTATTTGAACTGTTTCCTTCCTCAAGTCTCATTTTTGCTTTCCTCACCTCCCTCCCCAAATCCCCTTCCACTATTTTACTGGTTTCTCTCCTCATTTATCTAATTTCTTTTGTTTCCTATTTTCTCCTTAGCTTCTACATATGAGAGAAAACATACAACCCTTAAATCAGTGTGAGGCACTGCCACCTAAAGGGAGTGTCTCAACTTGAACACTGTTTTCTATACAAGTATATTAGATATGTACAGGCTCACAATAGAAAATGAGCCTAACTCTGGGTGTGTAGCATGGAGCTCCTTGCTTTGAGGTCCAGGGCTTTTATATTAGTACTTAACAATTGGAAATTATGAAAGAGAATGGCTTTAAAGTTCTCACCTGTAGGAAATATTTCTTTACTCAGTCTCAAGTTAAACATTCTCCTATTAATGCTCATTTTTCTCTAGGAGATAATCAGCTTATCTGGGTAGAAAGATTGTGCACTGTTCTCTGGTCCAGTGACCACATGGAGCTCTTCATAGTTAGCGTGGCAGTGTGATTGGAAATGAGAGGGACGGAAAGACAAGTGGGTGGTACACTTTGCAATTAGGCCTCGAGAGCTGTTACAGTGAATATTTATTCAGCCTTCATACTCTTTCCCAATTGTCTCTGTTCTTTAAAATCTAAGTATCTTTTTAAGTTACTGGATTCTGTGGAGTAATTTCACCCTTTAGAACTGTCTATTGATATGCTGCTTGAAAAAATTTTATGACTATTTTAAATGGAGTACTTAAAATGTTAAATTCCTTCTTCTGTTTCTTCTTTTTTCTTCCTTCTCTTTTTCTATTTTCCCCACTCCCTTCCTCTTCCCTTTCTCCTCTCTTCTTTTCATTCCTCCCTTCCTAAACATTTATTGAGTACCTAACAGGTACTGAGTTTAAATATCTCATATCTGATGTAGCATATTATAAAACATGTCTGGAGGAGGGTTTATATAAATGAACAGGAAAATAATAAACCAAATTATCTAGCTTTAAATATTATGATGAAGAGCAAAGATCATCATATGATAGAGAGGTATTTGTGGGTAAGTTCCTTAGATTGGATGAAAGAAAAAGACTTCTTTATGAGATTTTAAGTTACTATAAGAAAGAGCCAACCATACAAAGATCAGGTGAAAATGAAATATAGTCAGAGAGAACAGTCAATGTGAAGCTTGTGAAGTGGGAGTGATCTTGGTATGTTTGAAGGACAGCAACAAGGTCACTATGATTATGGTGGTTCAGGGCAAGAAGGGTGAGAGACACAGTTATAGACACAGGCAGGACTAGATCATGTAGAGTCTTGTCAACCATGGCAAAACTTGGTAATTTATTCTAAATGCATAGATAGTAATGGATGATTGTAAGTAGAAAGACAAGAAGGATCTGATTTATTATTATGAGTAAAGGGTTACTGGGCAGTAGGATCATATGTAATTATGTTATTTTTGTTTGTAGGTCTAAAATATTTCATATTTTAAAATTATCATGTGCAGACACACACTATAGAAATGATCCCTGAAAGTATAGTCCTATCAATAACCTAAAGAGGAAGCCTACAGAATGGGAAAGAATCTTTACCATCCGCCATTCTGATAGGGGGCTAATATCCAGAATATACAAAGAGCTCAAAAGACTCTACACTAGCAAAACAAACAACCCAATCAAGAAATGGGCAAATGAACTAAATAGACACTTCACAAAAGAAGAGATACAAAGGACCAATAGATACATGAAAAGATGTTCTTCATCACTGGCCATCAGGGAGATGCAAATCAAAACTACACTGAGATTCCATCTAACCCCAGTCAGAGTGGCAAGCATAAAGAAATCAAACAACAACAAATGCTGGCGAGGATGTGGGGAAAGAGGAACTCTTTTACACTGTTGGTGGGAATGCAAACTAGTTCAACCACTATGGAGATCTGTGTGGAGATTCCTAAGAAAGGTGGGAATAGATCCACCATATGATCCAGCTATACCACTCCTGGGTATCTTTCCAAAGGGGTTGAATTCAGAGAAATACAGCAACATATGCATACCTATGTTCATAGCAGCACAATTTGTAATAGCAAAAATATGGAACCAGCCCAGATCACCATCAACAGATGAATGGATAGCAAAACTGTGGGAAATACACACAATGAAATTCTATTCAGCCATAAAGAAGAACAAAATTATATCATTTGCAAGCAGATGGAAAGCCCTGGAGAACATTATGTTAAGTGAGATCAGCCAAGCACAGAAGGAGAAGATACATATGTTTCCTCTAATATGCCCAAACTAGGAAACACAAAGGATACCAGTGGGACTCCAGACATTAGAGGGGAAATACTAGCCAAGTTTGAATGGAAAGATAGGAGAGGAGGAAGGCCGATCTTGATTAATGAAGGTCTACATCTGAACATGTGTAAAATTATGAATAAGACATGCTTAACCTGGACAACCATTGGTGGGAGGGGGAAGGGAAAACGGGGACGGGGGGGAGAGGGCACCAAACATAGTTTAAATGTATACTATTTATGTTCAATAAAAAAATTGTTAAAAAATAAATTAAAAAAAAGAAAAGAAAATAATCAACAGTATGAAAGGAAACTTACAGAATGGGGGAAAAATTAAAAAAAAACAATAACATGATTGCTTTATATCTGTATAGCATTTAAAAGCTTATAAAGAATTTTTTTTTTTTTGGTACTGGGGTTCCTGGAAGCCCTTCTACCTCGGGGCTACACTCCCAGACCTATTTTTACATTTTCATTTTGGAAACAGGGTCTCCTAAGCCAGCGCACGGCTGGCTTCGAACCTGCGCGATCCTCCTGTCTCCGCCTCCCAAGCGCGGGGATTACAAGCATGCGCCACCATGCCCGGCAAGAATTTTTATAAAATGAAAAAAAATAAAAAAAATAAATAAATGTACTTTCATACAAAAAATAAAAAAATAAAATAAAATTATCATGTGCAAAATTAATTGTTATAAAGGCAAGAATGGAGGTAGAGTGATGATATAGGAAGGAGGCCATTGCATTTCAGGTGACAGAAAAGTTTGGTCACAAGTAGGGTGGCAAAAGATGGAAGGGAGGGAAGTAATCAGATTCAGTATCTGCTTTTAAAATTGAGTTAATAATACCCATTGACGGTTAATTAAGGAGCACATGAGTAAAACAGGAAGCAAAGATATGTTTTGCTTAACATTTGGTTAAAATATAGTGTCATTTCCTGAGCTGGAGAAAACTAGAGGGACCATAGATTTTGGTAGGTGGGGTGATAAAAATTCCCTTTTGACCACGTTAAGCACAAGATATCTATCAGATTTTTGAGTGGAGAAGTCAGGGTTAAACAAATAAGCTAGAGATGGAGCTTTGGAGTCATAAATTTATAGATGATATTTAAGACCATGGATGGAGTGAGTTTACCTAACTAGAATATAAAAGGAGAAGATAAAAACAGTCCCAGGAGTGAGTCATAGAAGACTCCAATATGGAAGTCAATGAGAAGAAGAGAGACAAGCCCAGGAGACTGATCAGTGAGACAGACAATAAAGAGTATAAGACTGATAACCAAGAGAAAAAATATTTCAAATAAGATGAAATAGTTAAATTTATATAGAGTATTATTTTTAAACTTTTTTTGCTTTGATATCTTTCAAACCTATGGGCCACTGTTCAGAAAAATGTTCTTAAATGCACAATGTAAAACACAATGATTACATCTGGATGCAATGGCACAGGCCTACAATACCAGTACTTGAGAGGCTGAGACAGGAGGAATAACAAGATTGAGGAAAGCCTCAGCAATGGAGCAAGACTCTCAACAACCAACAAGACCCTGTTTCAAAATCAATAAATGAAAAAGGGTTGGGAGTGTGGCTTGAAGGTAGAATGCCCCTGGGCTCAACCCCAGTAAGTTGCCCTACTCCCCACAATGTTTGCACAAGATGGCAATTAGATTAATGTAGAAATATCAAAATATTAAAACAAATTTGGCAGTATATATGCGTTTTATTAATCCATTCTATAACTGGATCTAGTAGCAGGTTAAATAACTACTAAAATCTCTGAGAAGTTATGAGAAGAAATGTTATTTTGAGATATAGTCAACATCATCAACATAATATATATGATGTAATATGAGAAAGTAATAATATATACATGATATAAAAATACCTGTGATATCTCATTGTGACAAAGTCATGGGTACTGCTAATACTACTGTGGTTTGATGATTATATTCAAAGCTCAAGGAAATGCCAAGTTTCAGTTACTTATTCATGAAAACACACATTTTTTTACCCAAGTTCACAGACTCCCTGGCTTCAAAGCCACTGGTTTAATGTTAAAGGATAAATCTTCAGAAATGGCATTCAGTGATGTGAATTATCCTAAATGGTGACTTATTTTGCTACACTTGCTTAATCTTGAGCAATAACCTTAGACTTGTCAATGTTCTTTTCACTGTTAGAAAATGACATTAAAAGGGCATAGGAGCAATGACAGAGTAGGTGGAGTGGGGAAGAGAAAGCTGAATATTCTTTAGTTACTTATGTTGAAGAACATTAATATTCATAAACATGTCTAATATTAAACTGATTTGGAAGTGAATTCATTAAGGCAGAAAATGTTTAAATCTTCCTCTACTCCCATTATTTGATACTCAAAATACTTTATAGGAAGAAGGATAGACATTTCCATAAAGGCTCTCCCTTTGTTCTTTTGTTCTTTCTATTGCTTCTTTGAAAGTTATAGAATATCTATTATGTTCCTTCTAATTATACCCCCATATACAAAATATAGGTAATTTGGGGTCTTTAAAACTCAATGCTAAACTTATGGGTATGTTATTTGAGCACACAGGTGCTCAGAAAACATTTGTTGACTGCTGGGTAGAAATAGTTTCTTTAACTCTCCACTTACATCAGAAATCTCCTCACTAGAGTAGTGTTCTAAAAGTCTAAACTTTTATACCTGTATTGAACATACATACCACTGATCACTGATTCCATGATGAACAACCCTTCATATTCATTTCACATGCATTATACTTTTGTGCAGAAGTTGTATATTGTTGCTAATCCACATAGTGGCTTTTGGGTGCATGCGTATGCACACACACATGCACACACACACACAGACACACCATCTAGGAAATATTCTCAGCCTCCTTCTATCGTTTTTTTTTTTTTCTCTTTGCAGTACTGGGATGGAATCCAGGGGCATTTTACCTCTGAGCTACACACCGAGCCCTATTTTCTTTCTTTCTCTCTCTCTCTCTCTCTCTCTCTCTCTCTCTCTCTCTCTCTCTCTCTCTCTCTCTCTCTCTCTCTCCCCTCTTTCTCTTCTTTCTTTCTTTCTCTTCTTTCTTTCTTTCTTTCTTTCTTTCTTTCTTTCTTTCTTTCTTTCTTTCTTTCTTTCTTTCTTTCTTTCTGATACTGGGGTGCCTGGAAACCCTTCTACCTCCAGGCTACACTCCCAGACCTATTTTTATGCTTCTTTTAATTTGGAAACAGGTCTCTTAAGCCAGCGCGGCTGGCTTCAAACCTGCGCGATCCTCCTGTCTCTGCCTCCCAAGAGCGGGGATTACAAGCGTGCACCACCACACCAGGCTTAGCCTTTATTTTTGAAACAGGATATTACTGAGTTGCAAAAGGCCTCACTAAATAGTAGCTGAGGCTGACCGTGAATCGCGATCCTCCTTTCTCACCTTCCCCAATGCTGGGATTACAAGCGTATACCACCAAGCCTGGCTAGCCCCCTTCTTTAAATAATAGATATTGTCCCTTTGACAACTGTGATGAATGAGTGACTAGATCTGGACAATCTTAGTGTACCATTTTCCTAACAACTGCTGCTTACATTTGCGCAGGTTTGTAAAAAGAAAAGAAAGAAAATGAATAATGAGCAATTAAGACCTTCTGTGGCTTAGAAAACCAATTTATATTCTATCTGGCTTTACAGAATTTTTTTTTTTGCTAATCTGTGTTTAATCTCACTTTACATTAAAAGTTTTCTGATCCCTGTATAGTGACTTTTGGTTATGTGCATGTGCATATGTATGTTCACACACACACACACACACACACACACACACACACACACACACATTGTCTAGGAAGCTTTCTCAGCTTCTTCTTAAATAATGTATTTTGTCTCCCTAACCACTGTGATGAGCAGATGACTAGACACAACCAATCCTAGTGTATCATTCCCCTAACACCTTTGTTTGGTAAAAGATGTGAGAATATGAAACTAGTAGGGATCATCAGTGTCCTTCCCACAGAATTGATAGGCAGATGTTGGGGTCTTCTCTTTTCACTGGTGTTTGTAAGCTGAGATGAGTAAAGCCTGGACATGCCTGTGGACATCATGGCAGAGAATCTGCAGTAAAAGGAATGGGATCAACACCCAGAGAAAAGTGGACCTGATGAAAAGTAAAGAGGCATAGATCAAAGTATTTGAATTTTGACGAAGCCAGATCTATTTTTCTTTCTGTGTTATTGGTCAGTGATCCCCTTTGTTGTTTAAGCTTGAGTTACAACTAAATAGCTGGTAAGCAAAATACCTTTTCATAATTCAAATATCCCATAGTCTTTCCAACAGTTCAATAGGAAAGTCAACTTTGTCTTTCTTGCTTAATTATAAAGTTGCAATGATAATGTAAATTCCTACCAAATATTGAACCTCCTCACCATTCTTTTTTTTTGGTGGTGGTACTGGGGTTCCTGGAAGCCCTTCTATCTCCGGGCTACACTCCCAGACCCATTTTTACATTTTTATTTGGAAACAGGGTCTCCTAAGCCAACTCGCGTGGCTGGCTTCGGACCTGCACGATCCTCCTGTCTCTGCCTCCCAAGCGCAGGGATTACAAGCGTGCGCCACCACGCCGGCATACCTCCTCACCATTCTAAACATGGGGCTATTTTTACAACATTATGAAGTACAGATTATTATGCTACATTATAGATGGGGGAACAAAACTTGGAGAATTCAAATAATTTGATTAAGATCTCATAGCTAAATTGGTGGCAGAGTCCAGATACCTACCATTCACATAAATTTAATTGTGCTCATGGGGTCTAAGTGTTATGACAAAATAGGACCTTATCATGCTCCTCTCTCTTAGCATAGCATAACAGTAAGTCAGTACCTATTTTCTCAGTGATCTTTTAGGATATAAGTGCAGTGTTATTGTTTTCTCATTGCCTGTAAATATAAAAATGAAAATACCTGGTAACAACTTGGCTGTTATTACTTTGGGGACACAAACCATCACAAACCTGGGTACAATGAACCGTGTCCCATTATGCTGAGAAATAGACATTTAGAATATAAGAATAGTTTTGCCGGGCGTGGTGGCGCATGCTTGTAATTCCCGCAGAAAGAGGAGGATCGCGCTGGTTCAGAGCCAGCCTTGCTGGCTTAAGAGAACCTGTTTCCAAATAAAAAAATATAAAATAGGTCTAGGAGTGTATCCCGGAGGTAGAAGGGCTTCCAGGAACCCCAGTACCACCAAACACACACAAAAAAGAATATAGGAATGGTTTCTAACAAGATGTCTTAGCTCAGGTTCCCTAGAGCCTGGGGTTGAAGATTAACTGCTAGTATTTTATTGAGGAGGTGCAAACCCAAGGCAGTAAAAATTAGGACACAGGGGCTAAGCTAGGAAAGGGAGAGGAGGGATAGGAATGTAGAGGGTGATGGTGAATTTCCGTGAGTACAAAGATACAAAGAGATTGCTTGGCAGGTGGCAGGTGTGTCCTTTTATTCAGATGTCTATGGATGTCTCTACATAAACTATGTGGATAACCTGTACCTACAAATGGTCCATGGGTATAAAGATGGGGAATTTATGTTCAAGGTTCCCTCCATCTCTCACTTCCTATTACTTAGAGCTTCTCTCAGAGGGATTAAACTACCCCCTATGTCTCAGATGTATCACCCTGACCCAAAAGATATCCAAGAGGATGCTCTGCACCATGCTCTGTGGAGTGGTGTCCTAATTCAATGTAGGAGGAGTTGAAACACCAGGCAAGTGTTGGTCATCAAAGCACCCAACACTCCTTGGGCAAGTAACTGATCGATCCAAGGTAGTGGGACCACACATGCCTGTGGGGAATTGGTGGGCCATGGGAGTGACCACCACAGAGCAAGCAGCTTTGAATCCAGGTAGCAGTGGTATGAAGAGAAATTCCAAGTATATGCATACATGTGATGTCCTATAACCATTGAATAGCCAGTACAAATAATACATTTTCAAGTTCTAGTATATTCCTCTAAAGATCATGCACTCCTTAAAGAAATGAGTGCTCACTCACTGTGCATATACAGTAAGATAAGCACTCAAATTCAGTCTCAATCAGATATTAAAGATTTTTTCTTCAGCTCCAACAGAGATGATTCATCTAAGTCTGAACATTTACTAAAGCTTAATTTAGGTTGATGCACTAGACTGGTATTTTTCATTTTTAATATGGTGAGCTGTTATTATGAATTAGATCTTCTATCATGGAAATAGCAGTTTCCATTTCTGAAGACAGCCAGTGGTGAGTGGTTATATAAGCAGTGGCTCATCTGCCAGTATGAACTGGATCCAAGGTATATATATTATATACATATGCATATGTGTATATCTATCTATCTATCTATCTAAATCATCTGTCTCTCTATATATCTGTATGGATATATATCTCTCCACTGTAAACATGTTTGCAAATTATGGACTTTCCATTTTCCACCTCCAACTTCTCATAAGGATACCCATAAAACACCCACAGTGTTACACTGGCTTGGCTCTTTGTACCTGGAAAGTTGAAGAAGTCATTGGCTGCTTCAAACAACAAAAGCATATTCTCCTTCATAGTCTCAGAGGTGAAATCTGAAAAGTGAAACATTTACAAAGGCACAATTTGATCTTTCACATGAAGGAGTTTAAAGTCAATAATATAGCCAGGAATGCACTCCTATTGTTTTTATTTTCCCCTTCCTGAGCATTCTTCCGGCTCAGCTGTTGTGGGCACCCCTGATGCTCCCTGAGCAGGGATTTCAAATGACTCCACAACAGATTGTTTTCAGACTGAATTGTGTGCAACAAGTCGGGAATCTTAGTTCATGGGAAATAAAGGGCACTCATTTGGGGTCAAGAAAGCAATCCCATATTCACTTTTGAGAATATTAGAATATTATTAGAATACTTTCTTTTATCTTATAAATCAAATCGGAACAAAACCATTTTGGATTACTTTCTGAGGAAATATATTTCCATGGACTTTTGGTATGTTATCTTAATGAGCTTTGTAGGATCTGATATTTTTAGCAGTATTTTGCCTACCAAAAAATGCAGCCAGTGTTTATTGCCTTGATGATTGAAAATTTACAGTCAATTGTGTCTCTTCTTAAACAAAGAAAGCTACAGTGGGGTGTAGTGGATTAAAGATAATGAGAAATAGTATGTGTCTTTATCCAAGATCACTCTAAGCTAGGCATGCCTATAATTCCAGTATTTGGATGGCTGAGCCAGGAGGATTCCAAGTTCAAAGCCAGCCTCTTCAACAATTTAGGGAAGCCCTGTTTCAAATTTTAAATGGAGGGCTGGGAGTATATCTTGGAGGTAAATTGCCTGTAAGTTCAATCTCCAGCATCAAAATGAATAAATAAGTTAACCATTCTGTGTCTTCATTTAAAAATCTCTTTCAGGGTTGTGGGGAGTAATTTAGTGGCACAACACTTGGCTAGAATGTGTGAAGCCTTGGGTTTGATCCTAGCATCACAGAAAGTAAATAAAATGAGCAGAATAAAGACTAAACAGAGAAAAACCTCATGAAAATAATTTTTAAAAATTTCAAGGTTTGTGTTCTAAAGTAATATTAATAGCCTTAACAAAGTAGCATCATTGCTTCCTCCTACTGTAAACTCTGGCTTAGTGAACCCAAATGCTGGGAATTGCTTTGGCCTAGACTCATGAGACACAGAGGCCAGTGGTCAAGAAACCAATTGACATCAGGGATTTAGCTAATGAAACAACTTCTAGGGAATGGTCCTGGGTCAGATCCATTAAAGCTGATTGTTCACATGTTTTAATGCCTCTCCATCTCCATCTGAAGTATAGTCACCTTTGCAGTGAGGATATGAGAGCATTCCACAACCTTCAGTTGATAAAGAGTAACATACACTTATTAACATTTTAAAAGGGTAGAAATCGGTTTTCAAAGTTTGCACTGCAAATGATGAAATAAAATGGGTTTTTAGGTAAATTCCTAATTGTTTTCTGAAAATAGTCTATTATCAGAGCATTTTAGGTAATCAGAATCTTGTTATTAGTATTCATAACAATAGTTTTTGTGATATTCTCTTGTTAAAGTTAACAAATGAGGTAAACCTTTTGGTTGGCAGACTATTACCAGAATGCTCTTGCAGCAGAGTGCTAATGTTCGATCTCCTAGAAGTGCTATTCAGAACATAAGATCCTGCATTTCTTCCTTAAATTATGGCCAATACTGCCCTTAATGATGGAATGATGATATTACTTATTTTCCAAAGCAAGAATATATGGAGAATGGGATGAGGCAAAAGACAAATTTTCCTTATTTGTGGAGCATAAAATAAAGGAAAGAATGAAATAGAAGCTAGTTCTTGCCTCTGCTGTGACAATTTTACCCCACCATTAGATATTAACATTCACAAAGAGATCTCTATAATTCTCTGAAGCCCAGGAGCAATATCCTTTTCCATCCAGGTAATCCATCACTCTGAAGGGTGGGCAGATAATAGGAATGTATGTTTCATTTATCGCTCCTTGCCAGTAGAGAAAATGACAGTCATATTGAAACTCTTTAATATCTTGTTTGACGTGTAGGAGTGGGCTGATTATAGGCCCAGGTTGTCATCCTGCCCAGGGTGTGGTCAGCATCCTTCCTTTCTGAAATGTAGAACACAAGAACAGGAGGGTCCTTTTGAGCTGTCTCGATTGGAATTAAATGCATCTGTCTAGATCTGTGGTTACCAAGTGATACATGTGTGTGAAGTGGAAAGGTGAGCTGATGGGGGCTCAGTTGTGCATTAGAGTCTCTGACATGGGGAATTCTCTATTTTGCAAAATCACCACTACCACCAAAGTTGAAAACTACAAAGCAAGATTGAGTAGGCATTGTAAATGGAAAACAAGGTTTTTTTTACTGATGTTCTAGCTACTGGAAAACAAGGTCTTCTTTACTGAGGTTCTAGCAGTAACAATGCATGGGACATTCACAAGTAATCCATGCCCCTATTTTCCCCAGAACCTGATATGCAATATAGTAGACTGGAGAAATTGTGCTTTCATTCAATGACATGCCCAGAGCCCAACATTTTATGCATTGTATGATCTTGAAATTTATATTATGAGTGATTAAAGAGACATGCAATTACAGGGTCTCCAAATTATTATAGCTCCAATTATGTGATTAAACTCACCTTGGTCCCTTTATAACTATTTCTTTGTATCTGCCTCTTTTCTATCTTTCAAACACCTTTGTATTCTGACTTAAGTGTCATCACACTATTGGAAATTAGCCTTAACCATGTGGTTGTAGAAGAAATCCTTACCATGTAATGAAATCAACATTCTGTAGAAGAATTCAAGGTGATTGAATGAATACGTGTCAGAGCCAGTATTCAACCTCAAGTTCTGTCTCTTTTCTAGGAACTGTGATTTTTTTTTTGTGTTCCCTATACCACGTCCAGAGGATGTTTATAGATTTGCACTTTAAGAATTTATCAGTTCTTAAAGTGCAAAAATCTGTGAATTAATTAACATCTGCTAAACACATATTGAAGAAGAGCTCTTTGTATTGTGCTGAACATTAAATATTGAATGGAGAAGACGTGGTTTTGCTGAGGTTTGGAAAACCACTTTGTACTTGAGACATTATGACCATTAACTAAAACATACATTAATATCATAAAGAACTCCGAGAGCATTGAGGTTGGAGCCTCAAACTATGCTTGTAGAATCTGGGAGGCCTCACAGAGAAGAAAATATTTAAAGCTGGCCTTGAAAAATAAGTAAGAATTTGTGATGAAATGAGTCTTTGCCATTTAACTATTTGGTGTGACCCTGGGCAAGTCAATTTATTTCTGATTCTTAGTCTTCCCTTCCCTTAAGATTATTATAAAAATGCAATGAAACTTCAAAGTACGTTGTAAACTTTAAGATGATATTCCAAGAAGCATTTTCAAAAGCTATATAAATAACACCTCCTAAGGATTGCAGGTGAGGCCTAGTTTATAAGAAGAACAGGACACACAAACTGTTTCCAGAAAAAAAGCAAACTAGACTACTACTTAGAAATTCCTTAGTCCTTGGTACAGCTAGTATGGGTAATAGCCATTTTTCTATCGCATACAAATGGATCTCTAACTAAGACTCAGATAATTTATAATAAAATACCTAGAAATCAGGGATGGACATCTATGTTAGCATGGAGTGATCAAGGATATGCTTTATGAATTGTGTTGGGTGTTGGTTTTAGGAGAAGGACTTTGGTTTTTTAATTGAATTCATAAAACAAATTTCAGGGTAAACTCAGATGTACCATTTTATTACCTAGGATACTTGATAAATAGAAAATAAGCAGAAAAATTTCCCTGGGCCACACTAATTAAATATGTCATAGTTAAGGGAATGTTTTAATACCAAAAAATGCAATGGTGCTGGGAGCTGAAGTGGGCTACATTGCTATTCCCATATAATACAGACTAATAATTTAAAACATAATCTTTTATAAATCATGGGTAGTTTTCAAACTCATCCTTTTCATGTTCTGTAAGTCAAATAAATACTAAAGCAACACTGTATCATGTTATGTGTGTGGGGGAGTACACATATGTATAGTTATTTATAGAACAAGACCATATTTCTTTCTGGGGGCATTGTTTCTTTGTGTGTAAGCTCTACATAATATAAGTGTACTCATGATAAGGGTCAATGCTGTATCAATTAGCTATTGCTGCATAACAACCTACTAAAAAACTTAATGGTTTAAAACAGCAACCATTTATCACTACTCAGAAACCTATAGATTGCTGGATTGCTTTAGTGAGCTTACCTGGGTTCTGTGGGACTTATATTTCCATGTTAGCTGTGTGTCAGCTATGACAAAATTGAGATGCTGCTGCTGCTGCTGCTGCTGGTTATATTTGTGATACTGGGGATTAAACCAAGATATACCCCCAGCCTTATTTTGTTATTTTGAAACCTGGCCTCACAAAGTTCCTGAGAGCTTCGCTAAGTTTCTGTGGCTGGCTTTGAATCCACTGATCCCCCTATCCCAGCCTTCCAAGTATTAGAATTATAAACCTGAACTACCATACCCAGCTGATTTTAATGTATAAAAGGTAGATTAGCAGAGATAGAGCTTTGGTGCATTATTGTTCTGTACTAGGGTTTTCCCCCCTTATTTGGAGTAACCAGTTGTTATTTTTACATAAATCAGATAAAATAACAATTTCCTACTAAAAGAATATGTGAATAGAGTGGTGATAATCTCAGTACTTGGGAGGCTGGGACAGGAGGACCACCGATTTGTTGTCAGCCTCAGCTACATATTGAGGCCCTTTGTAACTTAGCAAGACCCTCTTTCAAAATAAAGAATAAAAAGTAGGGCTGGGTATGTAGCTTGGAGGTAGAATAGCCCAAGTTCAATCCCCAAAGTGTCAAAGTAAATAAATAAATAATGAATAAAATAAATAATATAAATAAATATAAAGGAAATGTGAAAGCAGAGATTATCTTTGTTTAGCTCATCAGTAGAGTAGACCACAGCCCTTGTGGGTTGCTTTGAAAAGCTTCAGGAAGCTCCATTAGGTTAAGCATTATGTTTTTGTTGTTTTGTTTTTTGTTTTTCTGTTCTGGAAAAGATGAACACCCTGGAAACATTGTAGAGAAAGAGGGGAACACTTGAAAGGCTAAGGGGGTCACAAAAAAGGAAGGTAAAGATGAAACCCAATTTAATTTTACAGTTTTGCCCTAGAACAGACTATTAATAGACCCAAGTACACCCCCAATAGCCTTAGATTAGTCCTGATTGGGAGTTAAACTTAAGAGGGTATGTAGGATGTTTAATGAGATAAATTGAATGGAAAAGGTGGAGAGTGGGGGAAAAGATAGAAGGATCCTGGAGGTAGAACTAGAACACTAAGCACTGAGAACATTCACAATTCTATTTCCTTTTCTCCTCTTTTGAAAGAAAATTGTGTGTTGAATGGGATAGGCTTGAATATTATGCAGAGAAAAGGAAATAGCTGCTTCTTACAACCTCCTACCAAACTCCTCTGATTGTAATTTAGTTTCATAATTATATTAAATCAGGTTGTAATCCCTTAAAAAACTCAGCACCCTTTACCTGCTAATAGTGCAATCAGTCTAAATGCCATTTATAGTTAGTCTAGAGCTGAAAACAATATTTAAAACTAATTCAGTCTCAATTCATGAAAAAGCCCAATCACTCTATCTTATTTATAATAAACTCATTCAAGTATATCCAGGCACAATATAAACAAGTGATGGAAAATCCCTACGAGGTTTTGGCTCATACATTCTGAGCAGACATGCTCTGTAAAACAGACATTCTCAGAAAACCCCAGTTTGTTGAAAATGCCAGGAGATTTCAAGAGACTGGACTCTTCATTAGAAGTGCCTTTTAATGGTGCCTTTAATTGTTATGTATAGGGAATGGTGTCAACATTTGTTATATGATTATTTGTGTGTCCAACTATTTTTTGTGACACTGTACCAAATAGACAAGATTTGAATGCATAGGGAAATATGACTGTGTGCAACTGAGGTATTTGGATGCTGAAAAGTCATCCCTAACTCTGACAACTTAAAAGGGCACCACTGGTGGTTTGAAAGAGGCAGGCCAGGCACTTTCTATAAGGCAGCAGGTGAATGGCTTCTCAGTGTGATAGTGTAGGGCAGTGGAAAGGGCAGGGACCCTGTAGTTAGACAGACCTGCTTGAATTTTGGTTCCACTATTAAAGTTGTGTGATCTTAGTTTGACTAACCATTCTGAGTTTTACTTCCTTCATCAGCACAATAGAGGAAAACACATTTATCTTCAAATGTTACCAGGATATTTAGCTTAAATAATAATACTAAGTACTTGGAACATGGTATTTCTCTCTCCCTTTTTCTTCCTTTCTTCTGTATTTTATTTCTCTATTTCTTTTACTAAACAATTACTTATTGAGTGCTATACCAGATGCCATCTTTGCTCTATCCATATTCCTTTGGATCCCTTCACTGTTTCTGTGTATATGAGACTCTTGGTATGTTGTTTCTCCCAGAAATGAGCATCCATATTGTGTTATTAAAGCTTTGTGCTTAAGCTGCCAAGACCCACTTTTAACAAAAGTACCCAGAAATGAACACCCCCCTGTGAGCATCCTTTAAAAATGAACGATCTGGCTATACCACTCCTGGGTATCTTTCCAAAAGCATTAAAGTCCAAATACGATAGTAATACATACATATCCATGTCTATAGTAACACAATTCACAATAACTAAGTTATGGAACCAACCTAAGTGTACATCTACAGATGAATGCATAAAGAAAAGATGGTATACACACAGTGGAATTCTACTCAGTCAGAAAAAAGAAAAAAATTATGTCATTTATAGAAAATTGGATGTAACTAGAGTATATTATGCTAAGTGAAATTAGTCAGGCTCAGAAGGTCAAGAGTCCTATGCTTTTTCCTCATATTGTGGAAGCTTGAATGATAATAGGAAACAAAAGGGAATTCCATTAAATAAGAGAGAAACCAGCAGAATAATGGAAGGGGATTATGGGAGGGAAATGGGGAGAAGAAAAATAAAACTTGAGAAAGGAAATAGTTCAAATAAGGTTATATCCATATATGAAGGCATCACTACCAATCTAACAGGTATGGGGAGGGAGAAAGGCAGAGTGGGGTGAGATATGAAAGGCAATACACCAAGTGCCCATGCACATGTATTTATGTATCACACTGAATTTCACTGATGTATAATTATAATGAACCAATACATGTATAAAAATCAAAATGATTAATAGGTGGGAAGAAATAAATCTTCTCATCACTGTGTCCTCTAATGGGGACAACCTTGAGCTGTGGCCTAGATTCTCTCCAGAGCGTACGTGAGGAATTGACCCAAAGGTACCATCTTTGGGAATTCCTGTCATATCCTGGCTTTTTCTCTTTCTCTTCCTAGTCCATTTCCCTAGTCCCCTACTGTTTTCCTGGGAATATCTTCTCATAATCCATTCCCACATGAATCCTTATCTCAGGATTTGCTTCTGGGAAACCCAACCTGCCATTCGTGTACTTTTCATATATTTCACATTTCCTTAGGCTCTAGGAATGCATGAGCATTCAGGCACAGAATTCAGACACAGCCTTACTCTCATGGTTTAACTGGAAACACCACATTATGAACCGATGTTAAATAGGTTCCCACAATAAAGACTATAACTGAGCTATTCTACAGAATTCTGTTTCCTTTATTGTGAAAAGAGCATAGATTTCAGAGTAAAACTTCTGAATTTGTTTCCCCACTCATTCGTGTCTTAGGTGAAACATCTTTGAGAGTTGCATCAGACTTAATGGAGCTTCACTTTTTCTATTTAAAATGAACTTACTACTGCCTCCTTTGCCAAACTCATGGGATTACTGTAGGGATAACTAAAGCAGAATATGTAAAAGGCTTTTGGAATTTATGGCACATCATCCCAAATTTAGCTATCACTTGGAGGTATTACGTCAACAGACAAGGGCTTTGAAAAATGAAAGTACACAGTGTCATTTTGGAGAATGTGTTGCATATTTTAAAAGGCATCGCTTTAAAAATTAACTTTAATGTTTTTACCCTTGCCGAATTAAACAAGAGTGATTTGATAGGATCAGTATAACGTCAGAAGCTTGGTATGGTTAAAATGAAGCTCAGGCTGATGCATAAAACAGGCAATGCTACTGGTGACAGCAAAATGTAAACATGCTTTCTGGAGTTCTGCTAAGTATAAAATGTTGACAAAGAACAGTAATAAGCTAGTCCTTTGAAGAATCCCTACCCTTGAATGCTTCCCCCATCCAGTGCCAAGGAACTAGCAGCTGCTTCATGTAACTCATCTTCTGCCGAAGAGCTGCCAATCCCTTTGTCTCCTCTAATCCTTCAATTCCCTTTGATGTACTCTAGCTTTATTTCATTCCTTTCTTTCTTCCTTCATTTCTTTTTTCTTTCTTCTTTCTTTTTTGGTACAGGAGATTGAACTCAGGGATATTTTACCTTTCAGTAACATGCTCAGTGCTTTAATTTTTTTGAAACAGAGTCTTACAAAATTGCTGAAGCTGGCTTCGAACCTGCTTCAGTCTCAGTCTCCCAAGTACTGGGATGGCAAGTATGCACCACCACATCCTATTTTGATATTAGAGAACTAGGCTCAATAATATTGTGGGAATCTCTGTGCTTCCATGCTATTGCATCTGGAAGCTATAGCCCTTAGATCCTTGATTTTGGTTTTCCAGAGTTAATAATGCCCCAAAATAATTTTGGTGGTGAAATCCAAAATGTCTTAAACAAAGGCAATATTTTCTGAGTGGAATTTCCAAGGGGTTAGGGTAAGATATGCATTTGGGCTTTACTAGGAACTAGATAGAGGATTAGAGGAGTCAATATAAATCAAAATAGATCTCCCTTTTCTATACCTGTCTCTTTCTTTGGGATCCCAAACTTTTCTATTTCTTCTATTCTCTGTAATTGGCTTCATATTTCTCTGTTTCTTTTCTTTTGGTTTTGAATGCTGATTCTTCTGCCATGTTGACATATGGTATGTCATAGCTGCCTTTCAATGGTGGGCTTCTGGAAAGTTCACATCACTTAATCTTGACTGTTCTGTATCCCAATATGAAATGGTGAAAGACATTTTTCTGCTGCCAATCTAGACTCTGAATTGGTTCTCCTGAGTCAAGTGTTCATTTTGGTTCAGTCAACTGGAGTTGATGAGTTGTAAGAACCTAGCACTGACTGGCATGGCTTCAGGGTATAACCTCTCAGTGCGAGGAGGACTGTTGAAGTGTAACCCAGGGTGCACATGTATTCTAAAACATACATACAGCCAGGCGTGGTGGCGCACACTTGTAATCCCCGCACTTGGGAGGCGGAGGCAGGAGGATCGCGGTGGTTCAGAGCCAGCCTCGCTGGCTTAAGAGACCCTGTTTCCAAAATATATGTAGCCCGGAGGTAGAAGGGCTTCTAGGAACCCCAGTACCACCAAAAAAATAAATAAAAAATAAAACAAACATACATATATATGATTCAGATATATTGGTGGAGTTACTAGCTATATTTCTTATCACCGATGTCTATTTAGCTCTCCAGGAAAAAACAATCACCATAAT
The DNA here is from genome assembly GCF_963383645.1 of Muscardinus avellanarius. Classification (NCBI taxonomy): domain Eukaryota; kingdom Metazoa; phylum Chordata; class Mammalia; order Rodentia; family Gliridae; genus Muscardinus; species Muscardinus avellanarius. The sequence continues at coordinate 16,330,159 of NC_137792.1, forward strand.
GCAAGTAGCTGAAGACATGTCTGATAAAACCATTTGGACTCCATGAAATCTAACACAATTCTGTCTTATCTTAAACCCATCTTTGAAACCTATGATCTTTTGACAGTTTGTTACCAAGCATGGAGGACTATATTTATATAGAAACAGTAGTACTGATTTCTTTTAATAATAGAGAATCTGTGGTTATTCTGGTGTATTTTCAAAAAATAATTTAAAAAATTTATTCTATTAGTTTCTTGAAAAGTGTTATTTTTCAATGGATTTTGGTAGTGCATTTATTTCAGTGAAAAGTAAACAAGCCCACATGGCTGTCATTCGTTTCATCAGTGCTAAAACTGAACTTCATTAAAGCTGAGATGTGACTTTAATTTCTACATTCTGATTCATATTTTATGGTTAAAATAAGATAAAAGGGAGAAAGAGAATTTGCTTTTGTGGCTCAAATAGATCTTTCTAGTTTATCCTGTAAAACTCCCTGGGGGAGGGAAATACTATCACTTTCAAGCAAGTTGCATTTGCAAGATGCTATAGGAAGGTATTGTTCTCTAACATAGCATTGAATCCAATCTTTGAAGACAACCAAGTTCTTTTTGTTCCCAGAAAGGAGCTTTATAAACCTAAAAGACAGCAGATACTGTCATTTTAAAGGGCTTAGGAACTTTCAGGTAGAGATGTGACCAGGCTGTGTGCAGGACCCACAGTACCTGTACTGGAGATACTCTAAACATCTATCAAAGCTTTAAAATATAGCATATCACACCTCCAGCAAAGCTTTACCATGATATAGGTACATTTTTATTTTTAAAAATTTTTTGTGGTACTGGGGATGGAACCCAGGGGCATTCTACCTCTGAGCGACACCCCCAGCCCTTATCTTTTATTCTTTATTTTGAGACAGGGTCTCATTGAGTTGCAAATGACCTCACTAAATAGCTGAGGCAGTTCGTGAACTGCAATCCTCCTGTCTCAGCCTCCTAAATGCTGGAATTACAAGCCTGCAATATCACACCTGGCTTAGATATATAGGTACTTTTTAAAAATCTTTTTTATTTTTGTATTTTTAAAATATTTTATTGATACATTGTAGTCATACATCTTAATGGAGTACAAGATGGTGGAGGCATACATGCATGTATCACCCAATTAGCCCTTACCCAATTTCTGCCTCATTCCCTCCCCCTCTCTCCTTCTCATGTTTGGCTTAGTGATTGACTTTTATATGTATGTTAATGTACATCATGTGCCTTAGAGAATTTCTCTCTTCCCCCCTCCCATCCCCTCAGTTAGGTTGCCTTATTTGCTTATCTATAGTATCTCCTTCTTCATCTAGTGTTCCTCCTATGACCCATTTTCTCCCCAGCATCTGCCTATTAAGGCAAACATCTGATTTCTTATTTTTTGTGACTGACAAATGTCACTTAGCATAATGTCCTCCAGTTCTCTCAATTTTCCTGTAATTGACATAATTTTATTCTCCTTGATGGCTGAGTAGAATTCCATTGTGTACATATCCCATAGATTTATAATCCATTCATCTGTTGGTAGACATTTTAACTGGTTCCATAGTTTGGCAATAGTGAATTGTGCAGCTAGAACATAGATACTCATGCATTAGTTTGGTAGTTTGGTTTCCATTCTTTTGGGTAGATACCCAGAAGTGGTATTGCTGGATCATATGGTAAGTTCATTCCCATTCTTCTGAGGATATAGGTACTTTTCTGTAGTTTTAAAATGAGCATTAAAATCTGGTGATTTGGCCCAGTGTGGAAACTCTCACTTTTATTTTTATGGGCACAAATATGTGGAGACCAGAGATGAACATAAGATTTTGTGAACCTCAGGTCATAATCAGACTTTTCCTGCCATTGTTTGCATAGAAACTTTCATGCTTGCTAGCGAGCTGTTCGATATGGGCTGGATCTTTTCCATTCACCACTACAGGTTCCCTTTTTGCTCTTTTTCCATCCTCTCTGTTCCAGCAGGTTGTCTTTTTATAAACTACTTTATGGCCTCCCTTGCCTTTGGTTTTAGTTGATTTGAGTCAATATGATCCCCAGGAAGAGGTAGGAGAATGGAAGAAGAATAAGAACAATATTTCTGCTGACCCCCCTCCACTACAACTCTAGTCAGATGGCCTATGCCCTTCCTTGATTTTATGGGCTTAAGAATGGTAATGGCTACTTTATGTACTGGCTCTAGAGCACTGGATTATCCATTGTTTGGTTCTTATAAATAGTCCTTTGTTGGACTCATCACACTCGAGTGTACCTTTCTCTTTCTTGTCAGCATCCCAATTTATATAAATAGGAATAACCCTAACATCTTCTCATGGATCTCTACTTCAATCCCTCTAATCTGTATCATGTTTAGATTTCTTAAACCAACAACCAATTTTCCATTGATACTTGAATGCTTGAATAATGCACTGCAACAACATCCTTTATTTACTATCTCCATTGTAATTTCTTTATTAGGAGAAGATATCTTTACTTCCATATAGAGATAAGATTTTAATTCAAAAATGCCTAGAAGAGACATCACATTCAGTAGTTTAAGAAAAATTGAGAGGAATTCAGACCAGGTTCTAGACTGAGAACATAATGCTTGTCCCTGATCTCAAGGAGTTTACAGTGCAAACCAACAATGGACAATAAATTCTTTCATGGTAGTATGTTTTGTTACAGAACTGGGAAGTTTCTGGGTGACAACAGAGAAAAGCTTAGGGAAAATAGAAATAGATAAAGGGATGCAGTTGTCTAAAGACAGATAAGCTAATTATGCTCTCCCTTTCTCCTGTTTTTCTGCATCCTTAGATTCTTTTCAGAACTCATAGAAACCTTGTTGATAATTTACTGCATATCCTTCCTTAACAGACTGGAAATTGAGGGATTCAGAGTATGTGTCTCACCCATGTGGTATAACTAAATCCCTGAATCCCAATCTTTTTCAGAAGGCCTTGATGAAATATCACTGCACAGACTACTGAAGGCTTAGGTTGTGGCTGGGGTTGGAGATGCCTGTGCAGGCAGTATTGAGAATGTCTGGTGATGAAAAAAAGACTGGATTAGAAAGACATACATGGGCACTTCTCTGAGTGAGTCTGTGCAAAGCAGAGTTTTTAATGTGAGTCTTAATTATACTAAATTAAGAGTAAGAAAACAAAGCACTCATGTTTAGTATCTTGGACAGTTTGTAGTATGTCTTTTTAAGAATTGGAAAAAATAATGGAACTATAAAAACTTAGTTGGTACAGTTTCCCCAGAGTAGCCTTATTGACATGCAAGTGGCAGAACTGATATTTCATATCCTTCCCAGGCATCCTAGCTGGACAGATGTATACAAATTGGATTTTGGAACCTGGATCCATTTGGCCACAATGATATGGGCTTCATCAATTAAATATTGTTAGAGGAGGCTCTAGTCTTTAATTTTCACTTCACTTGCCTATCTAACCTCAATATTCATATTATTGGGGAAAGCTTTGGAGAAACAAGAATCTGGCAGCATTGAGGTAGGATTCCCAGTGAAAGCCAAAAGCACACAAAAGGAACATTCCTAGAGTGCTGCAACCACATGGTGGATGGACAGAAGTTTGGGAGGCAGGCCAGATGAGATAATGCCTTGGACTAAGTCCATGCTGATAAGGGGAGCATACTGCATGGTTTCCAGGTGGTGTGTTTATTGCTTTTAATTTTGTTTAGAGTGTCTATCCAAGAGAGGCAAGCTTTGGAAAAAGAAATCCTGTATTATGTGTGTGGTTAGCATTTTGCAGTTTGGGATCACAATAATCCAATTAATCAGTTACACAGATGCACACATGTACATGTCACTGCTATAGAGTTTTGCCATATTATCACAAGATACAGAAGTTCTGTAAAATTATTTAGGTTTTAACACTTGATAGCGACATGGAAATCAGTCTGGGCTCTCTCCCATCTGGAGATCTACTGATGGCAAAATAACAATGGCATACTTATTATACACCAGCATCTCAGGGGCTTCATTGGGATAGGGTAAACATGGAGGGGAACCTGAAGAAGGTTAAGACACCTGGGCATTGGTTTTACTGGTACATTTTTAGAAGGTCCCTACCCAGAAATTTATCAAGGGTTTATGATTCCCTGTAATGAATTATGAACCTACTTACAGGCAGGGATTTCCATGATTTATATACGAGACTAAGTACTGATACTTCCAAGCTGTAACCTACCCAAGCACTTGGCCCACCCTCTGGAATCCCAGGATGTGAGAGAGAACCACATATCCTCAGGTTCCAGTCTCTCGACTTGAGAAATTCTCCTCAAAGATCTATATACAGTAATTTTGTGCCTTTATCACCATGTACACGGTGTTCTTAGAAATGCATGATTTTCAACTTTTATGGCTACATCCTTAAATTGGCTCTTAATCTGCACAGTGCTTAAATTGTGACAAGCTTTCAAATGAAAAGATTCCCAAGCCAATGGATTGAGCACACTGGTGTTTTGAAAGGAGTGCTTAGTTGCAGCCATTAGTCCCCCAGCAAGGAATTGGCAGACAGCCACACATTCACAGCAAATACATGTTGTCAAGGAGGAGACTTGGGAGACATCTTTCACTATAGGGTCTGGGATTACTTCTGTATGTTGTCAAACTTGATAGCATCTGTGAAGCAGAGGATGGGTGGAACTGAAGCTTCAAGTCTTTAAACATTCTCAAGAAACAGATGCTAATGGAGGCTTTTACTTTTCTGAGTTGTTTCACAGTCATTGCCATGGTTTTCTTCTCTGTCATTACCATTTCATGGTTGTTCTAATTCTTTACCTTTGGTCAAGTAATTCAATGCTCCCTGATGCTTGCTGAAACTTGAAGCAAAGTTTCTTTTCCCCAACTGGCTGTAGGCATCTTTTCCACTGGGTTGGATTTTCTAGCTTTTCTACCTACCTACCTACCTACCTATTTATTTATTTGTTTATTCTAGTGCTGGGGCTTGAACCCAAGGGTATTCTTCCACTGAGATACATTCTCAGCCCATTTTATTTTTTATTTTAAAATGAGCTCTCTCTAAGTTGCTGAGGTTGACCTCAAACCGGTGATGCTCTTGTTGGAGCCTGTTGAGAAATGGGATTTCAGGTATGTACCACTACTCCCTGCCCTTAGCCTTCTAAAGTCATCTATGTCAAATTGACTCCATCGTCTAAACTGATCCTTCTGCTCCTGTGACACAGTCTGTTATCACTAACTCCTCTGTCTACACAACCTCATCTGTTTGAATTCCCTAGTAGCAATCATTGCTTAAGGAACAGAAGAAATTAAAATGACTTCTATTTTCTTCCTTTCTCCTACAAGATTATTTTCTCAAGGTGTCTTTTTTTAAAGGAAGCTCTCATCTATTGAAAGCCTACAAGTATGAATAGACATCTACAAAGTCTTCATCCTGATATTTATGCTTCAAGATTATTCTTTGCATTCTAATCTAACCAGAGATTTGGAGATTTCTCAAGCCACTTAAAAGGAAGCCAGCTCATCCCTGGGCTCTGGTGTTTTCAGATGCTCAGAGTTGCTATTCTTGTTCCATTGATTCAGTTTCTTCCATTGAGGTCTCGGCAGGAGCTGTCATTGCTTTCCTATGCCTTCTCATGACTCACTGCAACCTTGGGGAAGTAACTGCTGGAACATCCCCAAAGGCTGGAGCCCTGGATTCTGCAAAGTCACAGAGCAGCTCTCCACCTACACACTCACCTTCCATGTTTCAGAGCTATAATTTTGTTGAAAAGTCATACTGTGACATGGAACTTAACTGTTGTCATATTCTAAATGGGAAAGGCCAGAGGAAGCTTAGGGTATGCTTTCCACATTGTTGTTGAAAATCTGGGAGAGTTTAAGCAAATGGCATCTTTTTGTCTTTCAAGTCTCCTCATCTGTAAAGTGAAGTGGTTGTATGAGTGACAAATTTCTATAAAGTTTGGAATTATTCTTTTGCTTAAATACTATATGAAACTTATTTTATTCCACCGTACAACATATTACATTGCCACATTTTTGGTCCTCATATTATTTACCACTCTTCTTCTCATTATCTTATTTTTTTGTGGTGTTGGGGATGTAACACAGGGGCATTCTACCTCCAAGATACAACCCCAGGCCTATTTTTTATTCTTTTTTTTTGAAATAAGGTCTCACTGAGCTGCAAAGGGCTTCCCTAAGTAGCTGAGGCTGGCCATGAACCCAGATCCTCCTGTGTCAGCCTCCCAAGTACTGGATTTACAAATGTGTGCCATCACGCCCAGTCCATTGGTTCATTTTAAAGTATGATGTCGTTCCATTTAAACTTAGAGAAATATTATATTCAGATTTTACTAATGGCTGGGCATGGTGGCGCACACTTGTAATCCCAGTGTTTGGGAGGCTGAGACTGGAGAATTGCGGTTCACGGACAGCCTCAGCTACTTAGTGAGGCCCTCTGCAACTCAGTGAGACCCTGTTTCAAAATAAAGAATAAAAAATTGGGTAGGGGGTGTAGCTCGGAGATCAAATGCCTCTGGGTTCCATCCCCAGACCCGCAAAAAAAAAGAATTTATTAATATATTTTTTGAATTTCATATCATCCAAATATTTTTCATATTGGTGGAGATTTTTCAGATTTCCTGCCTTTAGTTTTGTAATGCTAGTGACACTGTATTACAGGGGAGCATGCATACATAAAAGTACAAAAATAAGCATAGAGATGAATGAACTGTCACTTAGTAAACTTCATATAATCAGGACCCAGAAGTACATAGTGTTAGAAGTAAATGAATTGGATAGAGAGGGAGCTTCTGTGTTTCACCTCTATTTGAGCTTGAAATAAATGGAATCATACTGCTTGGGAGCAGGCTTCTCTTTAACTTTTAAAAACAATTTTATTAGTGCATTGTATTTATACATTATAATGGGGTAAAAAAAAAAAAACTTGTGTAGGCATTAATGCACACATCGCCCAGCCAGCCCTCACCCCACTCGCACTCTCCCCCCCTCCTTTCCATGCTTGGCTTAGTGGTTGGCTTCAATATGAATAAGTACATCATGTACTTTAAAGAGGTTCCCTCTCCCCACCTCCCATCCCCTCAGTTAGGTTGTCTTATTTGCTCCTCTCTAGGGTCTCCTTTTTCACCTGGTGTTCCTCCTATGACCCCTTTCACCCTAGCTTTCACATATTAGGGAAAGTATTCAATTCCTTACTTTTTGCGACTGACTAATCTTGCTTAGCATAATGTCCTCAAGATTTATGCATTTCCCTGAACATACCGCAATTGTGTTTTTTATGGCTGAGTAAAATTCCATTGTGTACATATCCCACAGTTTTATAATTCATTCATCTGTTGATGGACATCTTGGCTGGTTCCATAGTTTGGCTATGGTGAATTGCGCAGTTATGAACATAGATATGCATGCATTAGTTTGGTAGTTTGGTTTACTTTCTTTTGGATAGATACCCAGAAGTGGTATTGCTGGATCAAATGGTAGATTTGTTCCCATTCTTCTGAGGATTCTCCATAATGTTTTCCAAAGTGGTTGCACTAATTTGCAATCCCACCAACAATGTTTTAGAGTTCCCACTTCTCTACATCCTCGCCAGCGTCTGTTGTTGTTTTGTTTTGTATGACTGCCATTCTAGTTGGAGTTAGGTGAAGTCTCAGGGTAGTTTTGATTTGCATCTGTCTGATTGCCAGTGATGTTGAGCATTTTTTCATCCATTTATTGGCCATTTGAATTTCTTCTTTCATGAAGTGTCTATTTAGTTCACTTGCCCATTTTGTTATCGGATGCTTTGTTTTCTTAGTGTTGAGTTTCTTGAGTTCTCTGTATATTCTAGATATTAGTCCTCTATCACAGGTGTAGGTAACAAAAATCTTCTCCCATTCTGTTGGCTCTTGACTGAGGTTCTTGACAGTTTCCTTTGCTGAACAGAAGCTCTTCAGTTTCATGCAGTCCCACGTATTGATTTGCCTTTTAATTTGTTGTGGCTTTGGGGTCATGTTGAGAAAGTGTTTATCTGTGCCTATGTGTTGCAGTGTTGGACCTATGCCCTCCTCAAGGAGCTTCAAGGTCTCTGGTTTGATTTCCAAGTCTTTGATCCATCTTGAATTAACTCTTGTGCAGGGTGAGAAAGTGGGATTAATTTCCAGTTTTCTGCATATGGCTAACCAGTTTTGCCAACACCATTTGTTGAACAGGCCATCTTTTTTCCAGTGTATGTTGTTGGCCCCTTTGTCAAAAATCAATTGGCTGAAAGTGTGTGGACTTGTTTTTGGGTCTTCTATTCGCTCCATTGGTCTATGTATCTGGGTTTTTTTTTTGCCAATACCATGCTGTTTTTATTACAATGGCTTTGTAGTATAGTTTAAAGTCAGGTATTGTGATTCTTCCTGCATGATTTTTGTTGCTGAGAACTACCTTGGCTATTCTGGTTTTTTGGTCATTCCAGATAAATTTAAGGACTGATTTTTCTGTCTGTGAGGAATAATCTTGGTAGTTTAATGGGCATTGCATTGAATCTGTAGATCATTCATTAACTTTTAAGATTAATATATGTTGTTCTGGTGGTTCTATAATTTGTTTATTCTCATTGCTGAGTAGCAGTTTAGTTTTTCAAATAATTTTCTTAAACTAGCATAGGCATTCCAGAAACCAGTTTTTGACTCGTTTTGAGTACTCAGCAGGAGACTTCAATGAAAAAGAATCAAATGAACAAGAGTAACAACTTAGCACAGTTCTTAGGCTGTGTTTTTAGATCACATGAAGGCTCATAATGTGCCTCAAAGGGGCGAGAATGTACATGGTAGAAAGTATGACACTGAGAGAGTACAAGATTTTTTCTTCTTTCTACTCAGGGCCATGATAACAAAGGAAATACCAGAGACTTTGATGCTCCAAAGGGATGACTACAACATTTTCTGGATATTTCAAAGGATTCCAGAGCCTTCTCATACATTAAGAAAAAGTAGAGCCCAATAGGCTTTACTTCATTTCTCTGAACAAATTACATTCAATACGCAAGCTCTACTGGATATTACAGTGTCAGTGTTGTTATAAGAGTTATATAGAAAAGGACATAATCAATAGACCATGGCCAATAGATAAAATAATTCCTAGGGCTCAGGGTAGAGACAGGAATGCAATGAGGAGAATGTGACTAAGTACTGTGTGGTTCCACTGGAAAACAAAGGTCCAACAAGCAAAGAGAAAGCTCAGGCTTAGCTCATGCACTCAGTGTGTTCTGAGTTCAAGGTTGAACTTGTCTAGAATTGGCCATGTCTCTGAGAAGCTAATTCACTGATAATTCTACAGAAAGAGACTTAATGCAAATATTTGCTATATGTCAAGTTTACATATTCTAGTGAGGTATTAAATATCCTTCTGATGTGAACATTCAAAATTATACATTTAGAATCAGGAGTGGCACTACAAACCTCTAATCCTAGTACTTGGGAGGCTGTGACAGGAAGATCACAGGTTAAGGCCAGCCTCAGCAACAAAAATGGCTGGTGTGCAGCTTGGAAGTCGGAAGCCTCTGGGTTCAATCCTCCATACCCCCCATAATACTGTTTGGGGAATTATTCATGTGAAAAAGTTAAGCCCCAAGTAGTAGAATAATCTCCATTTATTTTTACTGTGTGCCTAATTTATCCTTTTTCTGTTGAAAATAGGATTACCTAAATTTCTTTTTTTTGTGTGTTGATTGCTTCAGTTTTTTTTTTCCCTCTGAGGAACAATTAGTTGTAACTTTCTTTAGTATCTTTAGCAATCTCCAAAGTGAAACAAAAAGTCAAGTTTATGCTCTTTAGATAAAAGAGCCTAGATATTTTCTTCTTCTTTCTTGGTGGGGGAAATGATTTTTTCTGTATCTTCATTTCCTACTAGCCATTCAGATTTAGGAATGGAGTGTTTGTTGTGGAATAACTGTGTAACTTGAAGTCGTTTTAAATTATTGTCTGCTTAAAAGAAATATCAGCAGCCTCATGTCCTTTAGCGTTCCTCTGTCTGGTACTTGAGAGTGACAGTAAATGAACTGTTGTGGTTGATGTGAGTAGGGGCAGTTTGTGCTATAGATAATTGAATGCTGTGGGCTTAGAAAAAGGTTTCAACAGACTAGTCTTTATTTTGTCTTTTTTACAAGTGGACACTGAAACACGACTGTGAGTTGGATACTCTACAGTGGAGTACTACTGGGAGCTGTGAAGTAGGATATGGCAAGAATTATTTGAAAAAAGAGTGGATTCAAGAAGATACTAGAATTTTTAAAATGCAGTTTAGGGGTTATGTTGCAATCAAATCCTGGGTTTGTGATTGTTAGAATTACTATCCCTACCATGTTATCCTTTTACCTTTATCATTCATTTCCTCAATTTTCTTTAACATTTTGAGACTTAAAGAAGATAATATTTACTACTACTCTTATTATTAACACCAAATATGTATTTAATGTATTACATGTTATCTATATGATGTCATGAATAATCTGATGAGATGGATATTACTATTATGTCCAAATTATTGATGAAACCATTGTGTTTGGAAATGTTGAACAACTTGCTTAATACTTCACATTTTATAAGCAGTAGAGGAAGTATTTGATTCTAAGAAGTCCTACAAGGGAACTAGTAGTATTGACTACTAAACTCTTCAATTTCATGAGCACAAAAAATATTTTAAGTAGATGCATATTTAAACTAATTTCAATTTATAATTTTTATTCTTAATTTTCAGTCTGAATTATACTTTTTCACTTTTAAGTGTTTTGGAGGGGTTGATATTTTAAATATCATTATTATGTCTGTGAGGAATGATCTTGGTAGTTTAATGAGAATTGCGTTGAATCTGTAGATCACTTTTGGAAGGATGGCAATTTTAATGATATTTATTCTGCCTATCCATGAACATCTAAGATCTTCTTTGAATTTTTTCAATGTTTTATAATTTTCTTTGTAGAGATCTTACATTTCTTTATGTTTAAAGCATTCAAAATTCTTTCTTGTATCTTTTTGAAATGTATAGTATGTAATTGTTATCTACAGTTACTCTCCTGTGCAATAGCACACCAGAATGTCTTGCTTCTATCTAACTGTAACTTAATACTCATTGATCACCTGTTCTTCTTTCCTGCCCCCATGTTATCTTCCCAGCCTCTGATAACAACCATTCTCACCTTATATAGGGAATCAACTATTTTTTATTCCAAATAGGAGTGAGATATGCTGGGTATGGTAACACATATCTGTAATCCCAGTACTTGGGAGGCTGAAACGAGAAGATCACAGGTTTGAAGCCAGCCTCAGTAACTTAGCAAGATTCTAAGCAACTTAACAACTTAACTAAGCAGCTTTTATTTTGTTTCAAAATAAAAAATAAAATAGGGATGAGGGTATATCTTGAAGGCAAAATGCCCCTGGGTTCAATCCCTAGCACGATAAAAAAAGAAACAAAATAAAACAATAACAATAAACTAAATTTGAGTGAGATCATGTGTTACTTGTCTTTCTTTTTTGTTTATTTATTATTTTAATTTTTTTGGTGCATACTGTAGTCATACATCTTAATGGGAGATAAGATGGTAAAGGCACACATGCACACATCACTCATTTATCCCTTCCCCAATTCCCACCCCATTCCATCCCCCATCCCTCCTTCTCATGTTCAGATTAGTGATTAGGGAATTTCCCTCTTCCCCCCTCCTATCACCTTCAGATAGGTTGCCTTATTTGCTCATATGTGGTTTCTCCTTTTTCATCTAGAGTTCCTCCTATGACCCTTTTTCTCCCTAGCTTCACCAAATTAAGGAGATCATCTGATTTTTTACTTTTTGTGACTGACTAATCTCACAGCATAATTTTCTCCAGTTCCATCCATTTCCCCACAAATGATGTAATTTTGTTCTTCTTTAAGGCTGAGAAAAATTCCACTGTGGACATATTCCATAGTTTTGTAATCCATTCATCTGTTGATGGACATCTTAGCTGGTTCCATAGTTTGGCAATGGTGAATTGTGCAGCTATGAACATAGATACACATGCATTAGTTTGGTAGTTTGGTTTCCATTCTTTTGTGCAGATACCTAGAAGTGGTATTGCTGGATTATATGGTAGGTTTGTTCCCATTCTTCTGAGAATCTTCCATACTCTTTTCCAAAGTAGTTCCACTAATTTGCAATCCCACCAACAATGTATTAGAGTTTCCACTTCTCCACATCCTTGCCAGCATTTGTTGTGTTTTGAATGATTGCCTTCTAATTGGAGTTAGGTAAAATTTCAGGGTAGTTTTGATTTCCATCTCTCTAATTGCTAATGATGTTGAACATTTCTTTATACATTTATTGGCCATTTGAATTTCTTCTTTTGTAAAGTGTCTATTTAGTTCACTTACTCATTTTTGATTGGGTTATTTGTTTTCTTAGTGTTGAATTCCTTGAGTTCTCTGTATTTTCTAGGTATTAGTCCTCTATCAGAGGGACAGTTGGTGAAAATCTTCTCCCATTCTCTCAGCTCTCTGTTGAGGTTGTTGATAGTTTCCTTTGCTGTACAGAAGCTGTTCAGTTTAATGCCATACCACGTGCTGATCTACCATTTAGTTTCTTTGGGGTCTTGTTAAGAAAAATTTCACCTGTCTCTATGTGTTGAATTGTTGTATCTATGCCCTCTTCAAGGAGCTGCAAGGTTTCTCATCTGATGTCCAAGTCTTTGATCCATCTTGAATTAACTCTTGCACAGGGTGAGAAAGTGGTGTCTATTTCCATTTTTCTGCATGTGGTTAACCAGTTTTGCCAACATCATTTGCTGTTGAGGCTATCTTTTTTCTAGTGTATATTTTTGGCCCCTTTGTCAAAAATCAATTGGCTGTAGGTGTGTGGACTTGTTGAGTCTTCTATTTTGCTCCATTTGTCTATGTGTCTGTTTTGGAGCCAATACTATATTGCTTTTATTACTATGGTTTTCTACTATACTTAAAAATCAGATATTGTGATGCCTCCTGCATGGTTCTTGTTGCTGAGAACTACTTTGAATATTCTGGTTTTTTTTTGTTGTTGTTTCAAATTAAAGGTCTGATTTTTATGTTTGTGAGGAATGATCTTGGTAATATAATTGGTATTGCATTGAATTTGCAGATCACTTTTGGATGAATGGCCATTTTGATGATATTGATTCTGCCTGTTCAAGAACATGAAATATCTTTCCATCTCCTAAGGTCTTTTTTGATTTATTTTTTCAATATTTTATAATTTTTCTTGTTGAGGTATTTAACCTCATTGGTTAGGTTTATTTCATAGTATTTTTTGTGAAATATTTGTGGAAGTGTTTTCTGGATTTCTTTAGGTGTCAGGTTTATTTAATTTAATATTATGATCTTCAGTTTTGTGTTGTGACAAATGACAGGATTTCATTCTACTTTATGATTCGATGGTATTCCATTGTGGATTTGTACTAAACGTTTTTCAACCATTTATCTGTTGATGGACATTTAGGTTATTTCCATTTCTTAGCTATTGTGAATAGTGCTACATTGAATTTGGGAGTTCAAATATCACTTGAACATACTTATTTTATTTCTTTGGATATACATCTAGTAGCAGGATTACTGAATATTATGGCAGATTCATTATTAAATTTTGAGGAACCTCCATACTTTTTTACATATGGCTGAACCAATTTTCATTCCCACTAGCAAGAGTTCCTTTTTCTACACATAGTTTCAGTCCTTTTTGTTGTGTGTAATCTTTTTGATATTTGGCCAAGATGATATTTCATTGTGGTTTTTATTTGCATTTTCCTGATGACTAGTGTTGAACATTGTTTCTTGTATCTGTTAGCTATCTGAAGACCTTCATTTGAGAATTATCTATTTAGAACCACTTCCCATTTCTATAAAGCTTTTTATTTTAGCTATCAAGTTTTTTGAATTTATATATATATATTGGGTATCATCCTCTGATCAAATGTATAGCTTGCAGACATTTTCTCCCATTCTGTATGTTGTTTCTTTACTCTATTGATTATGTCATTTGCTGTGTATAAGCTTTTTATTTTGATGTAATCTTACTTATCAGTTTTTGCTTTTGTTTCCTATGATATTGGTGTTTTAAAAAAATCATTGCCTATTCCATTGTCCTGAAGCATTATCCCTGTTTTCTTCCATTTTTCATAGTTTCTCATCTTACATTTAAGTATTTTGTTCATTTTGAATTGTTTCTGTAACTGGTGAGAGATAAATATGTAGTTTCATCTTTCTGTATGTGAGTATCCAGTTTTCTAGTATTATTTATTGAAAAGATAACTTTGTGGAGGGCCCTCAGAAGAATGAGAATGAATCTACCATATGATCCAGCAATACCACTTCTGGGTATCTACTCAAAAGAATGGAAACCAAATTACCAAATTAATGCACACTTATCTATATTGATAGCTGCACAACTCATACTTGCCAAACTATGGAAACAGCCAAGATCTCCATCAACAGATGAATGAATTACAAAAATATGGGATAAGTACACAATAAAATTCTACTCAGTCATCAAGAATAACAAAATTATATAATTTATGGGAAAATGGAACTGGAGAACATTATACTAAGTGAGATTAATTAGTCACAAAAAGTATTGTTTTCCTTCATATATGGAAGCTAGGGAGAAATTGGGACACAGGCGTTACCCCAGGAAAAAGAGGAAAGAACTTAGTAGAGTGAGGGAGGGGACATAACTGAGGGAGGCTGAAGCAGGGAGAAAGACCTGAAGAGGAAAAAAATGGACACGGTGTATACACACAAATTTACCAATGCCAATCACAGTACCATGCACAGGAAGGAGGGAGAGAGAAAGTGGAGTGGGAACTAGGGAAGGTCTTAATGTGTACTATATGCATGTATGTCTCTATCACCTTGCACTTTATCATGATGTGTGTTTATAATGCATCAATAAGAAAGACTATGCTTTCGGCCGGGCATGGTAGCGCACGCTTGTAATCCCTGTGCTTGGGAGGCAGAGACAGGAAGATCACACAAGTTCGAAGCCAGCCTCACTGGCTTAAGAGACCCTGTTTCCAAATAAAAAAATATAAAAATAGGTCTGGGAGTGTAGCTTGGAGGTAGAAGGGTTCCGTCCCCAGTACCACCAGCAAAAAAAAAAAAAAAAAAAAAAAAAAAAGACTATGCTTTCTCCAATGTATGTTCTCATCACTTATGTAAAAAATCAGCTTGTCACAGATGTGTACATTTACTCTGGGCTCACTATTCTGTTCTATTGGTCTATGTATCTATTTTTATGCCAGTAGCATGCCATTATGATTATTATAACTGTGTGATATTTGGAAGTCAGGTAGTGAATGTAATGTCTCCTGCTTTGTTCTTTTTGCTCAAGATTGATTTGGCTAGTGGGTTGTTGTTGTTGTTGTTGTTGTGTGTGTGTGTGTGTGTTTCCATGTAAATTTTAGAATTGTTTTTTCTAGTTCTATGAAAAATGTCTTTGACATTTTTATAGGGATTTCTCTGAATCTGAAAATTATTTTGGGTAGCACTGATATAATAATATTGATTCTTCTAATCCATAAACACAGGTTATATTTCCACTTTTTGTTTCCTCTTCATTTTCTTTCATTAGTGTTTTATTGCTTCCATTGTTGAGATCTTGCTCCCCTTTTGTTAAATTTATTCCTAGCTATTTTATAGCTATTATAATGGGATTGCTTGCTTGATTTATACTTTAGATAATTTGCTATTTGCATATAGCACCACTAGTCAGTTTTGTATGTTGATTTTGTATCCCCAAAATTTACAGAATTCATCAATTAGTTCTAACAGATTGTTGGTGGAATGTTTGGGGTTTTCTATGTATAAGATTATGTCAAATGCAAACCGTGATGTTGTGATCTCTTTTCCAATTTGGATGCCATCTAGTTCTTCCTCTGTCTTGATGTCTATACTTAGGACTTCCAGACTATATTGAATAAAAGTGAGGAAAGTGAGCATACTTGTCGTATTTCATATCTTGGAGGAAAAGCTTTCAGCTTTTCTCTATTCCATAATGTTAGTTGTTGACTTATATGTGTCTTTATTATGTTGATGGACTTATATACTTAATTTGTTCAGTTTTTATCATGAAGAAATGTTGAATTTTATCAAATGTCTTTTCTGCATGTATTGAGATGACCATATGGTTTTTGTCCTTATTTTGTTGATGTAGTATATCAATTTTATGTGTTTTTTGCATGTATTGAATCATCTTCCATCTATTTGATGAATTCCACTTGATAGGGGGTGTGGACAGTGATCGACTCTTAATGTGTTGTGAGATATTGAGAATATTGGTTTATAGTTTATATTCTCCTCTCTCTCTCTCTCTCTCTCTCTCTCTCTCTCTCTCTCTCTCTCACACACACACACACACACACACACACACACCTGATTTTGGCCTCATAGTAATGCTGGCTTTTTGTACAATTTGTTTGGAAGAATTCTTTCCTATTCTATTTTTTGGAATAACTTACGAAGAATTGGTATTAGTTATTTACATGTTTAATAGAATTCAGCAGTTAAGCAATCATTTTCTGGGCTTTTCTCTGATGGGAGACATTTTATTAGTGATTCAAACTCTTACTTGTTATTGTTCTGTTCAAGGTTTCTATTTTCTTGTGAATAAGTCTTGGCAAGGTGTATGTGTCTAAGAACTGTGCTATTTCTTCTACATTATCATTTTTGACATGTGATTTTTTTGATAATCCATAATGAGTTTTTGTATTTCTTTGTCATCAGTTTTTGTTTGGTATCTATCTATCTATCTATCTATCTATCTATCTATCTACTTATTTATTTAGGTGGTACTGAGGTTCCTGGAAGCCCTTCTACCTCCGGGCTACACTCCCAGACCTATTTTTTATATTTTTATTTGGCAACAGGGTCTCTTAAGCCAGCAAGGCTGGCTTCGAACCTGCACAATCCTCCTGTCTCTGCCTCCCAAGCACAGGGATTACAAACGTGCTCCACAATGTCCGGCTTTGTCATCAGTTTTAATATCTACTTTTCCATCTCTTATTTTACTTGAGTCTTCTCTTCTCTTAATCTAGCTAATGTGTTATTTTGTTTTTCTTTTTGAAGACCCAGCACTGTTTTGTTCAGTGTTTGTATTGTTTTAGTAGTCATTTCATTTATTTATGCTCTGGTTTTTGATGTTTTTCTACTAATTTTGGGTTTGGTTTATCCCTACCTTTCTATTTCTTTGAAATATAGTGATAGGTAGTTTATTTGAGATATATGGTATATATTTTCCTCTTAGTACTGCTTTTGCTATATATCGTAACCTTTGAAATGTTGTATCTCCATTTTTATTTGTTTTAAAAATTGTTAGTTTCTTCCTTGGCTTTATTTTACCTTGACCTATTGCTTGTTCAAAATAAGTTAATGTCCTTGTGTTTGTATAGCTTCTGAATTTTTTCTTGATAGATTTCTAGTTTATTGCTTTGTGGTCAGAAAAGATATTTCATATAAATTCAGTTTTGAAAAGTTTATTTAGATTTGTTTTGTGGCCTATCATATGATCGATCCTGAAGGATATTCTATATGCTGATGAGAAAAATGGGCATTCATTAGCTGTTGGATGAACTGTTCTGTAGATATCTGTTAGGTCCATTTGGTCTAGAGTACAATTTAACTCTGCAGTTTTATTGTTGATTTTCTGCTTGAATGTTGCTGAAAGTCAGATATTAATGCTCACAACTATTATTGTATTGGAGTGTGTCCCTCCTCTCTTTTGTGTGTGTATATGTATGTGTGTGTATATATATGTGTGTGTATATATATATATATATATATATATATATATATATATATATATTCATTGCCTTATGTATCCCTGTAAAACAACATCTGAGTTATCCCCATTCCCCTAACCAATAATTTAACAAATATCATTATCATTATATATAAATCCCTCAAGGCTCTTAAAATATAAAAAGTCTTTTTTTGTTGATTAGGGAATTGTGACATATGAAATAACACTAAAATCAATGTGTTAAGGTCCAAAGTATACAAGCAAGAAGTTATCAAGAACAATAAAAAAAGTAGCATTTGAACTCAAACCTGAGTTGGTGGGATTTTTAAATTAAAAGATTTGTAACTCACACATATGGAGGCACAATTATAAGGAATGAAGAAGATATTCACAGGACTATAATAAATTATGTGATTGGAGAATGGGGTATGTAGGTGGTATGCTTCAGTTTGATTAACTCCATCAGGCTTAGCAAAGCCTAGATGTTAAGTATTCATCTTTTTTTTTTTTTTTGCAAGACAGTTTTGAACTCTTTTCATCTTGTTTTTTTTTTTTTTCCCTGAAGGTTAGGGATGGAACCCAGAGGCATTTGACCTCTGAGCTACACCTCCTGCCCTATTTTTATTCTTTATTTTGAAACAGGGTCTCACTGAGTTGCAGAGGGCCTCACTAAGTAGCTGAGGCTGGCCACGAACTATAATCCTCTGGTCTCAGCCTCCCAAATGCTGGGATTACAAGCATGCACCATCATGCCCGGCTTGAACTCTTTTTATCTTGAAATTGCTATTGTAGCAGTATTATACCATGTAAATAGGCAAATATTTCAAATCAGAGATTTGGTTTTAAAATCTCGAAGGCAATTTTTCATAGCCCTGGTTGTATTTAAGAGAGAACAGATTAAAGATGTTGGAAGTATTGAAAGGAGTGTTTGAATGGCCCTGAAGTCTACCCCAAGATGCAGAGGTATTATTCAGGTTACTAGAAGACAATTAGCATGACATAAAAGCAACTAGTGAGGAGAATAGTAACATATAGATGTTGATTCACTGACTCTTAGAATCTGAGTATGAAAGAAACTTTATGAAAGACTAGATACTCATCTGCTTTCACCTAAATCTTCTAAATATGCCATTTTTAAATTTAAGTCTCAGTACCTGAATGTGTGAGCATTTTCTTTGCATACAGGTATTATGTTAGGCCAGATGATAAAAACAACATTTAAGCACCAATTTTAAACTAATTTTAAGCAGCGATGTATGACTGTCTTGCCAATACTGGTGAAATTTGGCTGATTCTAGATGATTCTAGATTATAAAACATTTTATTCAACTGAAAGAATGGAATTTGCCATGGTGAAACTTTTCTGAAAATCTTGATGCAAGAAGATCTCAACTTTAAAAATGGATAATTATATATTAACATTTAAAAATAATCTCTTCATGTTAAAGGTTTCTCTTGTATAATTGAAATATGATTTAAAATTGTACTTGTAATGTACATAAAGGTTATTGGAACACATGTTTTGATGTTTGGAGTTGTACCTGTACTGAAACTCACCAATCTTTCTATATATCATAGTTCTTTGCAATTAATATCCTTGCTAAAATTAATCCAATATATAACAAAAGCCAGCTGGGCTCTTCTTATGATGATCAAATCAGGCTTTTTATATCTATATTATAAAAAGATTTACATATGGTTGGCATATCTTACTTCTTCAACCAAGTGTACAAATTTGCTTTAGAACATTTTTTTTCTTTTTTTAAGTGGTACTGGGGATTGAACCTATGGGTGTTCTACCTCCAACCTATATCTCGAGCCCTATATTTTATTCCTTATTTCAAAACAGAGTCTCCCTAAGTTGCAGAGGGCCTCGCTAAAGTAGCTGAAGCTGGTCATAAAACCTCAATCCTCCTGTTTCAGCCTCCCAAGTACTGGGATCATAAGCATGTGCCACAATGCCCTGCTTAGAACAATTTTTGTGTGTATGGTACTGGGGGTGAAACCCAGGATCTTTTCTACCTCTAGGCTATACTCCCAGACCCATTTTATACTTTATTTGGAAATAGCATCTCACTAAGTTGCTGAGAGCCTCACTCAGTAGCTGAGGCTGGCTTCGAACCTGTGTGACCCTTCTGTCAGCCTCCCAAGCGCTGGGATTACAAGCGTGCTCCACCATGCCTGGTAGAACAATTTTTTTAAAACAAAGTTTTTAAAAAAAAAGTTTGAATATATTTTTGGTCCACCAGACATTATGTGTTACATAGGAAAGATGGTAAAATTTTTTTAGAAGGTCTAAGTCATAAAAATTGATGAACCAGGTATGGTGGCACATGCTTGTAATCCCTGTGCTTGGGAGGCTGAGACAGGAGGATCGCACAGGTTTTAAGCCAACCGCACTGGCTTAAGAGGCCCTGTTTCCAAATAAACTAGTATAAAAATAGGTCTGGGAGTGTAGCCCAGAGGTATAATGGTTTCCAGGAACCCCAGTACCACCAAAAATAAAAAAGAACTGATGAAAAGTTCTTGGGTATGCAGTCTTAGACAAATAACTGAGACTCTGAAGTTCTTTATTTTGTTACTTGTGAAAGTAGCATAATAATGACACTTGCCTTCCTAGGTGTTTGGGAGGATAAAAAAAACACACATGAACTCTAAGAAACTCCACAAATTCTAATCAATAATTAACCACATAAGTAAATTATTTGGTAGATTTGATTCCCAAAGCATTCTAGTTTATCGATTAAAAAAAACAATGAATTGGCTCTTCCTCCTCCTCTTCTTCTTCTTCTTCTTCTTCTTCTTCTTCTTCTTCTTCTTCTTCTTCTTCTTCTTCTTCTTCTTCTTCTTCTCTCTGTCTGTCTCTGTCTGTCTCTCTCTGTCTCTCGCTCTCTCTCTGTCTGTCTCTGTTACTGGGGATGCAACCCAGGGGCTTTCTACCTCCAGGCTACACTCTAAGACCTATTTTATATTTTGTTTGGAAACAGGGTCTCACTAAGTTGCTGAGAGCCTCACTAAGTAGCTGAGGCTGGCTTCGAACCTGTGCGATCCTCCTGTCTCAGTCTCCCAAGCACAGGGATTACAAGTGGGTGCTACTACGCCCGGTTCTGGTTTTTTTTTTTTTTTTTAAGATCTTCCGTTGCTACCATATCTTTGAGCAAACTTAGCCATTAGCTTTGTAATCATATCTAATTTCTTATCCATACAGAATTTCTGTTTCCATATATGTTCTTCTTACCTCAATGTTTCTTGTGGTTGTAGTCAGAGTTAGTTCTTTCATACAGGGAATTGAGAGAACAAATGAGGGGGAGAAACCTCCTTAAGAGATAAAGAAACAAAACAGTAGATGAATGTTCCTAAGTATTTCTTTGTGGAAGTTAATAAATATATTCACTATACCTGTAGATGTTAGGCAATAGAATAGCCACGAGTAAGATAAAAAATGGCTCAGGCTTACCATGCAAGGCAACTAGCCTATTCTATACGATTTTTAAGATTACTTCTATTTTTAATATAATTTTATTGGTGCATTGTAATTATATATCATACTGAGGTATAGAGTGATAGGAATATACATGTTCACAACATTTGCTGCATTTCCCTCCAGATTCTACTCCCTTCCTCCCCTTCTCCATACATGTCACTGAAATTGATATTGGTAATTTCATATTGATAATTAACCTTTACATGTCATTGAAACTGATATCAATAGTTTCATATGCACACATAGCATTATTTAAACTGTTAAATTAATTATGTCTTGATCCCTCATACTCCTTCCTCTAAACCCCCTCCATTTCTCCACTAGAGTTTCTGCTCCTTTATTTGAGGTCTCCTTCTATTTGGATCTTGGCTCAAGAGGATGGAATCATCTTAAAGGCAATCTTGCAGTTGATTTATTTAAGCTATTGATTGAGATTGTTCAAGGTCTGTGAGTTGTTAAAAACAATTTAGTAGTTAGCTGGGCATGATGGTACACGCTTGTAATCCTCATGCTTGGGAGGCAGAGGCAGGAGGATCTTGCAGGTTCGAAGCCAGCCTTGCTGGCTTAAGAGACCCTCTTTCCAAATTATATATATGTATGTCTGGGAGTGTAGCCTGTTGGTAGAAGGGTTTCCAGGAACCCCAGTACCACCAAAAAAAAAAAAAAAAATCAGGATTTGCCAGGCATGGTGGTGCACACATTTGGGAGTCTGACACCCAGAGGATCATGGTTCATAGACAGCCTCAGCTACTTAGGCCCTCTGCAACTCAGTAAGACCCGGTTTCAAAATAAAGAATAAAAAATAAGGCAGGGGGTGTAACTCAGACGTCGAATGCCCCTGGGTTCCATCCCAAGACCCGCAAAAAAAAAAAAATTAGTAAATGAGGCCAATCATGAGGATTCAAATCTTCTGGTGTTTTATTCTAAATATCATTCAGACCAAGGTCTAGGAAGCTTCTTTGCAAGTATATTTCATTCATATGGAAAAGAGGCTAAGCTAGGGGAAAAGGACAGAAACAAAAAAATGTGCAGCTAACTCCAAGTTTACCTTCAGACACAATAAGGATGGCTTAGGAGAGTCTTTTATTTTCCGTATGTGAAGTGATATCTCAAATAGAACATGGAGGTGATCTTTATTTATTTTTAATTTTTTAACATTTTTATTGGTGCATTGTAGTCATATATCTTAATGTGGTACAAGATGGCAGAGGCATACATGCACACATCACTCATTTAGCCCTTCCCCAATTCCCACTCCATCCCTTCTTCTCATGGTTGGCTTAATGATTGTCTTTGATATGTGTATGAATGTGCATCATGTACATTAGGGAATTTTCCTCTTCTCCCCTTCCATCCCCCTCAGTTAGATCCAACACTTCAACACATAGGCACAGGTGAAAACTTTCTCAGCAAGACCTCAGAGGCACAAGAAATTAAAAGGAAGATCAATATGTGGGATTACACTAAACTGAAGAGCTTCTATGCAGCAAAGGAAACAATTAAGAACCTCAACAGAGAGCCAACAAAAAGGGAGAAGATTTTTGCCAACTATTTCTCCAATAGAGGATTAGTATTTAGAAAATACAGAAAACCCGAGGAACTCAACACTGAGAAAACAAATAACCCAATCAAAAAAATGGGCACGTGAACTAAATAGACACTTGACAAAAGAAGAATTTCAAATGGACAATAAATGTATAAAAATTGTTCAACATCATTAGCCATCAGAGAGATGCAAATCAAAACTACCCTGAGATTTTACCTAACTCCAACTAGATTGGCAATCATTCAGAACACAAACAACAACAGATGCTGGCGAGGATGTGGAAAAGTGGGAACTCTAAAACATTGTTCATGGGATTGCAAATTAGTGGAACTACTTTGGAAAACAGTATGGAGGATTCTCAGAAAAATGGGAACAAACCGACCATTTGATCCAGCAATACCACTTCTAGGTATTTACACAAAAGAATGAAAACCAAACTACCAAACTAATGAATGTGTATCTATGTTCATAGCCACACAATTCACCATTGCCAAAGTATGGAACCAGGCAAGATGTCCATCAACAGATGTATGGATTACAAAACTGTGGGACATGTACACAATGGAATTTTACTCAGCCTTAAAAAATATAACTACATCATTTGTGGGGAAAAGGATGGAACTGGAGAAAATTATGCTAAATGAGATTAGTCAGTCACTAAAATTAAAAAATGGAATGCTCTCTCTAATATGCAGAAGCTAGAAAGAAAAAGGATCATAGAAGAAACTGTAGATGAGGAAGGAGAAACCATAGATGAAGGTGATCTTTGAAAGAGCCAGTCTTGAAGTTTGAGTCTAGGAGAGGAAAGTGACACAGAAAACCACTTCATTTGTCTCAAATAAAATTTGATCCCTAGAGAAGGCTGCAAAATTTAGAGGAGGAAACTCAGAAAAAATTACAGCATTTTAAACATAAAATGTCCTCATTTTTCAAGTGAGGAAAGTAAGAAGGTTTAAATGCTTACCAAATGAATCAAATGCTCTTGATAATAATGCAGATGGAGACCCTGGGTGGTATTTCTTCAATTTCAAGTGATTATTTTCCCATAGAATGTTAGACTTTTTTTTTTCTATGATTCTTACTCAAAACTTTATGTCAGTGCAGCCCTAATTACCTTCATCTTGGTGTCTTTGGGACAACTTTCTTTTTAATTTTTAATCAAAGGCAACCAGATTTTATTTCGTAAGTATTTATTGAAGGCCTTTTTATGTTACATCATATGCTAGCCATAAGTAATAAAATGGGGAGCAAGATATTATAATTCTTTGGATTATCACAGCTGAACAATCTTTCTCTGAGAGTTTATTCAATTTATATAAATTTATAAAAATTATATAAATTTATATAAATTCAGTAGAATCCCACATTTTGGGATTACTAAGTGAATCAATCATATACAATATACTATTTCTTAAATTCAAATAATCCAAAGTGAAAAAAAAAACTATTATATTGCTTAGTCATGGTGAAAGTCCATTTTTCCCTTTTCTCATTTTTTACTGAGGTTGTTGTCTAGGGTTTAAAGACACTATTCACTTTTCTATTTTGTGAATTTATATCCTTGAGGTTTGGATGCAAAATAAATTAATTTTTCTGTAGGACTTCCCTGCAGATTTGCTTGGTTCAAGCTTCTGTTACAAATAGATTTGTTTAAGAATCTCAAAACATAATGGAACTTTCTTATTCATGGTCATGTCACCTGACTCTTCCATTCATGTCTTTCTAGGCCAAGAATAATATAAAAATACAAATGTATTTTCCAACTCTAAGTAGCATATTGATGTCCACTGCCAAGAGTCTTAATATCTAAACAAAACTATAATTTGAATATTCAGCAAAAGATAACTTTGAAATCCTTTTGTAAGAATGTTGTAAATGTGAAGCAGCTTGAAATTTGAAACCTTTTAAAAATAAGGATGAGTAGTTAGAAAATTCTATTACCTTGAGAGAAGCAAAGAAAATAATGAAGATTTAGGTTTTCAAAAAACATCTTTTAACTTTACTAGTCTTCAAGTTGAAAGACTATAGCTTGAAATATTTTGAAAATCTTTCTTAGCCATAACTTGTGATTTAATAATTATCAGCATGATATATAGTCCCAGGTTTCTCATAAGGGGCTCATGGCATCCAAGAATATTAACACATCACTTCTGTGCATACTTGGTAATGTGGGGGTGAGAGGCTTTTATAGAGATGTTATTCTAACTCAGGATTAACAGGGCTCTGTTTGAATTACACTTTTTTTTAGAAATAAAATAATAGTGACATTAGGAAATGCTCTGTAAATAACACTAAGATTTTAGAACAGCATGATTTATCTTTCGCATCATACCAATAAAATACATTCATTAGTAAGGCAACATTCATACTTTTGTTCAGAGGCTTTTAAATTAAGATAGTTGATGAGACCCCATTGTTCCACCCAAATGAGGATAGTCGCCTGAAGAATGAAGTACTGTGGAAGAGCTTCTAACCAGTCAGCCTCAAGATGATAAGCTTCTTTAAACTATCCATATGTCACAACTATTCGGCATTAATAGGAGTCATAATCCAGGTTAGAGCAAAATGAAATGTTTCACAGTCCCATAATTTATGAGAGTGGTAAATGCGTGGTTGCCATTGCCTTCAAAATGGTTTCATGGATATTTTCTGATTATAAAAAAGAATTTCTATAAAAGGGAGTAACTATGAAAAATATGATTACAAAAAGAAAAAATATCCCAAATCCTACCATTCAAAGGCAAACATTACCATTGTTGGCAGTGTGTTACATTTCCATCCACACTATTTTCTAAGCATATTTTACATAATTGAGATCATCTCATGTATCTAATTTTATTGTCTGCATTTTTGCATAAAAATAGTAAAAGCAAATTGTCTCATTCTATATATATGTATATATACATATATACATACATATATATATATATATGATTTTAATGGCTGCATTATCTTTCATTTTACCAGTGTACTGTAATTTAAGTAAGAAATCTATTTTATTATTGACATCTATGGTATTGTTTTGGTTAACTTTTTATAGAGGTGTACAACTATCTTTGGCTATAGGTTAGCTTTGGACAGCAACTCTTACCAGCAATAGACAGTGAGATGATAGAGTGATGGGACTTAAGTACCAAAACTTAAATGTCTAATGTTGATGATCACATTATCAATGCTATCCCCATCTTTATTCAACTGATAATTTCACTAAATCAGTACACGAGAATCCAATAGGTAAAGCTGCAAGTTATACTTTAGAATAAAAATGGAATATTGGATCAAATACTGAATTTCCTTTTGTCTACTGAATAACTTTATGGCATTGTCTCTTATCTTTGAAGGTAATTTTGGCTCAAATGCTAAGAATTGCCAACATTGGTGAATGCCTAGTAATGTCTATATTATGACTCTCCTTGACTGACATCCTCTGCATTTTTATTTTCTTGTTTAAGATGTTTATTTTTCTAAGGTGACATTTTTAAAAGAATAATTCTAAAAATTTTCTGCCCAGTTTGACAGACTAGAATTTTTTGGTTATCATGGGGCTCTCAAAGAAAAATTATATTTTCTACTTGAATTCTTTTGTTTTTACCACTTCTAAGCCTTGTTATGAATTTTTATGAGTATGATCAAAAGCTGAGTTGTTCAGTAAGGAGCTAAAGCCAACTTCTTAAGGAATTGCCAAATGAGACTCTGTTAAGCTCAATTTCCCTTTTTTGATTGGTCAGTTTGCCCTAAGATGGATGAGACTTGTCTTGGAGGCTTTGCTGTTCTTTAGGTACAGAATGTCCTTATTTTCCCTAAGGTTATTTTTCTCTGTTTCTGTTTGAAAGCCAACTGGGAAGGAATATTTAAAGAAGTAGGGCTTCTATGTAGCTTTGACTTGGAAACCTTAATATGTTTTTACTCCAATTTTTTTCTTATCATAATCAAAGCTATGTGTTAAAAACCTACCTTGTCTTTTCTACTTAAAATATATACACATCCAAAGAACCAAAAAGAGTTCATCTCAGATAATTCCACAGGAAAACACTATATTTAGTGAATTCAGTAGACCCTTTATCAAGTAGGCAATAGGTCACAAATAGGATGTATTATGGTAGACAACGGTAAGATTTGTGTATGCATTCTAAAAAACTGCTGTTGGGAAAAACCAGGAAATAAAAGTAACAGAAAATCTATCTATCATATTTATTATATTTATGTTTATAATCTAATAGTTACATTTAATAATACTTTAGGCTATTTTGAATTATGCTGCAGTAAACATGAGTGGGCATGTATCATTATAGTAATATGACTTTAATTCTTTTGGAAAGATATCAAGGAGTGGTATAACTAGGTCATATGGTGGTTCTACTTAGACTAGACAATCTCAGAAATTCATGGGTCATATACCTTCATTCCTATGTGGAAGATGGAGATAAAATAGGAAACAAAAGAGACTTAAGATAAATTAAGAGAGAGAGCAGTGGAATCGTGGAAGGGGTTTGGAGAAGAGAAATGTGGTTGTGAAAAAGGAAGATGGATGAAAATAAGAGTTGGAATAATGCTATGCCCATACATGAAGGTATCACTACCAATCTCACTAACATGTACATAGGACAGGGTCAATGCAAAGGAAACCACACCAAGTGATAGTGCATGCATGTCTGCATCACTTTGAACCTCACTATGATGTATAATTACAAGGCAGTGATAAAATGTTATAATGGTATAAAAAGGATGGTTTAGGCAACTTTTTATCATTCTAGATAATTTTAAAACTCGTCTTGCTACAAAGCACCTAAATTTTTTCTATTGTAAGAGGAGGAGGTAATATCAATCTAAATGGATATTTAGAATATAATAAATCAAGGGAAATCTTGTAGGGACAAACTGTAAAAGAAAACTGACAGTCTATGTGTCTCATAGAAGGCTGAAGATGATTTGGGTGAAGATAGAATAAATGCTGGCCATGATAATTTAGGAACTTGGATTTCAGTGCCTTCTTGGGGATAGGAGACAAGATTGAGGACCTATATGATGTGGCATTTGGAATTGAAACATACACACACACACACACACACACACACACACACACACACATTTTAGAACACTCAAAGGCCTATATCCTTAGTTAAAGGACGGGAAATAAGGTGAAAAGGATCCTGCCTTCCTAGCCTGAATTTTCTGTGGGGAAAAAATCTCTTGTGGGACTTCATAACTACTGCTATTATATGTTACCATTAAATTATAACTGTTCGCCTGATCTAGGTTCCCTCCAGCTGAGAAATTTACATAAAATAGTTTCTAGGATGGTAACAGTATTGGACTCCCTAGCATATGCCATATGTGAAGTTCTTTCAAAGATGAAATCACAAATAGAAAATTATAAAACCTGAGGAAAATTTCCAAAAGTCTCAATAGTCAGATTAGACCCCCAAAACTTCAAGTAATAAATCGAATACACAGATACTGGAATATAAATTTGTTTTTAAATATTAAAGATATGAAGGCAAACTTTCATTTAAGGTAGTATGCATTTACATTATATTGATAGTTTCTGCCTCAAAAATTTGTCTCTGATAAAGTATGAAAAAAACAACCAAAATGACCCAGCCAGACTCACATATTCAATAGACAAGAAATCAAACATAAAATGGTAAGTTTCATATGCATATTGGACTACATGAAAGACAAGAAACTGGAACATATTCTCTATTTGAATTCAAGGGCTGGGATGGTTCTCACCCTCCCAACATTGCTTGGAACTAAAGGCTGGAAAAAACATTCTTGCTAGATTCTGCTTGAAGATGTGGCCCAGATGAGCATCAATCATAGGGATAGAAGGGGACATAAATGGATTCTATCTTCAAGGAGCTAAAGCAAGTCTTAATTAGCTCCATGACTAGAATTTTTTTATATTTTTTATTGGTGCACTGTATTCATACATCATAATGGTATAAAGAAAATACTTTTGTAGACATACATGTACACATCGCCCAGTTAGCCCCTACCCAATCCCCACCCCGTTCCCTCCCCATCCCTCCTTCCCATGCTTGGCTTAGTGGTTGACATCTAGTTTTATAGCAATTTATCCAATATTAACGATGATAATCTCACAAAACAGTTTCATTTGTCTGATAACAAGCTTTTGATGACTAAAAGATAACAGTTCAATATTTCTTTTTGCTTTCTTTCTTACCAGAGAATATTTTTTTCTTTTCTTTTTTTTAGGTGAAGCTATCATACATTTATTTATTTATTTTTCAGAAAAAAATCTATCCTGATATGGAATATGGACTCTAGATACCTAAAACAATCTCAAAGAAGAACAAAGCTAGAAGATGTATACTTTCTGATTTCAAACCATATAAAGCTACAATAATTGAAACAGTGTAGTACTGTTCTAAAGGCAGATATATAAACCACTGGAGTTAAATAAAAGCTTAGAGATAAATTCTTCCATATAATGTCAAGTTATTTTTGACAAGGTTTCCACGAACATTTGGTTGAGGAAATAATAATCTTTTAACCAAATATTGTTGAAAAATAATAATTACATGAAAAAGAATAAAATTGGACCCTTACCTAACATATATACAAATATTAACTCAAAATAGATAAAAGACCTAAACATAAATCTTAAGACTATAAACTTTTAGAAGAAAATCTGGGTCATAAAACCTCACAACATTGAAATTGGCAGTGATTTCTTGGATATGATTTCAATGGCACAGGCAACAGAAGAGTATACAAACTCCCTAAAAAATAAAAAAATATTGTATATCCAAAGACAATGTAAACAGAGTTAACAGTTACTAATAGAATGGGATAAAATATTTCCAAATGCTATATCTGGAGGTATATTAATATTCCAATTAGAATCCTAAAAATTAGCAACAATAAAAGCAAACAATACAATGTAGAGATAGGTAAAAGACTAACATAAATAATGAATTTCCACAGATAACCAATCTTAGTTGTCTGTTGGATGGAAAATCTTGTTTCTCTGGTTCTGGTGTGTGTTACCTATTTCTTCTTTGTAGTTAATCTCTTTGAGTATTTTCTCTAGCGCTAGTTTTGAAGACATAAATTCCTTAAGTTTCTGTTTGACCTGAAAGCTTCTTATTTCTCCATCTAATTTGATAGAAAGTTTTGCTGGGTAGGAAATTTTTTGCTGGAAGTTGTTTTCTTTCAGAGTTTGGAATATGTTACTCCAAGCCCTTCTGGCTCTCATAACTTGGTTTGGGAAGTCTGGAGTGATTCTAATTGGTTTGCCTCTGAATGTCACTTGGCCCTTTGTTTTTGTTGCCTTTAAGATTCTCTGCTTGGCTTCCACATTGGTCATTTTGACAATTATGTGGCGTGGGGATCCTCTTCTCTGATCCTCTCTAACGGGGGTTCTATAAGTTTCCTGGACCTGTGTATCAACCTCTTGCTCTATGTTTGGAAAATTTTCTGCTATTATTTCCTTGAAAATACTGTTAATCCCTTTGGTTTCATCTTCTTTTCTCTCCTCTATTCCAATTATTCTTAGGTTATCTCTCTTAAAATGGTCCCATATTTCTTCAATGTCAGATTCCTGCTGTCGGATTTTTTTTTTCTAGATTAGAAACTATGCGTTCATTTTTTGAATGATCATCTTCTAGGAGCGAGATTCTATTCTCCATGTGGTCTAATCGGTTGTTTGTACTTTGAATTGAGGCTTTTACTTCATAATTGCATCCTTTATCTCTCTTTGGCTCTCTCTGAATTCTTTTCGAAACACCTCTATTATTTCTACAGTTATTTTCCTGATTTGATCTTCTATAAATCTCTGAATTTCTGTTTTATCAGGTTCTGATGTTGTGGGGTTGTGGGCATTCATTGCTCCATTGTTATTCCTCTTTCCCATGATTTCGGAAGTTTGTGCCTTCTCTGGGTTCTTCCCTAGGTCACTACGACTTCACTTAATGTGCTGTGGATCTCGAGTCTGTGGTATCTCAGTCCCCACTACTCCTTTACTGGGTTGTATCGCAGAGTCTCAGACCCAGGGAGTCAATCGAGGCTGCTTTAGACCATGGGGGGTGCCAGGTTGGGCGTTCTCCTATGGTGTAATATCTCTGCCACCACCACTCCCCCACTGGGTCAAGTCCCTGGGAGTACAGTACTGGGATTTCTCCTCTAGGGGCCGCAATTTGACTCACTGTTGAGTGCACAGATGGAGCTGTCGTGGACTCGGTAAATTCGCTGCTGCTGCCGCCAGTAGCAATATGGCGCCACTGCTAAGCCCTCGGCCGTGAGCCTGGCGTATTTCTTTTCTGTTTTTGAACTCCACTCTGAGTCCCTGCAGGGTGCACTGAGCCCAGCCCCTGGGAGCTTTAGCTGCACCCTGCGCTGAGAAATCTGCCGAATTCCTCCTGGCTGTTCCACAGCGGCTCACCTCGGCTCGCTGTCCGTCGCTCCTCTCTGGAGCTTGGTGGGCTGTGGAGTAAGTTGGTCTGGTGCCATCCAGTGAACTCATCGCTGCCGCCAGCAGTAAGGCGCTGCTGCCGCGTTCTCAGGCATGAGGCCGGCGTATCTCCTCTCTGGTTTCTGAGCTCTGTTATGAATTACCTTCCTCTCTGGAGCCTGGTGCTGCAAGGCAAAATGGCGCCCGCCACTTCACGCTGTGGCTCCGGCTGCAGCACTGCAGTCTGGTTTCTGGTGTCTCGTTTTTCCAGCCCTCTTTATCTCTGTCCCTTAAAATTACATTTTTTGTTTCTCTGCTGATGGTGTTTTCTGGCTATGAAAGGCGCTGATTTTGTGGTAATAGAGATTGGTTGTTAGCGGGGCTCGTAAGCCCCATTTTGCTCCGTCGCCATCTTCCCGGAAGTCTCTAGAATTTTTATATTATTAACGTATGGTGAGGTCCTGCCTTCATAAAAATGGATGTTTTAATATAGAAATTTTTTAAGCTTTATAGAAGTAATTGCAAAAATATTTGATGGCGAGCGGTGAGAGCATTACAGATAAAAATCACCATTAGGAATGAAGAGAGAAACAGTAACAAAAGAAGTTGAAGTTTTCACTTCTCCTGTTCTAATAACCAGGTACATAAAATTATACCACTATTTTAAAACAAGACATGAATAACTTCGAATTTCTTCACAGAGATACAAATACTTTCTTCTATAAGACCTTAATATTTTCAGGTCTACTGTATCTAACTTCCTTTGTTCAACTTAATTTTTGTTTGTTTACTTCTTTGTTTTTAGATTCATCTGTGTCATTATGTGTTTAAGTGATTTGATCCTTTTATATTACTGAGTTAGTATTCTGTTGTAAAAATACACTCTAATTTGTTTATCTGTTCCCATGTAGATAGGCAGTTTGATTCATATTTTAATATTATAAAAAGACTATTATGAATGTTCTTGAATAAGTCATTTTGTTTATATAATTTTATCTGTATTTATGTTTGGATACCTAGAAGTAAAATTCTGAGAATATGTAACATCTGTAGCTAAATATAGAATGAATGGACAGCTCACTAATATTTTTTCTTCAATTCCTTAAACTTTTATTTTGCTAATTTACTTAGGAGTCCTATCATTTCTCTCAGCAACTGAACATATATATATATATATATATATATATATATATTAGCCATATTATTTATGATATTGTGAAATTTTATTATAAATTTATTATATTAAATTTATCTTAACTGGTACATAAACCAAATACTCTGTTAACAGGGTATTGTATTTCAGTGTATTTATACATTATGCAATTTTTAAACCAATTTAAACATATCCCCTCAAACATTTATCATTTCTTTATGGTAAGTAGCTTTTCTATACCTGAAGGTAGAGTTTTCAGATGTCTCCAAGTTTGAGGTTTTCTCTTCACTCAGTTGATTTTTTTTCTGTTTTGTTTTGTTTTGCCATGAAGCAACTCTCTAGTTTAATATAATTCCATTTATCAATATTTGCTTTTATATTGTGCTTTGGGGATCTTATCTAAAAATTCATTACCCAGAAAAATGTCTTGGAGCTTTTTTCCTGTGTATTCTTGTAGTAATTTCATATATTTGGGTCTTAAATTTAAGTCTATAGTTCAATTTCAGTTCATTTTTGTATATATTATGAGCTAAACATCTATTTTTGTTCTTTTGCCTGTTAATATTCAATTTTTTCAGTACTGGGGATGGAACCCAGGAGCATTCTACCTCTGACCAATACCTCCAGTCCTATTTTTTATTCTTTATTTTGAAACAGGGTTTCACTGAGTTGCAAAGGAGCTTACTAAGTAGCTGAGGCTGTCTGTGAACTGAGATGCTCCTGTCTCAGCCTCCCGAATGCTGGGATTACAAGTGTGCGCCACCACGCTTGGCTCAATATTCAGTTTTTTATACTTTTATCAGAGCCTTGTAATTATACATCATAATAAAGTTCAAAGTGATAAGCACACAACACTTGGTGTGTTTCCCTTTGTATCCAGCCTGCCCCCTGTACATGTTAGTGAAATTGGTAGTGATACCTTCATATATGGGCATAGCATTATTTAAACTGTTTCTTTCATCAATCCTCCTTTTTTGCCTCCACATCTCCCTCTCAATGTTCTATTAGTCTCTCTCTTCATTTATCTGATATCCCATTTGTTTCCTATTTTGTCTCAAGCTTCCACATCAGTGAAAACATAGCAACTCTTTATTTCCTAACAGCCTCTACTGGAAAGAATGAAGTTTCTTCCTTGTGTCTTCTTGGTACTTTTGTAGAAACTTAGTTGGCTATTTCTAAGTCTTAAATGCAGTTTGTCCCACAAGGCTGCATTTTCTGAGAGCTTTGGTCCTCAGTATGGTGGTCTTGGGGTGAGGGTAGAACTATTAAGGGCTAGGCCTAGCAGGAATTAATTAGTCACCGTGGGTGCTTCCCTTAGAAGAAATTCAGGTAGTTATTGGAAAACCCATGTTTGTTCACACAAGAGGCGTTGTTATATAGAAGTAAGCCTGGTCCCTCCTCCTTTCTCTGGCTTCCTATCTTCCTACTTGATCTGTCCTTCTTCTATGTACTCCCGCCATTGTGATACCACCTGCCATGACACCCTTACCAGAGCCAGGCCAATGCTGGTGCTATGTCCTTGAACCTGAAGAATGATGAGCCTCATATTTATAAGTATTTTATTTATAAGTATTTCATTATAGTGACAGAAAGTGGATTAAAATAGTTATAAATTCATGAGTTTATTTCTGGACTCTCTATCCTGTCCTGTTCCATTGATCTACATCTCTGTGTTTATGCAAGTACCATGCTATTTGGGTGACCAGCACTTTGTGGTACATTTTGAATTCAGGTAATATCATACCTTCACTTTGTCCTTTTTCTTCAAGCTTGCTTTGGCTAGAGTTTCTTTGTTCCCATTACAAATTTTTGGCTTGTCCCTAGTTTTGTGAACAATGTCATTGGTATTTTGATAAAGGTTGTATTGGATCTGAGAATCATTTTGGGTACTATGAACATTTTAACAATATTAACTCTTCAATCCATGAACATGGACAAATTTCTATTTATTTGTATCTCTTTCCAATTTTTTATCAATAATTTATAGTTGGTAGTACAGAGATCTTTCCCCTTCTTGGATAAATTTATTCCTAAGTATTTTATTTTTGTAGCTATTATAAAAATGATTATTTTGTTTCTTTTTAGATAGTTTGCCATTAGTGCACAGAAATGTTAGTGAGTTTTGTATGTTAATTTTGTATCCTGAAAATGTACTGATTTATTTATTATTTTGAACAGTTGTTTGGTGGCATCATTGAAATATATATATATATATATATATATATATATATTCATATCACCTGTAAACAGGGACCATTTAGCATCTTCCTTCCAATTTTCAATGCCCTTTATTTCTTTCTATTGTCTGGCATGCAGACTATTGATTAGTTTAAATGGAGGTAATGTGATTAGGAACCATTTTTTATTTAATTTTAATTAAGTTAAATTTAAGTTCAGATAGTTACAATTGGCTACCATATTGGACAGCATAGTTCTAGGCTATTTAGAAGCTACAGAAGAAAATATTCCCTATATTGAGGAACGTACTAGTGATTGAGCTAAACCTCAGCTAAACCTCAGCTCTATTTTTATTTTTAAATAGGGTTTAGCTAAGTTGCTGAAGATTTTGCTAAGTTGCTGAGGCTGGCCTTGAACTTGCTAACTTCCTGTCTTGTCTTCTCAAGTACTGGGATTACAACCATGCGTCACCATGCCCAGCTCTTTCATTTTAACTTAGCTGAATTGTATGACTCTCCATAAAAATAACCAAGTCCATTAGCCTTAATAAATGGAATGAGGCTAGTGGGGTGAGCAACTAACCATACCAAACATAAATACTACCTATTCCTGTACAGTGGTATAGTTCCAACCAGAAAAGATCCCTTACATCATTAAGAGGGTAAGGTAGATTGGAATAATGTCCATAATACTTAATATATATAAATTAATTATATATTAACTATATATATGGTTAACTATAATATACTTATATAACTATATAGAATTAACTATATATAATTATAAATATATATAGTTCACTATATATATTTATTTTATATATAGTTAATTATATATAATATAGTCATATATATGTATGTATGTATGCTGGCTTCAGCATGGATCAAAGATATTTTCTTAGACCTTGACTCTGAATTTGGCCACGTGGCTTGTTTTAGCCAATAAAGTTTTTTTTTCTTTTTGGTGGTACTGGGGCTCCTGGAAGCCCTTCTACCTCGGGGATACACTCCCAGACCCATTTTATACTATTTTATTTTTGGAAACAGGGTCTTTTAAGCCAGTATGGCTGGCTTCGAACCTGTGCGATCCTCCTGTCTCTGCCTCCCAAGCACGGGGATTACAAGAGTGCAACACCACGCCCGGCAGCCAATAAAGTTTTAACAACAATGTCAGAAACATAGGCTTTAAAATTACTTATATGTCTAGGTTTGGCCACTTGTGTTCCTGTGGTTGCTATGAAAACAGCTTATCACTAGGTAGATTCTGATCCTAGGTAAATGTAGAAATGTGGGACATACCTGACTCCAACCTGAATAACTAACACCTAGTGTCCAGAGTCTACCGTAGTCCAACCAAGGTATCATCAATCTTCAGACTGTTTTAAACCACTGAATGTTGGCTCAATTTGTTATTCAGCATTATTGTGGCATAGCTAACTAATACAAAGAGTGATAAAAGAAGCATTTCTCCTTTCTAGGATGACTTTTAATGTTTCTAAGAGAGATCCAATAATTCTTCTGAGATTTCTATGTTTCTTTTTATTTTTTCATTTAATATAGGGGATATGAGACAGTGATTATTTGTCTTCAAAGAAGATTCTTTTAGTAGTTGTAAGAATAGGGGGAACTTCAAAGTCTAAAAATTTGTGTAACAGGAATCACACAGCTCAGTGAACAAGGCAGCTGAGTGGAACCCTTCACTTTAACAAGATCTATTTCTGATTTAATGACACAAGTTTCTCCTTCCTGAATCCTCTATAGCTCAAGTTTTGTTACCAAGAAAAAAAAAAGAAAAATATTACTAGCCTTCTTTCCTAGGGAACTGTGATGAAAAACAAAGATTATAATGCCTTTTAAATCTCAGGGTGCTTTAAATATATGGTTTTAATTTTAGTGACTAGATTCGTGAAAAGCCATTGTAAGAATGGAATGTCTGTCAGATGGGCATTCCCTTCTAAGCAACCAAGGGAGAGCTTAGCCTCCTCACCTGTTGTTTCTCTGCATGGCCAAAGTTGAATGAGTTTTTCTCCTTGTGATTTTTGTTGCCTTCTGAGCATTAATGATGCTGGAATAGTATTGTACTCTCCCCCAGGTGCATTGATTTTCCTGCTTGAATTGATGTAGTCTTACAAAGAGAACACCTCACCGTTATTATCCTTTCGGATGCTCTATTCGTTGGTTTGGCCATTCTGCTCAGTTTAATGAAAAAATAGGCTATGTCTACAGAGGAAAAATAGCTTTTCAGATGTGAAAAGCTGTCTGAGTTTGAAGCATGAGAATAGGCATCTACTCAGACATTAAGGGAGCCTGATTTTTAAAAGGTAATAAAGCAATTGAGAAATTACCCACAGAACAGCAAAGTGTAGACTACAAGATTTCAAACTCTGTTTGCTTAGTATCTGCAGAAAAACTCGCTTCCTATATATTTGAATCTGACAATGGAGGCCCCAAAGAATCATTGTTCCCCATATATTTTATTTCTTTAAGTTAAGGATATTTATTGTCTAGAGAAGCCATTAATGGGGTCAGACATATATCCCAGTTACAAATGGGGGGGCCAGCTCTCACTTCTCTTCACTCGTTCTACTTGTTCAACTCAGTTATATTATCCCTCTTTGAGGTGTACATTTATAAACCTCTCCCCAGGCCAGTGGTCAGGCAGGCTCTTGTGGTTCTTTGGGTCTAGGACTAATGGAGTAATTGTTTAACCTGAAGCTTTAATGCAGCCAAAATCAAAAGAGGATGCAGAGCTGAGTTGAAAAGGAAGTTGATTCCAATAAGTCAGACAGGTCAAATCAAAGCAGAAGGCTAAAGCTAAAAGGTCCAAGGAGTAGCAGCAGGGATACGGTGCCGGGGATATAGGCACTGCTGTCAATAGCTATCAGAAAAAGCCAGCTACACAGTTCAAAGATGGGGTCTATCTCCCAACTCTGTCTCTCCCAAGAAGCTGTGATCTTCCTGAGAAACTCTTATCTAGTTCTTTATTCCTCTAGTGTTTACTCATAGAAGAACTAAATAAATTTTGGCAATATGGAAAAATAATTATCCAGAATAATCAGGTACACAATATACTTGTTAATGTATGTATTCGTGTAAGTTGTGTTATACAAACAGATTACTAGGTTAAGTGATTAAACTTTAATGTATATAATTGGTTACATCTTGTGTAATGGAAGAATAGAAAAGACAAACTTGAAAAGAGAAATTGCATCATTTTTGAAGGAAGAATACTAGTAATAGCTAGAGTTTTCTTGTAGCAAACTTAAGCACATGTTTTAAAAAATGGGACAGCTATTCTCTGCAGTTAGTAAAAATTATGGTTCCTGCTGTTGTGAAAAGAAGATGGACTTAAAGAACCCTTTCGGTTCTTTTTAAAGAGAACCACTTTGAAAGGAGAAAACACCATGTAAGTGCCAAATCTTACTATTATCTCCACTTCTGTGAATATCTCCTAGCCACGATAAAACATGTTCATAATAGGAACATGTTTTGGAGATGGGCTGGGAAGAGCTATTCATTTGAGATATTCCTCATGCAAGTTAATTACATTTAGTACCATCTTTCTAAAATCCCCAATTGCTATTGTCATCACTGTGTGTAGTAAAACTTTAAGGTAAATAAAGAGCACAGCAGGAAGAAAATGTTAAATGCTTTTATAGTAGTCTAATGATAACAACTCCAGAGCATTATTTAGAGGCATGGAAAATCATAGTGTGAAAATAACAATATACATTTTCGTTACTGACCACTGTCACAAATCATCATGTTACACTGGCTCTTTTTCTCTCTTCCTACAATCGAAGAAAGCCTGAATTAAATCTTCCACCTGTGAATGTCAGTTCTATTTTGGTTTCCAGGTTTTCTAGAACTGCTTGAGTTCTCATGCCTATATTGCTACATACATTCCTCATATGTTTACACACACACACACACACCACACACACACACACACACACACACACACACACCCCTAGAACAGGGTTGGAAAACTGCAGCCTGTGGGGCAAATATAGTTTACTACTTGTTTCTGTAAGTCCCATGAACTAAGAGTAGATTTTACATTTTTTTTTAGTACTGGAGATTGAGCCCAAGGCCTTGTTAGGCAAGCACTCTACCACAGAGCCACATTTCTAGTCCCGGATTTTATATTTTTGTTTTGTCTTTTTTCTAATACTGAGGATTGAATCTAGAGGCATTCTGTCTCTGAGCTATACCTCCAGGCATTTTTTATTCTTCTTTTTTTGGTCTTGAAACAGGGTCTTACTAGGTTGTTGAGGGCTGCACTAAGTTGCTGAGGCTGGCTTCAAATATGCAGTTCTTCAGTGTCAGCCTCCCATATACTGGTATTACAGATATGCACCACCACATTGAGCTGGATTTTGCATTTTTTAAAGGGGGTCTTTTTTTGTCTTTATGGACTGGGGATCAAACCCAGGGCATTGCACTTGCCAGGCAAGTGCTTTGCCACTGAGCAATATCCCAGCCCATAGATTTTACATTTTTCAATGATGAAAATAATTCAGAGATGAATAATATATCACTACAAGTAAAAATTATATGAATTTTTATGATTACAATGCACCAATAAAAATAAATTTTATGTATAGACATCAACATTTAAGTTTTATTAGAACACATCTATGATCATAAGTTTATTTATCATCTGTGGTCGCTTTTGTGCTAAAAATGATAGAGGTGAGTAGTTATGACAGAGGCCTTATGGTCTACAAAGTCCAAAATATTTACTCTCTGACTCTCTACAAGAAAATATTGCCAATTCTGATCTATAACATACTTACTGTTTCTTTTTAAAACTTTTTTGTTGAAGTACAATGCAATACTTAAATAATAGGTAAAAGGTACAAGCTATATATTTTTACCCATGAAGTCATCTGTGTGCCCCCTTCCCATAAAAATAAGAAACATTTCTATCATCCTAGAAGGCTTCAAGAGTTATCCCCTTCAAGAGTTATCCCATTTTTAAGGTCTATCACCCATAAATTTCTATGTATTTTAGAAGTTTATATCAGTGGAATAATATGGCATGTATTTTCTCTGGCTTAATTGATTAAACATTATGTTTGAAAAATTCATTCATGTTATGACATGTGGCAATAATGTGTTCTCTTATATGAATATCATATACTTGTACATTCTTTTCTTTTTGGAACTTGGTAGTTCTCAATTTTTGGCTATTATGAATACAGTGGCCATGAACATTCTTGTACATGTATTTCAGTGAAAAGGTACAATCAAATTTTTTTATAATATACCCAAAGCAGAACTCTTAGGATGCTGATCCTTTAAAAAAAATAGCACTTCAGCCAGGCGTGGTGGTGCATGCTTGTAATCCCTGCACTTGGGAGGCGGAGACAGGAGGATCGCGCAGGCCAGCCATGCTGGCTTAAGAGACCCTGATTTCAAAAATAAAAAATTATAAAATAGGTTGGGGAGTGTAGCCCAGAGGTAGAAGGGCTTCCAGGAACCCCAGTATCACCAAAAAATAGCACTTCAATTCTCTATTAGGAAAATATATAAAGTAGAACCTTTTAAAAAATGAAGCAAAGAGAGTTTTATTCTTAGAGATGCAAACTTAAGTATTTAGGGGTAAAACCCAGACTTTTATTTAAAACATTGTAGACAGGCACAAGGAAGATAAGAAGGGATCCATTTCTTAAATGATAATATATGACAAACTACATAATAAATTCCTTAGGATTGATTTTAATATACTTTATTGAAAATAAATGGTATATATTTAAACTGTGCTTGGTGCCCTCTCCCCCCACCCCCATTGTCCCTTACCCCCTCCCAACAATGAGTGTCTAGAGTAACCAAGCTATATTCATACTTTTACACATATTCGAATGTAGCTCCTACATTAATCAACTTCAGCCTTCTTCCTCTCCTATCCTTCCATTCTAGCTTTGCTGAGATTTCCCTTCCATTATCTGGAGTACCTCTGATATCCCCAATGCTCCCTAGTTTGGGCATACTAGAGAAAACATATGTCTCTTCTCTTTCTGTGCTTGGCTGATCTCACTTAACACAATGTTTTCCAGATTTTTCTATCTTCTTGTGAATGGTATAATTTTGTTTTTCTTTATAGCTGAGTAGAATTCCATTGTGTGTATTTTCCATAATTTTGCAATCCATTCATCTACTGAAGGAGGGAGACCTGGGTTGGGTCCATATTTTGGCTATTACAAATTGTGCTGCTATGAACATAGGTATGCATATGTTACTGTAGTTCTCTGATTTCAAGCCCTTTGCAAAGATACCCAGGAGTTGGTAGAGCTGGATCATATGGTGGATCTATTCCAAGTTTTCTTAGGAATCTCCACACAGATCTCCATAGTGGTTGAACTACTTTGCATTTTCACCAACAGTGTAAAAGAGTTCCTCTTTCCCCACATCCTCGCCAGCATTTGTTGTTGTTTGATTTCTTTATGCTTGCCACTCTGACTGGGGTTAGATGGAATCTCAGTGTAGTTTTGATTTGCATCTCCCTGATGGCCAATGATGTAGAACATCTTTTTATGTATCTATTGGCCCTTTGTATCTCTTCTTTTGTGAAGTGTCTCTTCAGTTCAGTTGCCCATTTCTTGATTGGGTTGTTTGTTTTGCTAATGTAGAGTCTTTTGAGCTCTTTATATATTCTGGATATTAGCCCTCTATCAGAGTGGTGACTGGAAAAGATCTTCTCCCATTCTGTAGGCTTCCTTTTTAAGTTCTTGATGGTTTCTTTTGAAAGAAGAAACTTTTTTTGATGGCTTCCCACTTGTTAATTCTTGCTTTAATTTCCTGAGCTTTGGAGGTCTTGTTGTGAAAGTTACTGCCTGTGCCTATATGCTGGAGTGTTGAGCCTATGCCCTCCTCTATGAACTTCACAGTCTCTGGTCTAATTTCTAAGTCTTTGATCTATCTCTAGTTGATTCCTGTGCATGGTATGAGGTAAGGATTTAGTTCCATCTTTCTACAAATGGATAGCCAGTTCTCCCAGCACCATTTATTGAAAAGGCTGTCTTTTCTTCAGTGTATGAGTTTGGCCCCTTTGTCAAAGATTAATTGACTATAGGTGTGTGGATTTGTTTCCGTATCTTCTATTCTGTTCCACTGGTCAGTCTGCTTGTTGTTGTGCTAATACCATACTGTTTTTACTACTATAGATCTATAGTATAATGTGAAGTCTGGGATTCTGATGCCTCCTGCATGGTTCTTATTGCTGAGAATTGCTTGGCTATTCTAGGTCTTTTGTTTCTCCATAAAAATTCATGATTGGTTTTTCTAGGTCTATGAAGAATGTTGTTGGTATTTTAATGGAATTTCATTGAATCTATAGATCACTTTAGGCAGAATGGCCATTTTGATGATATTTTTTCTGCCTATCCTTGAGCACGGGAGATCTTTCCATCTTTCAAGGTCTTCTTCAATTTCTTTCGTTAATGTTTTATAGTTTTCTTTGTAGAGGTCTTTTACATCTTTGGTTAAGTTTATTCCTAGGTATTTTATTGGTTTTGAGGTTATAGTGAATGGAATTGTTTTCTTTATTTCTTTCATTGTGGATTCATTGTTGGCATAAAGAAAAGCCACTGATTTCTTTAGGTTGATTTTATATCCTGAAACTTTGCTAAATTGGTTAATCAGCTCCAGAAGTCATTTGGTTGAGTTATTTGGGTCTTCCAGATAAAGGATCATGTCATCTGCAAATAAGGATAGTTTTAATTCCTCTCTTCTTATTTGAATTCCTTTGATTTCCTTCTCTTGTCTTATTGCTGTGGCAAGAGTCTCAAGGACTATATTGAAAAGGAGTGGTGATCGTGGGCATCCTTGTCTTGTTCCTGATTTTAGAGGAAATTTTTGCAGTTTTTCCTCATTCAATATGATGTTGTCTTTGGGTTTGTTGTATATTGCCTTAATAATGTTGAAATACATTCCTTTTATTCCAATTTTATGCAGTGTTTTTTTTAACATAAATGTGTGTTGGATTTTGTCAAATGCTTTTTCAGCATCTATTGATAATATCATGTGGTTTTTGTCCTTAGTTCTATTTTTCCGATGGATAACATGTATTGAGTTGCGTATGTTGAACCAGTCTTGCTTTTCTGGGATGAAACCAACTTGGTTGTGGTGTATAATTCTCTTGATATGGTTTTGAATATGTATAGCTAGTATTTTGTTTAGAATTTTTGCATCTATGTTCATTAGGGATATTGGTCTGTAATTTTCCTTTCTTGAAGTATCTTTATTTTGTTTGGGGATTAATGTGATACTGGCCTCATAGAAGGAATTTGGGAGAATTCCTCTACTTTCAATTTCCCATAACAAGTTGTGAAGTATTGGTATTAGCTCTTCACTGAAGGTGTTGTAGAGTTCAGCTGGAAACCCATCAGGGCCTGGGCTTTTCTTTGATTGCAGAATTTTTTATTGCCATATCTATTTATTTGCTTGCTATTGGTTGGTTTAGGCCTGCTATGTCCAGTTTAGGTAAGTTATATGTGCTTAGAAATCTATTGATTTCTTCCATGTTTTCTAGTCTATTGGAGTATAAATTTTCAAAATAGTTTGATAATCCTTTGAATTTCTCCACTGTCAGTGGTGATGTCTTCTTTTTCATTTCTGATTTTAATAATTTGTGTTGATTCTCTTTCTTTTGGTTAGGTTGGCCAGGGGTTTATCAATCCTATTAATATTTTCAAAGAAAATATTGAAGGTTCAAGGCCAGCCTCAGCAACTTAGCAGGATCCTTAGCAACTTAGATATACCTTGTTTAAAAATTAAAAATAAAATAGGGCTAGGGATGTGTTCAGAGGGAGAATGTCCTTGAGCTTTATCCCCAGCAGAAAACAGAATGAAACAAAACCCCAAACCTAAGTCTGTTATTCATACGCTGAGAGGCAATTCTAACTTCTAGTAAAGTAACAACTCTCAGTGAGAAAACCTAGAAAATCCAAACAAAACATTAAATGTTTATTTGAAGGCATAGGAGATCTATGAAGGTACAAGGATTGGTGCCACTAAGGCTCTTTAGAGAAGAATAGCCAGAGAAGTTACCCTGGCATATTTGTTTTACCTCAAGGCATTTGATAATTCCAAAAGAAGTAGCAGGGTGGCAACACAGGTTTTCCAATAGATTTAGAGAAATTCTTATTTTTTTCCCACAATCTATATCTTTATTTAAAATTTAAAAATGCTATAGAAATGTGGACTGTTATCCTCTCTTTCTTACTTCTGAGTAACTTTGAGGTGAATCCTAAATGAATCCACTTTCTTGAATCTTAGGAAAATATAATATTGTAATTTTTATCATCATAAGAATTAATTATGTCATTCTTTTTGTCTTTATCAAATAAAGAGGCACTTTAAAAACTTGTTGTTTTAAAGAATTGCCATATGTTACTTGGCAATAACTGTATCAAATATATTGTTTTCATAGAAAACCATAGTTTTATTTTTTTAAAATCTCTTTAATATTTCTTGCAAATCATGTTTTTATATTTTATTTTATTTATATGTGGAACATATTAAAAA
Source organism: Muscardinus avellanarius (assembly GCF_963383645.1). Classification (NCBI taxonomy): domain Eukaryota; kingdom Metazoa; phylum Chordata; class Mammalia; order Rodentia; family Gliridae; genus Muscardinus; species Muscardinus avellanarius. Next base: position 16,374,236 of record NC_137792.1, read on the forward strand.
TGGTATACATTTATACTGTGCTTGGTGCCCTATGTCCTGGTTCCCCTTACCCCCCTCCCAACAATGAGTGTCCAGGTTAACCATGCTATATTCATACATGGTTAACCTAGACATTCAGGGGAATTCTGAGACAAAAAATTCAGTTCAAGAATATCAAGAAGGAGGGATCCTGAGATATTCCAGGATTTCTGTTGGAATTCTAAAGGATCATATTCTATATTACATTAACTATAAAATGAAAGATTCTAACTCTTATAGACACTAAAGCCTAGCTATGGATACTATCATTTTCTGATTGAATTAAGTTATTCTGGGATTAGTAGTTCCCTTAAAGTACCTGTCTGCCAAAGGCAAAATAAAAAATCAATATATTCTGGAGGAAGATCATATCATCCACACCTCAAATTCTCTTCATTCATTTCATAGAGCATATAAAATAGTCAATTAAAAAAATAACCAGGCACAAAAAAGAAAAATATTGGTTGAAAATCAGTTAGATAAAGCAGACGATAAAAATAGACCCAGAGAAAATTCATACAATGAATATGTCTTTGAAGTGTTTCAAAGTAACAACGGACAATCTCTTCAAAGAATTTAAAGAAAATATGAAAAAGTTTAGTAGAGAAATAAAGACTGACAAAGAGTGAAAGAGAAAACTGTAGAAATAGAAACGATTAATGATAAGAGATCAGTAGATTTGTATAATACACAATTAATACATAGAAACCAATTCTCCAACATGCTCTTTTGTACAACTTGACAAGCTGGTCTTAAAAGACACATGGAAAAAAATCCCAAGTCACCAAAACAACTTTAAAAAAAATAATTGAGGAGCTAATAGTTGAAGACCATTACAGATCATGTAGTATTGGTACAAAGAACAAGCAAAAGTTGTTTAGTGCAGAAAAGACTGTTTTCCAACACAGGATACTGAAACAATTGGATGTCCATATGCAAAAATATGAAATTTTATCCAAACCTTATATTACATATAAGTATTAACCTAAAATAAACCACATACCTAAATATCAAACATAATATTATGAAACTTCTAAGAGAAAACAGGAGGAAAATGTTATGATCCTGGGTTAGGCAAATATTTCTTGTATTGACACCAAAAAGCATGATCCATAAAAGGACAAATTGATAATTTGAACTTCATAAAAAATTTTAAGCATTTACTTCTTGAAAAAACTGCTGCTAATATGAAGATGAAGGCAGAGGTTGGAGCTATGTTACCATAAGACAAGCAATGCATGTAACTACAAGAAGCTGGGGAAGGTGAAGGATTCCCCCTAGAGTCTGGAAAGGGAGCGTGACTCTGATGACACTGATTTCAGACTTATAGCTCCCAGTAATGTGAGGGAATTAACTTCCTGGGTTTTAACTCCATCGGAAGTGAATGCAGATAGATATGTTTATTATCTTGGTTCTGGTAATGGTTTCTTAGATGTGTATATATGTAAACAATCCGGATACTTAACACAGTTATAATTTATGTCAATAATTTTCCAAGAAGGCAGCCGAGAAGTCAGTAGTGTCATGGAATATTTCAACAACGTGATTAACAAACTAGACCAAATCCTTCTATATTGAGCATTATACCCTCAAACTGTAGAGTAATAAAAACATTTCAGGTTCTTATTCATGGTATTTGGCAATGTTGGCCAAAACTGACTCAGAAAGCTACTCTCAAAAAATTTTAAAGGATTTAAATTATAGAGTATACTGTCCTACTGTTATAAAATCAAGATAAAAGCTATTGATAAAAATATTAGATAATGCTCATATGTTCAGCAATTCACCAACATATTTTTGGTCAATTATCCATGCGTGACTTTTATTTTTATTTTTAACTGATACAGAAAAACATACAAATTATATATACTAATGGTGTGACAATGAGATACTACATCCTACATGTCTGGCTGTGGAATTTTAAAATTATAATTCAGTTCAAAATGTCTTTTAATTTTCATGTTGAGTGCTCCTTGAACCTATGGATTATAAGAGAGTGATGGGGAATAATTGATCAATAGGTATTAAGTTAGTTAGAAGCATGAATTTCTGGTGTGCTGTTGCACAATAGAGTGACTGTAGGTAACAATTATATACTGTATATTTTAAAAAAACTAATGTTTGAATCAGGTTTAACATATCTATATCCTCAAACATCACTTCTTTATTGGTGGAAGCACTTCTAATCCTTTATTCTAGCTTTTAAAAAACAATTATACATTTTCTATTCTTTTCAAGCATTCTATATATTCTGTAACTAATTTATATATAAATTCATGTTTATATATACATTTATAACTGATATTTATATATAAATCTGTAACTGATATATATCAAACATTTACATATATATATGCTATATACATATACATATATATATATACATATATATATGTATATATATATACATATACATATACATATACATATATATATGTATATATGTATATATATACATATATATGTATATATACATATATACATATATATACATATATATGTATATATACATATATATATACATATATATATGTATATATATACATATATACATGTATATATATACATTTTTATATATATATGTAAATGTTTGATATATATACATATATACATATATATATGTAAATATTTGATATACAACAATGATGCCAATCAAGTTGGGGAAAAGCCTGGATTTTTTTCAGTAAATGATAGTCCTATTTTTAAATTCTTTAGGAATAAGTATACTTTTTTCCATAGAAGCCATATCATTTTACATTCCTACCGACAGTGTACAAGAGTTTCAATTTATCTACATGTTCTCTCTTACACTGGCTAACTTTTTTAACCTTACAGGAGTCAGGTGACATATCATTGTGGCTTTGATTTGGATTTCCCTGATGATTAATGATGTTGAGCTTTTTTTCCCCTGTACCTGGTGGCCATTTGTATGTCTTATTTGGAGAAATGTCTAAGTCCTTTAATTGCTTCTAAATTGGTTTATTTTTGGTATTGAGTTGGTAGGATTTCTTATATATTTTTTTTATCAATCCCTTATCAGATAAGTGATTTACAACTCTGTTTTCCCATTCTGTAGGCTGCTTTTCACTCTGTTGATTGTTTCCTTAATTATGTTTAATGTATAAAAATGCTAATGCTAAATTAGTTTAATTTGGCTTTAGTTTTTATGCAGTTAAATAAAGAACTAATTTTTCAGTTTATGAGTCATAGCTGCTAAAGAGTTTTTTTCCAGAATGAATGTATAATTTAGTTTTTCTGTTTTCTATGGATGCATATGGCTGCTTTTTCTTCTTTAGAAGTTCTAGTTCAGATGTGTTTGGACACCTCAGTGCATTTCTGACTGTAAGCACAATATATTCTAACTTTACAAAGCATTTCATAACTCAAACACGGATAAAAACTGATATAAAAATCCAACTTTATCATATACTCTTGTGTGCAATTTGAGCCAAATCATTGAATGTTATCACATTTTTCACATTTACAATTTATGATAGGGGATTTGATCTTATTCAATTTCTTGACTCTACTATCCCACTGTTTATTGTCCTGAATTTCAGGTGAGGCAATTTCTTCTAGTGCAATTGATGTATCTTTTCATTTTCAACGCTGAAGACTTATATTATTATACTCTCACCTTTAGTTTCAGAGTTTAATAAAAATATTAAGTATTATTCATTCTGGGATCACTAAAACCACTCAAATATTTTGGGGCCACATGGTCACATCTCTGTTCAAATTATTTATAGGCAATTACAGTGCTTTTAAGAATAATAAGACATGCACTTGGTAAAGCTGTTAAAATGACTGTAATTAAAGTAATACATGAGAAAAAGGATCTAATTTTGTGGATAGTTGTTTATTCTGCATTTTACCTTTCAAGACAATTAAATTGTTGTTATACACTTATATGCTCATAGGGAATATTTTGCAATATAATATTAAACTTGGGGAAATTAGTGTTTTATATCAGCGCATTAGAAAAACAAGCAAAGAACCTAATCTTCCTTCATTAGGTTGAGAAAAATGCTGATCTCAAGAGATGACTATTATGTTATTTTTTCTAGTAAAGAAGAAAATGTGGGGGAAATTTCCCACTATCATTCCCAGGCCTGTGAGGCTACTAGGACTAGTAGTTAATGGGCCATACTTTGGCATGAGCCTTCCTTACCCATTGAGTTAACTATTGATGATGGCTTAAAACGTACTGTGACCATGCTCCAACCTCAGCCTATTCCCCACTCTTGCTCAGATTTCAAAGTTGCATTACCATGGAGGTATGTATATTTGGCTGTCTTGGTAGACTTGATAGTTCTGTCATTTTTTTTCATTTAGTGAAAATTTGCAATGAAATTACATTCTAAATGTCTTTTTTAAAAAGTTTGGACAATTATTCATTACTCTGTTTGAATAGCTCAGTAGCCTTTAGTTTTCATCTGAATTTTCCTCTAATTGGTAATGACCTTCAGCCAACTTCCTTCTCTCTCAAATTCCCTAATCACATTTCACGGCAGTACCATCAGACAGTCCTGGAAAAGCTGCATGCTGAGATGCCAAGGAAATCCATGCAGGCTTGAAATACTTAAAGAGAACTGGAGTGGACAAGAAAAAGAAAAATCATCCAACCTCTTCAAGTTTACAAAATGTAATATCTGGCAGTGCATCTCATTAAATGATCCAAAAGAGTTTTTTTTTTCAAATTAGTTTCTGAAAATAGCAGACTTTATATTTCCAGAAAATTTAGATTCAGCACAGTTAGTGCAGTGTTTAACATCATTTCAGAACACTCACCAAGCTCTGTTTTAAACATTTTTTTAAAATGAGGCTTTTGTTTTCTCAGTGATCAATGTAGACGTGTGACATAGTCGAGATCTATGCCAATGAATCTGTAAATGTTGGAAAAGCAACACATGTAGCATTTGAGAGAATATGTGGGGTTCCAGAGCATTACTGCCAGGAAGCCAAATCACCAGAGCAAATGTGAAAACAATGTAATCAAGCATTTAAATGATTTATCTTAATGCTGAATGTTTGGCTTAATGGATGTGGAACAACTTGCCTAACTGCCTGAGTGTTTCATATTTCATGGGCTGTTATGGAATTGTGTAGACGCTAACTGTATGACTCTCAGATCTATTTTTACTCACTAAAATTGTGCATAGTATTGTGCATGCCTTGAATTTATATAATGTTTTCTATTGTAGCATTTTACAAGAGGAGAAGATTTAAAACATGCCATCTGACTTTCAAGTAAAAAGAGCATCTCTAAAATACCAGTTACTGAGAAAATATAGCAGCAGACAACTTTTTTTCCTGGGAAACAAAAGAATGATGACCAAAAGCCCATTTGAAAGCCTTAATACTGCAAGAAAGGGCACAGTTGTTATTGTTCTGCTCTTTCAATCTCCTCCCTGTATTGCCCTACTCAGGGTAGTAGTGTTTAGGCAATTTTAAAGAAGATCGAAAATGTACAGACATGCAATAGGGCATTTTATTGGATCACTTGAATCTATTCTAAGGGTGGGCTGCTTAAGACCTTTCCAAAAAATGGAAGGAAAGCAATATAGAAAACCATCATCCTAAAAGAAACAAAATAAACAATCAGATCAAGAGGGAAATGGACTTAACAACATCATCTAAAATGAAAATCTGATCTAAAAATGTACAGATGGGGGTGAATGTGTTTCAAACATTTTATCTTATTCTCCTGTGCTTTATGATTTCAGTGTTGGTTCTTTTTTTGTTCAATTTTAAAAGAGCTGAACATTTAAATATTTCTCCAGTTCTGCGACAGGAAGGATTCGGGATCATTTTGAAGAGCTAAACTCTTCAGAGAGTAAAGAACATTTTTAAAGTTTGTCTTCTGAAATAACATGAATATTTTTTCCCTGAAGCCATTGTGGTTTCAGGGTAGACCAAACAATAGTGTTGACAACAACATAGAAAAACATTCTAGTAATCAGGGGGCTTTCTTCACCTCTTAGCTGGTGTATAATTAACAGTTAAAAAATCTGCCTGAGTAGGAAATAGTTGTCCAGTATTACTGCCTCTGCACATTTTGATCTGCTGCCAGCTGAGGAACCTTTGGGGCAAAACGTTGTAAGCTTTTCTTTTGCTTCATTTGGGTGGTTGGGGTGTGGGGGGAGAAGAGTCTTCATATTGCTGCTAATTAAAATGATTGCTATGAGTCCTCTCTCCAAGGACCACTTTTTCAGTGATAAAGTGCATGTGTAAATGAAGCATCCCCAGGCATCAGCAAGTTCTTGAAAGAAAATCAGAACCAGTGAGGGTTTCTGTTTAAACTGAGCTTGCATAAAACAGGATCAGCTGGTAAAATGGTGACAGACTTGGTTTACAAGTATACTTTGGAATTTCTTGGATGAGCAGCTGTTTTTAGAAACACAGGGAAAGTATTAGTTTCTTGCCTCATTTAAGGGTGGTTAAAAGAAGTTGTTTTTCACGTTTATGGTCCAAAATTGGGACCCATCATGGGGATATTTCATTTAGGGGACTTATAGTGTTTAGGGTAATAATAAAGTCATCACATATACTGTCAGTGTTCCACTCACGTATCAAGGATATCTTATTAAAATCCTTTATGTCTTTCTACCAGAAGTCAGTCAACCACATAGTTCGCATTGTATATAGTGCAGGCACATGCTGGGGATTTATACTTCTTGGATCAGCCACTCATCAAGGACAAAATGAATTGGTAGGTCAATGCTAAAATCTCCTTGGCTCTTGGACAGGACAGCTTGGAGGTCTTTGGTACCATCACTCAGAAGTTTCCATAGTGTTTATACCCCAATTGCTTTTGAGTAGTAACCTGATTATTCAGCTTCTACTGGGTCCTCTCCTTTTCTGTCCTACTCTTTTTCCTTTAAGTAATTGCTGAAATAAACTCCTAAATCATTTATTTGAATGCAAATATCTTAGGGCATGATTTTGGAACAATCCAACCTAGGATAAATGCTATTGTTAATATAGGGACAGAAAGATATTGCAGTTTGTACAGATCCAAAGAAGTCATGTCTGATTTTATTTAATGATCTCTTTATCCACCTTAATCATAACCTCAAAAGGAGTCCCATTAGGCTATGTAAACTTTCTCTAATGTTCATGATGTACATTAAAAAAACATATTAAAGTCAATCACTAAGCCAAACATGAGAAGGAGGGAGGGGAAGAGAATGGGACAGGTATTGGGTAAAGTGTAATTGGGTAGTGTGTGCATGTATGCCTCCACCATTTTTTTTTTTTGCAGGTCTGGGGATGGAACCCAGAGGGATTTGACCTCCGAGCTACACCCGCTGCCCAAATTTTATTCTTTATTTTGAAACAGGGTTTCACTGAGTTGTGTAGGGCCTCACTAAGTAGCTGAGGCTGTCCACGAACTTTGATCCTCAGGTCTCAGCCTCCCAAATGCTGGGATTACAGGCGTGCGCCACCATGCCCAGCTTGCCTCCACCATCTTGTACTCCATTAAAATATATGAGTACAATGCACCAATAAAAAGTTAAAAATAATATGTAAACTTTGACAACAGCTAAACAACATACAGGGTTATTACAACTCTGAAAGAAATATATCTATGAATGTTCATAAGGATTGGTAAAATAGTCTGATTTTTTTTGCAATACTGGGTCTTGAACCTAGAAGCATTCTACCTCTCAGTTACACGCCCAGACCTATTTTTTATTCTTTATTTTGAAACAGGATCTTACTGAGTTGCAGAGGGCCTCACTAAGTAGCTGAGGCTGTCCGTGAACCTCGATCCTCATCTCCCAGTCTCCCAAATACTGGGATTACAAGTGTGTGCCACTTCACCTGGCTGTTAGTCTGAATTTATAAAGAACTATTTACAACAATCTCAGATCACTTTTGACATTGTGATATGATCACAGGAATATCTGAAAAGTTAGGTTGATAAAGTATTCTTCAGCTTTACATTAGTATAATGAAATATCTGAGGCAATTATAAAGCATAAAGGCTTAACTTGGCTTATGCTACTGTAGGCTTCATTCTAAGATCCTGACTACTTTGGGCCTCTGGCAAGGACAGCATATCATGGTGGGAGTGTGTGCTAGTGCGAAGTGAAAGAGGAAGCAGAAAGAGACAGAATTGGCTAGAATCCCATGATCTGTTTTGGAGGGATACCCTCAGTGACCTAAGGACCTTCCATTAGCCCCCCTACCACTTAAAAGTGATTCAAATTTTTTATTGTCTGTTTGGCTTTTTCTGTGTGGGCTGGAGTACTAGATTTATAAGATATACCAGAGAAAGAAAATCAAGAAAGAAAATGTGATTTTTTTTTCCTCCTGAAAGCATTTGATCAGTGTTGACTCCTGAAATCTAAAGCAGTTTGCCACTGTAGCTTTTAAGTATAAATAAGCATTTCAAGCATGGTATAAGCCATATATTTCATATTACTTGTTTATGCTAAGATTTAATTCAAATTTTATTTAGTTATATTTGGATGCTTCTGCTAAGGCATGTGTCTCTGGAAAATGAGGGATCCAGGCTCTTGCAGTGGCTGTTGCTGCTACTGTCACACTGATTATCTGTTCAGTATTTTTTCCTTCTGATTCTCTTCAGCACCTGCTCCTATCTTTCTGGAAAATAAATCATGTTCCTATGAATTAGATGTAATCAATAGTTTATAAACTGGCAAAAATTCAAATACAGAGAAAGATATTTTGAGAAGAGACATGAAATAGAGCATATCTTTTGGAGTAGTAAATATTTTATTGGTACAATAGAGGAAAGACTAATGGAATTTGTGTATTAGGTGAAGTTGAGAGGGGTCTCAAATTCTTTAAAGTCAGAATTGAAACAAAATGAGATTTTGATGAATCTAATAAGTCATTCTGGCTTCAAAATGGAAAATGATAACATATTGAGTAATAATAATATAAAAATCTCATCATACAGAAGTTGATGGAGTTGGAGAAAGCAAAATGATTTTCTTCAATGCAAAGGAATTTAAAAATTCAGATAGAATAGGATATAAGTGTGAGGTAAAAATTCTATAGTGCAATTCAATTTGAATATGAAAAATATATTGAAGTGAAACTAATACAATGAAAATAGTATTGAAATAAGATTATATTAATAGGAAAATCATTAGCTTTGAAGTCAGAAGAGGTGTTCAAGTCTCATCTGCTCCATTTTCTGGTTGTGACTCTAGGTTAATTATTCTCTTTTAGTTTTATTTTCTCCAGATATAAACTGTGATAGCATTACTTTTACATGATGTCACAAAGCTAAATGAGATAATAATGTAAGCCAGTAGTTCCTCAACATTTTTTGTTTACAACTTAGGGGGCATCTGACAATCTCTGAAGATATTTTTGGTTGTCACAACTGGGGAAGGGGTGAGTTCTACTGGCATCTAATGAGCAGAGGCCAGGGATGCTGATAAGCATCCTATAATGTACAGGACAATTTCACAACAAGGTTGAGAAACCCCATTAAGACTAATAGTCACCACCTGGCATGTAATAACAATGGAGCAAATTGTAGGTACTCTTTTTAAATTATTGCTACTTCTGTAAGATTATACAGAACTAATATTTTTCTGGGAAGATGTAATAGAAGACAGTTAAAATTAACTTGAACAAAATATGCTGGAAATGATCCTGGGTATAACCATTGAAGGCCTTTGTGGGACAAACTAAAATGCCCATTTGAAACTTTTTATTTCAAACACTAAAAATAAAAGGTAAAATTTGAGCAATTAAAAAGCGATGAAACCATTAAAAATTTCTTTTGCTATGGTGATAAGAGGTCTTTGGAAAATTTTAGCCTATACAAACAAATAAGAACAGATTAAACGCATTCCAGTATATTAAGGCTATTAAGATTATTAGACTGTGAAATATGCTGCCAAGGAAGTGCCAGATCTACCACCTCTTGAGATGCTTAAAACTCAACTAACAAAACATTACAAAGTATATTTCTGTGAAAAGGAAACTAGCACATAATGGAATCAAACTACTAATTCAAAAGGTCTTTTTTTCCTTCTGATATTTCAGCAGCTCCTTTTAAAATAGTAGGAGATGAAATGTCATTTTGAAAAAAATTTCCTGAGATCAACCCATTAAATCAGCTACTTGATCATTTTGGCAAAGACCATGGAAACTGACAAAAGCTTATTATTAGGAAAAAAATTAAAGAGGAAGATATTTTGATGAATCAGTTAAAGAGGATGAGAGATGATAATCTATCAAATTAGTTTATCTTTTACAAAAGTAGACAGACTTGACTTTAAGCATAAAAATATTATTCAGATATTAACAAATAACACCTGGAAATGGTTACATGAACTATATTGCTAAAATTTATTGTAATAATTTTAAAATTGATGCATAGCCTATCTCAGGGGCAGTTTCTTTTTTCTTTTCATTTTTGAGGGGTTCAGGGTACTGGGGATTGAATGTAGAGAAATTCTACTTCTGAGCTACACACTCAGGCCTATTTTATTTTTATTTTGAAACAGGGTCTTGCTAAGTTGCAGAGGGGTAGGGCCTCATTAAGGAGCTGAGGCTAACCATGAACCTGTAATCCTCCTGTCTCAGCCTTCCAAGTACTGGGATTACAGGCATGTACCACCATGCCTGGCTTATTTATAGTTTCTTTACCTCACAAATGGTGTAAGAGTTCATAAATATTTGAAAATGTTTACGGTTATGATGTTTGAGAAACACTTTTTTCGTGGTACTGAAAACTGAACCCAGGGCCACTCTACCTCTGAGCTTCATCCTCAGCCCTATTTTATTTTATTCTTTAAATTTTAGAACAGGGTTTCACTATGTTGTGGAGGGCCTAAATTGCTGAGGCTGGATGTAAACCCGCAATCCTCCTATATCAGCCTCTCATGTACTGGGATAAAAGCATCTGCCAACATGTCCAGCTGAGAATCAGTTTTTAAAATGTAAAGTAACATAGCATATAAATTTTTTTGGTGGTACTGGAGTTCCTGGAAACCCTTCTCTGGGCTACAGTCCCAGACCTATTTTATATTTTTATTTGGAAACAGGGTCTCTTAAGCCAGCAAGACTGGCTTCGAACCTGCGAGATCCTCCTGTCTCCACCTCCCAAGCGTGGGGATTACAAGTGTGAGCCACTACACCTAACTACAAATTATTTTTGTATGCATTTACCATGCTATCCTTTATTATTTTCACTAAGAAAACCATTTGACAAGCATTACAACAACTGATTAAAATGCAACAAAATGTAAACAAATCCATGAAGTAAGCAAAACTCAGAAAATGCATTTCGAAGAACAATTTGTTTATAAGGTAGAGCTAGAGTGATAAAATTAGATTTGGCTTTTTGACTAGTCTGATATCCTTTCTGTTGCTTTAACTGCCTATTCCCTTTCCTAAAGAGTGCTAATAAATGAAAGGGCAACTACTTAAGGATTGTATTATACAGGCATCTGAATGTATTTTACCACTAGACTTTTAAGCTTCCAGTTTATGGTTGAGTCCCTACAAGTAGCAGATTGGTATTTAATAAATCCAAATGATCCTTGACTTACATTAGTTTGACTTAGGAGTTTTCAACTTTGATGATATGAAAGCTATACATGTTCAGTCCTACTTTGAATTTTTATTTTTCCCAGGCTAGCAATATGTAATTCAATGTTCTTTTGTGATCATGAGAAACAACCTTTACAGTATTCTTTGTTGTCACTGTCTTTTGAATGTTGTATTTTTTGTTTTTGTATCCTATAATGTTGCTATGATTTGGATATGGAATGTTTCCTCAAACTCATGTACTGAAGACTTGATTCCCAATACAGTAATAACCAGATGTGAGGCTTTGAGGAAGTGATTTGATCATGAATGTTCTGGGCTCCTTACTGGATTAGTCTATTCAATGGATTTATATATACCTCTACTATCGTGTACCCCATTAAGACTACAATGCACCAATAAAAATAAAAAAGGATCGTCCATTAACAACCCCCCCAAAAAAAAAACAATTTGAATGGACTAGTGGGAGGAGGCAAAAACCTGTAGGTGGGGCATGGATGGAGGAAGTAGATTACTTGAGGCATGCCCCTGGGGACTATTTCTTGTACCTAGCTGCCTTCTCTTTATTTCTTTGCTTCCTGACTACCTTGAGCTGAGCAACTTTCTTCCACCACACCCTTATACCATGGTATTCTGACTCATCTCAGGCCCAGAACAAAGGACCTGGGCAACCAAGTACTAAAACCTCTGAATCCATTAACTAAAATTGTCCTCCTTTACGCACTTATAGTATTATTATTTTGATTGCAGTGATGAAAGACTCTGTGACACACATGTGTCACAAAATGCCCATCTGTTTTGTATATTTGATTTTCAGCACTATTGTAAAACAGGCTTCTTGTCAGACAACTTTGCTCAGGTGTAGACTAATGAAAATATTCTGAGCTAAGGTAGGGTATGCTAAGCAATGCTGTAATGTTATGTTCAGAGCATTAGCAGGATTAATTGTATTTTATTTTAAAATATTTTATTTGATTGACATAATATTTGTGCATTTTTATGAGGTACAGTGTGATATTTTAATTCATGGATAAATAGGGTAGTGGTCATGTCAGGGTAATTAATACATGCATTTTGACTTATGCTATTTTCAATTTACAATGAGGTTATATCTTGATAACTCCATTGTAAGTCAAGGAGCATCTGTTAAACTGAATTAATGAATAAAGCTTAAGTTTTTACCAAACAGAATCAGTAGGTGGACTGCTTGTGATTAGATAAGTATTTCCTTAAGAATCTCCCTTAGTCAAGACAATCTCTGGTTGGTTAGGTTAAGTCTTTTTGAATTGGCAACTATGAATTGTCAACTCTTAACTGTCTACATTAAGAAGTATATGTAAAAGTCTTTTGAAGTAGAAGACATTTGTAATGATTTATTTTTGTTACATTAGCTAAAAGCCAGAATACATTAAAAGAAAATATTTCTGGTCACACAATGGAGATGACACGAATGAATATCCTAGTAATTTTCCAATATTGGAAAAATTGCCATAGAATGAAACATTATATTTATTCTTTGTGGTTTGAGAGGGCAGAACTAAAGCCAAATAAGAAAAGACACATTAAGTTTGTGTGAGAAAGGACTCCAAGTAAGACTGGGCTTCCTTTGGATGAAATTATGATCTCATTTTGGGAAGTATTCAAATAGGGAATAGTCACTCGATGGGAAATTTGTACAAAGGATTCAGATATTGGGTAGACGAATGAGTATAATAAACACAAAAATTCCATCTCTGATATTCTTTTATCAAAATGGATACAAATTAGTGAAATTATTATCCAACTCTTTACCTCAAAAACTTGTACAATCCAACAAGACCTGTACTTAAAGAAACTTAATAGACAATATTTTATCAATGGGGGGGGTCACACTTTATTAAACAGTGCAACTGAATGCACTTATGTTAGCCAGACTTTTCCTATTTGGGCACATTGTTTCTAATTGAAAGTAAGATAGATGAGGTACTGAAATCCAAACAGCACCAGTAATGGCCTCTAATTATTTTGTTGTAAAAACATAGGCATTCTCTCTATTTTAATGGCTGTGTTTTCCTGCTGTTTCCAATTGCAAGAGCTTCTTTCAGAAACTGCACAAAATATTTCCTAGGTAATCATTTGGCTAGCCCCAAACGAGCAATTTATGAGAAATACACTAAATAACATTATCGAAACTTGATGGTGCCCAGTCACAGGAAAAGTGAGTGTGGAATACACTGCAGTGTAAATCTCTCTGCAGGACTAGCATCATAATCTCACTGTGGGTGAAACTGCTTACTTCCCAAACAGGTTTGCAAAACACAAAGTGATCAAACGAGTGATATATTTGATTAGTCAAAGAATTGAAGTGTAACCACAAAGTATGACGTACTGAGAAGGGTTAGAAGTAGGTTTTGTTTTCTCCCATAAAGCATATTTTTTTCAGATAGCATACATCAACATCATCAGTGGATTTGTGAAAAATGTCTCGACATGGGTCCCACTCCAAAGTTTTTGTATCAGTAATGCTGAAAATAAGGCACAGAATTCCATATTTCTTAACAAGTATAACAACTATATTTTTTAACACAGGAGTCCAAAGCAAGTGGCACATAAACTATATTTTTAGAATCATTGGCAATCTCTCTATGTATTATGACTTAATTTCTCCCAGAATGAGTTATAACATATCTTGCTATCAATGTGTATGGGTTTTTTTTATTGAGAATTATGCTCCTTAGGACACAAATATAATTTGATAACTCTTCCATTGAGCTGATCATTATTTTTTCTTATGAATATCTTTTTTATTTTTTTTTTTGTGGTACTGGGAATTGAACCCAGAGGCATTCTGCCTCTGAGCTATATCCCCAGACTGATTTTATTTCTTATTTGGAAATAGGGTCTCACTAGGTTTCTGAGAGCCTCACTAAATCTGTGAGGCTAGCTAGGAAACTGCAATCCTTCAGTCTAAGTGGAACTGATCATTATTTTATATTTAATACTTTAGGTGAGCCAGGTGTGGTGGAACATGCTTGTAATCCCAGCATTCGGGAGGCTGAAACCAGAGGATCGTGGTTCGTGGACAGCCTTAGCTACTTAGTGAGGCCCTCTGCAACTTAGACCCTGTTTCAAAATAAAGAATAAAAAAAAAACTGGGCAGGGGATGTAGCTCGGAGGTCAAATGCCTCTGGGTTCCATCCCCAGACCCACAATAAATAAATAAATAAATAAATAAATAAATAAATAAATAAATAAAATTTTAGGTGAGGAATCTGAGACAAAGAAAATTAATCTCCATTTTCTACAGGTCTCCAAAAGAACACTTAACTATTCCTGGCTATAAGAAAATTCAGCTGTTATACTGCTTGGACCATAGATAATCCCTGTCCAATGTAGCATTCTATGATGATGTCAATGTTCTGTGTTGTACAGTATGGTAGCTAAAAACCACTTGGCTTATTGATTGTGTAAAATATTGACAGTGTACCAGAAGGAAAACAGTTCTAATTTTAGTTAATTTAAATTTCAAGAGGGACATGTGGCTAGTGGCTACAGCATGGGACATCATAGCTCTATGTAGGACTGCTGGGAGGTAAAATTTTGGGGGATAAGCTCTTAAAACTTTCACCTGAAATAGAGAAGACATGGGAAGAATAACAATGACATCAGGAAGATATTGTGGACTAATGTAATATACCTGGAAATGTTTTGTTTTTCATCACCAGGCACTGTCCATTTGCCGTCTTTTTTTTTTTTTTCCCTTCAGTACTGGGGATGGAACCCAGGGGCATTGTACCTCCGAGCTATACCCCCAGCCCTATTTGTTACTCTTTTTATTTTTATTTTTGGTGGTACTGGAGTTCTTGGAAGCCCTTCTACCTCCGGGCTACACTCCCAGACCTATTTTATATTTTTTAATTTGGAAACAGGGTCTCTTAAGCCAGCAAGGCTGGCTCCAAACCAGTGCGATCCTCCTGTCTCCGCCTCCCAAGCGCGGGGATTACAAGCGTGCGCCACCACGCACGGCACTCTTTATTTTTTTGAAACAGGGTCTCACTGAGTTGCAAAGGGCCTCGCTAAGTAGTTGAGGTTGTCCACAAACTGCGATCCTCTGTCTCTGCCTTCGGAATGTTGGGATTACAAACTACAAGCGTGCACCACCATGCTCGGCTCATTTGCCGACTTTTTAATTGAACATCATGATCATGCTCTCAATAATATTATATAATAAAACAGATGCCTTTTCCTTCTGACTAAATTTAATGTGTTTCCATTTATCTATACAAAGATGCACATATACATATACATACATGGATATACACATATGTTTTTTTAACTCCCTCTTTTTATGCTGACATTTTTGCAGTGAATTACTTTTAAGATATACTCCAAACACACATCACAGCTGAAACATTAGAACAAAATATATTCTATTAGATTTGGTGGCATCTATCTGAGTAGTAGGTCTTAAAACTTTCATTTCTCAAGCAATATTACTTTTGATCACTTTCTCAAATTTTCAAATGAAATATGCATCGGTAATAAAATGTCAAAGTAAGGCCGGGTGTGGTGGCGCACGCTTGTAATCCCCGCGCTTGGGAGGCAGAGACAGGAGGATCGCGCAGGTTCGAAGCTAGCCGCGCGCTGGCTTAGGAGACCTTGTTTCCAAATAAAAATGTAAAAATAGGTCTGGGAGTGTAGCCCGGAGGTAGAAGGGCTTCCAGGAACCCCAGTACCACCACCACCAAAAAAAAAAAGTCAAAGTAAGGCATGTTTAAGAGAGAAGAGGGAACACAGATGCTAAACCATGATCCAAGAATATGGTAATAAACAAAAAAAAAGGGAAAAATAGAGGGAAAAAGTAATATGAGATTTTAATTAACCTATAAAATGTTACTGAATTTTACTTCATTTTTCTCATGAAATCTTTACTTTTTATTTTCTCCTTCTTTCCTATATCACATAAAATCACACCATGGAAAGTTCTTAAAGTCCGAATATAACAACCAGACTGAATGTTATAATTACTTGGGAGTATTTTAAAACTCTTAATACCCACATCCCATACCTGGGGATTCTAATTTAATTTATTTGGGGAGGGAACCTGGCATAGAATATTTTATTTTATTTCTTTTCTTTTCTTTTTTTATTTTATACATATTTTTATTGAAAATAAATGGTCTAGGCGTAGCACGCCAGACCCCTGGAGAAACCGGACCCAGTAAGACGCTGGGATCTGGGCGGGGGTCGCGGGCTGGGCACGCCAGATGGGGTCCGGGTCGCGGGACTCTGGGCCCCAGGCCGAACTGCGAGTAGCACGCCAGACCCCTGGAGAAACCAGTCCCAGTAAGACGCTGGGTTCTGGGCGGGGGCCGAGCACAGGGCACGCCAGCAGGGGCCCGGGTCGCGGGACTCTGGGTCCTGGCCGAATTGCGCCTAGCACGCCAGACCCCTGGAGAAACCAGACCCAGTAAGACGCTGGGATCTGGGCGGGGGTCGCGGGCTGGGCACGCCAGCTGGGGCCCGGGTCGCGGGACTCTGTGCCCCGGGCCGAACTGCGAGTAGCACGCCAGACCCCTGGAGAAACCGGGCCCAGAACAGAAAAAGATAAAGAAAAATGTCGGAGAGGTGGTAAGAAAGCCGTTATGGATGCCAGGACACTGGAGATGCAGACAAAACTTATCTAAATGCACTGGAACTTATGGAAAAATTCACCGTGAAAGAGGACTGCTATTTCTCTATATTGGTAAGAATCTCAGACATCACATATAAGGAGAGAGTTTAGCGGAGACCAAGGAGAAATGCGGTGTTGAAAGAGTTCTCTGCAATGGTGGTGGAGACTTGTATTCAGGAGAAGCAGAAACCGGATCTTACCAACTTTATTTTTTTGGAGAAATTACACCAAATGTCGAATGCTACCATCACGCATGCTTAGGAACACTGGACAACATTCAGAGTGGAAAAAGAGCCTGGGAAGGATTTGAAACGGTGGAGGCAGTGGCAATGCCAGTGGTCAATATTCGGGGGAGGCAGAGATGTGATACATTACAACTGGAACCTTTGAAATAATAACCACAGAGACAGTGATCGGAACCTGCTGAGGGGTCAGGCGGGCGCCGGGGCCAGTGGCCGACATCGGAGCTTGCTGTGAGGCAAGGCCACTACTGAGGCCTCCGTGGCCAGGATTGGAACCTTCAGAGGGGTTAGACCGATGCTGGGGCCAGCGAGGCCGGCATTGGAGCCTGCCATGATACAAGGCTTGTGCTAGGGCCTCCGAGGTCGGGTCCGGAACTTGCTGAGGGGTTAGGCCGGTGCTGGGGTCAGCGAGGCTGGCATCGGAGCCTGCCGTGAGGCAAGGCCAGTGTTGGGGCCCCCGAGGACGGGACCGGAGCCTGCTGAGGGGTTAGGCCGGTGCTGGGGCCAGCGAGGCCGGCATCAGAGCCTGCCATGAGGCAAGGCCGGTACTTGGGCCTCCGAGGCCAGGATAAGAGCCTGCCGAGGGGTTAGGCCGGTGCTGGGGTTGGTGAGGCTGGCATCGGAGCCTGCCTTGAGTCATGACCAGTGCTGGGGCCTCCGAGGCCGGGATCGGAGCCTGCCGAGGGCTTAGGCTAGTGCTGGGGCCAGTGAGGCCGGCATCGGAGCCTGCCGTGAGGCAAGGCCGGTACTGGGGCCTCCGAGGCCAGGATAAGAGCCTGCCGAGGGGTTAGGCCGGTGCTGGGGCCAGCGAGGCCGGCATCGGAGCCTGCCTTGAGGCATGACCAGTGCTGGGGCCTCGGAGGCCGGGATCGGAGCCTGCCGAGGGGTTAGGCCTGTGCTGGGGACAGTGAGGCCGGCATCGGAGCCTGCCGTGAGGCAAGGCCGGTACTGGGGCCTCCGAGGCCAGAATAAGAGCCTGCCAAGGGGTTAGGCCGGTGCTGGGGTCAAGGAGGCCGGCATCGGAGCCTGCCTTGAGGCATGACCAGTGCTGGGGCCTCCGAGTCCGGGATTGGAGCCTGCCGAGGGGTTAGGCCTGTGCTGGGGCCAGCGAGGCCGGCATCGGAGCCTGCCGTGAGGCAAGGCCGGTACTGGGGCCTCCGAGGCCAGGACAAGAGCCTGTCGAGGGGTTAGGCCGGTGCTGGGGCCAGCGAGGCCGGCATCGGAGCCTGCCGTGAGGCAAGGCCAGTACTGGGGCCTCCGAGGCCAGGATAAGAGCCTGCCGAGGGGTTAGGCCGGGGCTGGGGCCAGCGAGGCCGGCATCGGAGCCTACCGTGAGGCAAGGCCGGTACTGGGGCCTCGAGGCCAGGATAAGAGCCTGCCGAGGGGTTAGGCCGGTGCTGGGGCCAGCGAGGCCTGCATCGGAGCCTGCCTTGAGGCAAGGCCGGTACTGGGGCCTCGAGGCCAGGATAAGAGCCTGCCGAGGGGTTAGGCCGGTGCTGGGGCCAGCAAGGCCGGCATCGGAGCCTGCCGTGAGACATGACCAGTGCTGCGGCCTCCGAGGCCAGGATCGGAGCCTGCCGAGGGCTTAGACCGGTGCTGGGACCAGCGAGGCCGGCATCGGAGCCTGCCGTGAGGCAAGGCCGGTACTGGGGCCTCCGAGGCCAGGACAAGAGCCTGCCGAGGGGTTAGGCCGGTGCTGGGGCCAGCGAGGCCGGCATCGGAGCCTGCCTTGATGCATGACCAGTGCTGGGGCCTCCAAATCCGGGATCGGAGCCTGTCAAGGGGTTAGGCCGGGGCTGGGGCCAGCGAGGCCGGCATTGGAGCCTGCCATGAGGCAAGGCCGGTACTGGGGCCTCGAGGCCAGGATAAGAGCCTGCCGAGGGGTTAGGCCGGTGCTGGGGCCAGCGAGGCCGGCATCGGAGCCTGCCGTGAGGCAAGGCCAGTACTGGGGCCTCCGAGGCCAGGATAAGAGCCTGCCGAGGGGTTAGGCCGGTGCTGGGGCCAACGAGGCCGGCATCGGAGCCTGCCTTGAGGCATGACCAGTGCTGGGGCCTCCGAGGCCGGGATCGGAGCATGCCGAGGGGTTAGGCCGGTGCTGGGGCCAGCGAGGCCGCCATCGGAACCTTCCGTGAGGCAAGGCCGGTACTGGGGCCTCCGAGGCCAGGATAAGAGCCTGCCGAGGGGTTAGGCCGGTGTTGGGGCCAGCGAGGCCAGCATCAGAGCCTGCCTTGAGGCATGACCAGTGCTGGGGCCTCCGAGGCCGGGATCGGAGCCTGCCGAGGAGTTAGGCTGGTGCTGGGGCCAGTGAGGCCGGCATCGGAGCCTGCCTTGAGGCAAGGCCGGTACTGGGGCCTCCAAATCCGTGATCGGAGCCTGCCAAGGGGTTAGGCCGGTGCTGGGGCCAGCGAGGCCGGCATCGGAGCCTGTCGTGAGGCAAGGCCGGTACTGGGGCTCTGAGGCCAGGATAAGAGCCTGCCGAGGGGTTAGGCCGGTGCTGGGGCCAGCGAGGCCGGCATCGGAGCCTGCCTTGAGGCATGACCAGTGCTGGGGCCTCGGAGGCCGGGATCGGAGCCTGCCGAGGGGTTAGGCTGGTGCTGGGGCCAACGAGGCCGGCATTGGAGCCTGCCATGAGGCTAGGCCGGTGCTGGGGCCTCCGAGGCTGGGATTGGAATCCTGCCAAGGGGTTATACCGGTGCAGGGGCCAATGGCCAGCATCGGAGTCTGGCGTGAGGCAAGTTCACTCCTGCGGCCTCCAAGGTCGGGACCAAAGCCAGCTTAGGGGTTAGACCGGTTCAGGGGCCAGCGAGACCAGAACTGGGGCCTCCCATGAGGCAAGGCCGCTGCTTGAGCCAGCGAGATCTGGATCAGTCCACTGAGTAGCCAGGCCACTACTGGGACCATCAAGAGTGGGATTGGTACTTGCAACGCAGCATGCACAGAGAAATATCGCAGAAAATATAAATCAGACTCTTCTCTTAATCAGCAATAACTAGGAGGAAAAGGGCAACAGGAAGAGGTTGAGCTATAGAAAGGGCCCTATAGTGAAGCAACTAATGTGACCAATCAGAGGGTATGTAATACTGGAGGACGGAGCCTCTTTAAAACGCAGGAGGTACATAAACAAATGTATCAAAGTAAATCACCAAAGAAGTGTGGGATGGAGGGAGGGGGAGGGAATGGGATGGGGGCTGGAGGAGGGCTAATTGGATGATGTGTGCTTGTATATCCTCTCAAGTCTTGTACTCCAATGTGATTGATATATGACTACAATGCACCAGTTTAAAAAATAAATTAATTAAAAAAAAAAAAGAATCAAAGACAACACATAGGCCAAACATGAGAAAGAAGGAGGGGAGAGGGCATGGGGTGTGAATTGGGGAAGGGCTAAATGAATGATGTGTGTATGTATGCCTCTCCATTTTGTATTCCATTAAGATGTATGATTAAAATGCACCAACAAAAATAAATAAATTAAGATAAAAAAAATAAAGTAAAAAATAAAAAAAAAAAGAAAATAAATGGTCTACATTTAAACTGTATTTGGTGTCCTTTCCCCCCGCCCCTGTTTTCCCTTCCCCCTCCCACCAATGATTGTCCAGGGTAAAGATGCCATATTCATACTTTTACACATATATGGATGTAGACTTTCATTAATCAAGTTTAGCCTTCTTCCTCTCCTAACTTTCCATTCAAACTTTGCTGAAATTTCCTTTCCATCATTTGGAGTCCCTCTGGTATCCCCTATGCTCCCTAGTTTGCATATATTAGAGGAAAGATATGTCTCTTCTCTTTCTCTACTTGGCTGTTCTCACTTAATATAATGCTCTCAAGGACTTTCTATCTTCTTGCAAATGACATGGTTTTGTTCTTCTTTATAGCTGAATAGAATTCCATTGTGTGTATTTCCCATAATTTTGCAATCCATTCATCTGTTGATGGGGACCTGGGTTTGTTCCATATTTTGTCTATTATGAATCGTGCTGCTATGAACATAGGTATGCATATGTTGCTGTAGGTTCTCTGATTTCAACCCTTTTAGAAAAATACCCAGGAGTGGTAGATCTTGATCATATGGTGGATCTATTTCCAGTTTTCTAAGGAATTGCCATACAGATCTGCAAAGTGGCTGAATTAGTTTGCATTCCCACCAACAATGTAAAAGAGTTCCTCTTTCCTCACTTCCTCGCCAGCATTTGTTGCTTTTTTATTTCTCTATGCTTTCCACTCTGACTGGGGTTAGATGGAATCTCAGTGTAGTTTTGATTTGCATCTCCCTGATGGCTAATGATGTAGAGTCTCTTTTCATGTATCTATTGGCCATTTATATCTCTTCTTTTGTGAAGTGTCTATTTAGTTCATTTGCCCATTTCTTTTTTTTTCTTCTTATTATTTTTTATTGGTGCATTATATTCATACAACTTATTGGGGTAAAAAACTTGTGTGTACAAACATGTACTCATCGCTGATTTAACCCCTACCCAAATACCACCCCATTCCCTCCCCGTCCCTCCCTTCCTTGCTTGGCTTAGTGATTGACTTCGATATGTTTAAGTACATTGTGTGCTTTAGAGATTTTTCTCTTCCCCCTCCTTTCTCTTCCTTTAGGTTATCTTGTTTGCTCCTCTTTTCTCCCTAACTCTCACATATTAGGGAAAGCATCTGATTTCTTATTTTTTGTGACTGACTAATCTCACTTAGCATAATGTCCTCCAGTTCCATCCATTTCCCTGGAAATGATGTAATTGAGTTTTTTTTGATGGCTGAGTAAAATTCCATTGTGTACATATCCCACAGTTTTGTAATCCATTCATCTGTTGATGGACATCTTGGCTGGTTCCATAGCTTGGCTATGGTGAATTGTGCAGCTATGAACAGAGATACACATGCATTAGTTTGGTAGTTTGGTTTCTTTTCTTTTGGGTAGATACCCAACAGTGGTATTGCTGGATCAAATGGTAGGTGTGTTCCCATTCTTCTGAGAATTCTCCATACTGTTTTCCAAAGTGGTTGCACTAATTTGCAATCCCACCAACAATGTCTTAGAGTTCCCACTTCTCCACATCCTCGCCAGCATCTGTTGTTGTTTGTGTTTTGAATGATTGCCATTCTAGTTGGAGTTAGGTGAAATCTCAGGGTAGTTTTGATTTGCATCATTTCTTGATTGGGTTGTTTGTTTTGTTAGTGTAGAGTCTTTTGAGCTCTTTGTATATTCTAGATATTAGCCCCCTATCAGAGTGGTGGCTGGTAAAGATCTTCGCCCATTCTGTAGGCTTCCTTTTTAAGTTCTTGATGGTGTCTTTTGAAAGAAGAAACTTTTTTTGATGGCTTCCCATTTGTTAATTCTTGCTTTAATTTCCTGAGCTTTGGAGGTCTTGTTGCAAAAGTTACTGCCTGTGCCTATATGTTGTAGTGATGAGCCTATGTTCTCCTCTAATAGCTTCACAGTCTCTGGTCTAATTTCTAAGGGTTTGATCCATCTTGAGTTGATTCCTGTGCATGGCGAGAGGTAAGGATTTATTTCCATCTTTCTACAATTTATTTCCATCTTTCTACAAATGGATAGCCAGTTCTCCCAGCACCATTTGTTGAAAAAGCTGTCTTTTCTCCAGCGTATGAGTTTGGCCCCTTTGTCAAAGATTAATTGACTATAGGTGTGTGGATTTGTTTCTGTATCTTCTATTCTGTCCCACTGGTCAGCGTACCTGTTACTGTGTCAGTACCATGCTGTTTTCACTACTACTGGTCTATAGTATAATTTGAAGTCTGGAATTGTGATGACTCCTGTGTGATTCTTATTGCTGAGAATTGCTCTGGCTATTCTGGGTCTTTTTTTCCATATAAAGTTCATGATTGATTTTTCTAGGTCTATGAAGAATGTCACTGGTATTTTAATGGGAATTGCATTGAATCTATAGATCACTTTTGGCAGAATGACCATTTTGATGATATTTTTTCTGCCTATCCATGAGCACGGGAGATCTTTCCATCTTCCAAGGACTTGTTTAATTTCTTTCTTTAATGTTTTATAGTTTTTGTTGTAGTAGAGGTCTTTTACATCTTTGGCTAGGTTTATTCCTAGGGTTTTTTTTTGGTTTTGAGGTTATAGTGAATGGAATTGTTTTCTTTGTTTCTTTCATTGTGGATTCATTGTTAGTGTAAAGAAAAGCAACTAATTTCTTTAGGTTGATTTTGTATCCTGCAAATTTGCTGAATTTGTCAATCAGCTCCAGAAGTCATTTGGTTGAGTTCTTTGGGTCTTCCAGATAAAGGATCATGTCATCTGCAAATAAGGATAGTTTTAATTCCTCTCTTCCTATGTGAAATCCTTTGATTTCCTTCTCTTGTCTTATTGCTGCAGCAAGAGTCTCAAGGACTATATTGAAAAGGAGTGGTGATAGTGGGCATCCTTGTCTTGTTCCTGATTTTAGAGGAAATTCTTGCAGGTTTTCCCCATTCAATATAATGTTGGCTTTGGGTTTACAGTATATTGCCTTAATGATGTTGAAGTACTTTCCTTCTATCCCAATTTTCTGCAGTGTTTTTTAACATGAATAGGTGTTGGATTTTGTTGAATGCTTTTTCAGCATCTATTGCTATGATGATGTGGTTTTTGTTCTTGGTTCTATTTATTTGGTGGATAACATGTATTGATTTGCATATGTTGAACAAGCCTTGTTTTTCTGGGATGAAACCAACTTGGCCATGATGTATTATTCTCTTGATATAGTTTTTAATGCGTATGGCTAGTATTTTGTTTAGAATTTTTGCATCTATGTTCATTAAGGGTATTGGTCTGTAGTTTTCCTTTCTTGAGGTATCTTTATTTGGTTTGGGGATTAATGTGATACTGGCCTCATAGAAGGAATTTGGGAGAGTTCTATCTCTTTCAATTTCCCAGAACAAGTTATGAAGTATTGGTATTAGTTGTTCACTGAAGGTTTTGTAGAATTCAGCTGGAAACCCATCTGGGCCTGGGCTTTTCTTTGGTGGAAGAATTTTTATTGTCATGTCTATTTCTTTTGTTTCTATTGGTTGATTTAGGCTTGCTATGTCCTCTTGGTTGAGTTTAGGTAGGTCAACTGCTTAGAAATCTATCAGTTTCTTCCATGTTTTCTAGTCTATTGGAGTGTAAATTTTTAAAGTAGTTTCTGATAATCTTTTGAATTTTTTCACTATCTGTGGTGATATCTCCTTTTTCATTTCTAATTTTAATATTTCCTTTTTCTTTTGGTTAGGTTGGCCAGGGGTTTATCAATTCTATTAATCTTTTCAAAGAGCCAGCTTTTTGTTTTCTTGATTCTTTGAATTGTTTTTTTTTTTGTTCTCTATTTTATTTATTTCTGCTCTAATTTTAATGATTTCTTGACTTCTGCTGGATTTGGGAATAGACTGTTGCAGTCTTTCTAGGTCCTTGAGTTGTGTCATTAGGTTCTTGGTGATTCTCTGTCCTTCTATGTGGGCAATAAACTTTCCTCTTAATACTGCCTTCATAGTGTCCCATAGATCTTGGTAAGTTGTGTCTCTGTTTTCATTTGTTTCCATAAATTTCTTTATTTCTTCCCTAATTTCTGCTCTTACCCATTCATCATTCAACAGTGTATCATTCAGTCTCCATGTATTTTAGTAATTTCTTTTGAGTTTCCTGTTGATTTCTACTCTTATTCCATTATGGTCTGAAAAGATGCAAGGAATTATATAACATCTTTTGAATTTGCTGGTGCTTTCTTAGTTTCCCAGGACGGGGTCTATTTTGGAGAAGGTTTCACGGGCTGCTGAGAATGTGTATTCTGTAGTTCCTGGCTGAAATATTCTGTAAATGTCTATTAAGTCCATTTGGTTTATGGTTTTCTTTAGTTCTAAGGAGTCTTTACTCATCTTTTGCCTTGAAGATCGATCTAGTGGTGTGAGAGGCATATTAAAGTCTCCCAGAATTATTGTATTTGGGTCTACTTGGGATCTGATGTCTAGAAGGGTTTGTTTTACAAATATGGCTGCCCCCACATTTGGGGCATAAAAATTTACTATCATTATATCTTCTTGGTGGACTCTTCCTTTTAACAAAAGATAGTGTCCTGTTTTGTCTCTTCTGATGTGTTTTAGCTTAAATTCTGTTTTGTTGGATATCAGCATTGCTACCCCTGCCTGTTTTTAGTCTCCATTAACATGGTATATCTCTATATCCTTTCACTTTCAGTCTGTGAATGTCTTTGGCTGTAAGATGAGTTTCTTGTAGACAGCATATATTTGGATTATATTTTTTAATCCACATTGCCAGTCTATGTCTTTTGATTGGTGAGTTAAGTCCTTTGACGTTAAGAGATATTATTGAAATATGATTTTTGTTTTCTGCCATTTTGTGTTCTGTCTACTATTGGGTGGTTTGGTCTTTCTTCTTTACTTAAATGGCCAGCTTATTAACTTCCTCTCTTCTCTGGTTCTGAAGTCTGCTTCTTTTTTCTTCTTTATGGTTTATTTCTTTAAGAATTTTCTCTAGTGTTGGCTTTAAATTCATGAATTTTTTGAGACTCTGTTTATCTTGAAACACTTTTTTTCTCCATTGATTTTGAATAGTTGTTTTCCTAGATAAAGTAGTTTTGTTTGGAAGTTGTTTTCTTCCAGTGTCTGAATCACGTCGTACCAGTGTCTCCTAGCATTCATGACCTGGGTTGTATAGTCTGGAGTGATACTTATTGTTTTTCCTCTATATGTCACCCATTCTTTTGTTCTCATTGGTTTTAAGATTCCTTCCTTGGCCTCTATGTTGGTCATTTTGACTATCATGTTGCGTGGGGAGGTCCTTCTTTGATCTTGTCTTAATGGTGTTCTGTATGTCTCCTGGACATGAAGATCCAAGTCTCTTTCCATGTTTGGAAGATTCTCTGAAATTATTTCTCTGAAGAGATTACAGATGCCCTTGGTCTGTACCACTATCCCTTCTTCAATGTCTTTCATCCATAAGTTAGGTCGCTTCATGTTGTCCCTAATTTGTTGTATGTTTAGGTTTTGTTGCTGTAATGACTTCTGTATACTGTTGACTGTGTTTTTAGTTTTGGATGAACTGTCTTCTAACAGTGAAATTCTACTTTCCATTTCATCTAATCTTCCAGAATTAATTTCTATTGCTGTCTTCATTTCATTTATTGACTCTTTCATTTCATTCCTGACCTCTTTCTGATTTTTTCTTAGTGTTTCTAACTTATCTTTCATCTCCTCTAGACTTGTTTTAAATCCTTTCATCATATTATAGATCAAGGTTTGGAACTCCCCTTCTTGGATTTCTTGTAGGTCAGTATTCGTGACTTCTGTCATTTCTCCACTATTCCTGGTTCTCATATTTTCAAAGTTCTCAGGCCTGTTTTTCTTATATCTTCCCATTTTTTGTGGGTATTATGTTTAGTTCAGTCTTAGTAGTAGGAATTTAGAGGAGTCAACAGGTAAGTAGTACTTTTTTGAGTGGTGAGGGTTGGGTGATGGTGGAGTAGCTAGGGTGATAGGTGCAGGAGTCAGGTAAGGTAGAGGATATAATTAGGTTGTGAAAAAATTTAAATATGATAAGGTTGATTCAGGTTGAGAATGGGAGTAGGTTAGATAGTAGGACTCATATTTATTAGAATATTTAAATATGAAGATTGAGAAACATTGTGTGTTAAATGAAGGGATACAGTTAGGGGACAGAGACAATTTTGAGGGAAGATAGTTGAAAGTCTAAATTGTAGACTTTTGTAAAGGAAGTGGGGGGAAAGAACAAACACAAACAGATAAAGTAAAAAAATATGGTAGAAAGACTATTATACATCAAATATAAACAACATTGACAAAACAAAAATGGACTGCCAAGAAAGAACAAAAAGGGTTAAGAGAATAAATAGGATAAACATACAATAAAATAAAATGAACTAACAACCATGTGATATGAAGTGTAAGATCCAAACAAACAAGAAACCCAAATAAAAGTTAAAAAAATAATCCCCCAAAAACCGAACACCAAAAAAACCCAAAGACCCAAAATAAATAAATAAATAAAACAAAAATCATCCAAAAAAGAAAAAAAAAATAGTCCTACTATTTTACTAATATATGAGTATATGCCAATGTCTCATATTTGCTTGGAGTTACCCCTTGTTGCCCTTTGCAAGTATCATCATACCTTAAGCGCCTTTGCTGTGTCAATGGAGTTGAAAGTGCCCCCCTGGGTGCACACTGGTGCCCTCAGTCGCCATGTCTGGTGGCACTCACTCTGCGTATTGGCTCCCATGGCACATCTGAGCTCATGTTGTTATCTTGCAGCCCAATCTTGGGCTCTGAAGGTGCTGGCAGCTCTTCCATATAAAGCTGATTCTCTGGGGGCATGGCAGGTCTGGTCTGGGTCCCTGAAGGTCTCCCAGTGCCTTTGAGGGTACCTCCCCTGTTGCACAAACTGTGCTGCTCAAGTGCTCGGGTGAACTCGCAGTCTATGATGTTAGAGCTCTATGGCTTGCCAGGACTGCAGTGCCTCAAAATCCTCTTTAGGCCGGTGGCTCGATATGGCGCTGGTAGCCCCCGCGTCTGCAGCTCAATTGTGCTTTCTTTGTGTGTTTTGCAGTGAATATCACAGGTCAGAGTTACTGGATTTCTTCTGCCATATTCCCGAGTCTGTTTTGGGTCCTGAGCTGGGCCTGGCCGCACTCTCTCGTGGCTGGGCCTCGGGCGGACTGGGTGGGAATGCACAGGCACAGGCCTGGGTGTGGGCTCGGCAGGAGGCAGTGGCCAGGGTGTCACTGGGTGGAGTGGAGCCTGAGCCTCTTCAGGCCCCAGGCGGCTTATGGGCGGTGGGCGGCCTGGCACGGTTGCTCAGCTCCCTGGCTTCCTGGATCCCTGAAAGACTTTTCTTCTTGGGTTATTTTGCCAGTTGGTGTCAGTCAGGTCCAGGGATTGAGGTTTGGGCTGGCAACCCGTGCTGGCACCAGCGGCCACGCTGTGTCTGCAGCAGATCCAATGCTCGAAATCTTTTTTTTTTTTTTTTTTTTTTTGCGGTGGATCTCGCAGTTCAGGGTTTCTGGATTCCTTCTGCTGAGGTTCCTGGATTTGTTTTGGTTCTTGAAATATATTTATTTTGTTGTTTAAGAAGCTGCCTTCTCAGTAGTTGAAATTTATTTATTTCAGCCACTGAGAAATGCTGTGTCTCGCATTCGCCATTTTGAATCTCCTAGAATATTTTAATCTTTCTGTATTTTAGAAACCACAGGACTTTAGAAGGGGAAGGGAAATATAAACCAGTGAGTCAGAAACAGTGGTATTACAGATTCAAGGCCAGCCTCAGCAATTCAGAAAGACCCTGATTCAAAATAATATATAAAATAGAACTGGGGGTATGGCTCAGAGGTAGAATGCCCTTAGCTTTAATTCCCCATAACACACAAACACACAAACTAAATAAAGAAGAAATAAATGAGTCAAGGAAGGCCTTTTACTTTTTAGATAGGGTCGATGCAGTCCAGAGAAGGGCAGTAAATCATCCAAGCTCATATCACTAGTTATTTGTGTCTGAAGTAATGCCAAAACCAAAGATCTGTTACCTAGCTGAATTCTCCTTATGGAGAAGTACATTGCTTCTCCAGTGTTTAGCCATGGGTTCTACATACCTTTCCATTAACCTGTTTCCTATTGGTTCTACTCTCCTAATGCAATATCCTTTGACTTTCTCTGTGGTGCCCATTTCTAATATTCTTAGGTTATACAATGCATTTGTACTGATTAGCTAGTTTAAGAGATTGTTTGTTGTTACTTTTTGGTAGCCTGTCTCTATCTACAATATCACAAGTAAGGAGGTATAAATTTGGTCAAAGCAATGGTTCTCAACCTTAATTGCACATTACAATCATTTTAGAGAGTTAAAAAATACTGATATCTGGGTTTCATCTTAAACTAATTAAACCATTATCTCTTTAGGTGAGTCCTTGGCATTAGTACCTTAAAAAGATCCCTCATGACACTCTAATGTGCAGCCAAGGTTAAGAAGCTAAGATCAAAGGGAGATGTCAAGAAAGGTTTCAGATTATTAAATACTAGATTGTCGAGGACATAAATAGTTCTGCTGATTATATCCCCCTTCGTCTGTTTACTCCCGTTAATTTAATATGACTTGAACATGTTGGCTTTAACAAGGCCTCACAACTTAAGCGGTTTCCATGGTTACTACACATGCAAGGTCATGGTTGGGAATACAGAAAATCAATATTTTCTTCACAGCAAAATGTGAGTTATGTTGAATTTCTAGACCTAGTGACTTTTTTCCATCACTTTGAGATGCCAGTTTTATGTCTGATTTTGTTCTAGAGGTATTGTTCAGACTCAGGGCTAAACCTAGGAAATTATTTTTAATTTTTCTTTTGAAAAAAATTTTAAGGAAAATAACAAGAACTTGATGAATGTATTTTATGTCACGTGAGCTGGTTCAAGATGAAGCACAATATTCAGCAAGTAGATCTTGAGATGAGGGAAGCATGGATGATAGTGAAAGAGAAAGAGAAAAAGAAAGAAGATAATGGGAAAAGATGAGTAAAGAAAGAGAAAAAACAGGTATGATATTTTAACTGTTGCCAAGTATGTGTTAGGAGGCAAACAATTTGCAAGCATTATCTCATGAAATATTATATTCATTATTTGATTAAAGTGCTATTATATTTGTGGTAGTTTATTTGGAGAGAATACTCCTCAGAGAAACAAACTTATTCAAAAGTACCAGGTTGGTAAGAAGCAAAGCACATACTAGAATCCTGGTGTTGCAGCTAGCCAGTTCTTTGCTTTTAATAACTTCAATACTCTCTTCCTGAATGAGTTGTTGACTTTTCCATTAGAATGGAAATTACTAATAATAGAACATCTCCATTTATATTATTTTTATTACAAACAGGAAAAGCAACAGGTATTGGTAGCTGGCAATAATGGCTCTAGTTTTCACTGCTTCCTTCCTATAGTCTTGGCCTTTGGTAAGTAGCTTTGAAATTCCTCCTATTAAAGAGTAGGATTATATTTATATTTTCTCATCTCTTGACTTTGGTAATGGTCATATGACTTGCTTTGTCAATAGAGTGAGATGCAAGTGTGAGAGCATTGTCAATTCTATGTTTAGGCCATAACTTCTACCAGTCCCATAAAGAAGTCATACACATAGTAGTCCAAGAATGATGATAACATTTGGTGCTAACACGTACATCGGTAGTGTAGAGCAGAGCTGCCCTAAACACCATATCTCAGAACAAACTCCAGCTGGCCTGTTGACATTCACATACAGGAGGTTGTTCAGATGAGTTTTGCAAGCTACACAGCCCAATCACAGATACATGATTTGCAAGTGAGACCAGCTGAGATCAGTAGAGTGGCAGATGTGTAAGCTGATCAAATGCTCACTGTGTATATACCACTGCGATTTTGCAATTGTTTCTAGCCCAAATAGCTCATATTACAGGATAAAAGTGAACAATTAACAGTGTATTCCTGAATTTGTGGACACATCAGAGTATATAAGGGGTAGCCTACACGCATTAAAGCCCAAGAACCTATACACATGACTATTGGGAGGAAAAAAAAGCCTATTAATTACTTCTCCTGGTCATACAATTCCAAGTAGCATTTTAGAGTTTTTTCTTCCACACAGTGTCTGATCCATAGTGCAGTCTATTTTAAAGGACATTGAGTCAGAGAGAGACGACAGACAGATCTATATAGTCATGATGTTGATCTGTGGCTCCAGCAGTTGTAATATTTATGGTTTGGATTTATTTATTTTATACTTTTATTGGTGCATTGCAGTCTCATATTATAATGCAGTTCATAGTAAGAGTGACGGACATGCACATAGCACTTGGTGAGCTTTCCTAGGCTCCCTCCTCCTTCCCCTTTCCCATACAGGATGGCACTAATAATAGAACATCTCCATTTATATTATTTTTATTACAAACAGGAAAAGCAACAGGTATTGGTAGCTGGCAATAATGGCTCTGGTTTTCACTACTTCCTTCCTATAGTCTTGGCCTTTGGTAAGTAGCTTTGAAATTCCTCCTATTAAAGAGTAGGATTATATTTATATTTTCTCATCTCTTGACTTTGGTAATGGTCATATGGTACATGTATTCTCACACATGTACCTAATGTCAGTGGAAGTAATTCTTTCATTGATTCTCCTTCTCCTCTCCCCTTCTCCAGTCAGTGTGCATTATACTGAACAGCATTTCACAACCTTTAGGGACTAGAGACCTAGAACAGCATTCATTCTCAAGGTCATGTAGAAAAGAAATTTTTGAAAATAGAAATAAAGGGAAAACCTTTTTCTAATGTGCATGCCTATTTCATTTGAATTACTAGTTGGAAAGTTATATGCACATTTTGTTAAATAAAACCACATAGTCATTTCTAATAAGAATTCCCATCTAAGGAAGATGTCACTAAAACAGTCTTCTCTAACATTTTTGCCCTTGGCCCATCTTTAGTACTTGTTCCCACAATACAAATGCAAAAGAATTTAGGATAATAAAGAAGTATAGAGAAGCAATTTGTAGTAAAATTGTTGGCAACATATATGAGTTGCTCATTAACTTTTCAGAAAAAGATTTGAAATTGTAAGCATGATTTTGGAATTTTGGTATATTTTTGAAGTTTAGGAGTCCAGCTGCTCAAGAAATGAAGTATGAGTAATTCATATTTGAACTTCAATGTATTCACATCCTCTGGTTATTGGAAAATTATACATCAAAAATATTGTTGATACAAACATGTATCCCTACTTACTGTAAGGTGAACAAACAACCATTCCCAAGATAAATTAATAATTATGAAGCTAAATTGACAGTATTTATAATTAAAATGCAAAGATTACAGTGATTGAAAACCACAATCAAATAAAGACAACACTGCTGATAAACTCACTGATTACAAATTGCCCTTTCTGGAATTTGGTGGCATTCCAACTGCATATATACTTAGCATCGTGTGTCATAGTCAGATTTTTTTTTATTAAAGTGTGAATGAAAATCTTTAGTAGATTCTAGCAATCTACTAGAAAAGACAAAACTGGGTCTCATCTTGATATAAGGAAGCAAAAGTGTTGTTAAAAGTTCTGAGTAAGCCAGGCATGGTGGTGCGCACTTGCAATCCCAGCATTTGGGAGGCTGAAACAGGAGTATCGCAGTTTGCGGCCAGTCTCGGCTACTTAGTGAGGCCCTTTGAAACTCAGTGAGACCCTGTTTCAAAGTAAAAATAATTAAAAAGTAGGGCTGGGTGTAATTAGGAGGTAGAATGCCCCTGGGTTTCATCCCCAGTACCACACAAAAACGTTCTGAGTAGTATTAAAGGGAGCTATCTTAAAGATTCTCCAGTGCCATCTCCAAACTATGACATTGGAGCATGAAAAGAAAATATTTATATTCAGCAGTGCTTCTGAGCAATTGATCTATGAGCCAGAGAATTTAATCTAAATAGGTATGATCATGTGATTTTCAGTTGTAATTTAGTGGTCATCTACTTGACAAATATTCATACTATATATTGTACATGATTACAAATATTAATGGCTTGTAATACACATTCAGTTCATGACTGTAAAACAAGATGCTACTGGGTTACAGCTTATAGACTACATATATTTAAAGATTCAGCAGAAGTACACAACTTTAATGACTTTGTTTGGAACCATACCAAGTTCTTTCAACCTCTTACTAAATGACAAGGGCTCATGACTTACAGTCCTAAATTTTCATTTACCCATGTGAAATGTCTGATACATTCACTAAGAGATCCTTACTATTAGTTTCATATTATAGCCATAAAAATGGGTTTGTGTTTTCCATCAGCCCATAATTTTTCCTTTAGCATATCTACCTTAGAGTTAAAAAATTAAGATAATAATGATAAAATTTCCCTTGTGTTCTGAGAGAAAATTCCTGCTTCCTTGAACCCATTTCAAGTTTCTTCTGACATCTTCTTACTGAGATGCCTCATTGTTTCCTGTGATACACTGTCTTACTTGTCACAATGAACCAATAAATACAATTTTGTCAAACTACAGGTGTATTTTTTTGACAGTCTTTGGCTGGAGAGTACTGAGATCACAATTAAGATAGGGCATGGAAGCTAGACACGGTGCCACAGGCTTGTAATTCCAGCATTTGGGAGGTTCTGACAGTAGGATCTCAGTTCACAGAGAACCTCAGTTACTAGTTGGGCACTTTGCGATTCAATGAGACCCTGTTTGAAAATAAAGAATAAAAAATAGGACTGGGTGTGTAGCTTGGAGGTAGAATGCCCCTGGGTTAAATCCACAGTACTGTAAAAAAAAAAAAAAAAGATAGGATATGGAGCCCTTTCTGAACAAAATTAAGGGTTACAACTTTAAAGTATAGACTACAGCCGGGCGTGGTGGCGCACGCTTGTAATCCCCGCGCTTGGGAGGCAGAGACAGGAGGATCGCGCAGGTTCGAAGCCAGCCGCGCGCTGGCTTAGGAGACCCTGTTTCCAAATAAAAGTGTAAAAATAGGTCTGGGAGTGTATCCCGGAGGTAGAAGGGCTTCCAGGAACCCCAGTGCCACCAAAATAAAATAAAATAAAATAAAATAAAATAAAGTATAGACTACAAGTGTCTCCTCTCTCTCTCTCTCACTCACACACTCTCTCTCCTTCTCTGTCTGAAATATATAAAATAATCATCACTACTGAAATTAAATTAAAAATCACCATAAGAGTTACAAGTTACTATGTTGATTTTCCTGGATTTGCTAATATAATTATTACTTTTTAATTCTCAGTTAAAAGATTTTGCCATTCCAGACTGGTAAATGTCAAAGAAAAATTAACATAAAAATGATATACCTTTTTCTATTCAGTATTCATTTTCTGAATGACTCTAAATATTGGGTGTGTGCCCTTAATAAAAAGGGCTCTAAAATGAAGGTACATTAATTAAAAATTTTATGCATACATTTCAAATAGTAGAGGAGGTAATCATAGTTTGATATCTGCAGATTTACTGCTGCATAAAATTTAGAGCAACATGTTACAGGCAACAAGGTATGTGATATCAGGCATGTGGAAATGTTCCTTTTAAGATGAGAAAAACAGGAAAGTAGAAATGATTCTTTAATAAAAAATCAGCTTTAATTAAAGAAAGATAAATTTAATCACTTTGACTTAAAATATGGACTTTTAGTTATTAAGATGAGATCTATAAATAACTTAGACCCATGATAAAGTATATTATAAAAATATCATGATAAAGTATAATCTGGTAAGGTAAGAATGAAATTGACAAAACTGTGTTATGTGTATATATGAGCTTGTCACAATAATTCCTATTTTATGTATAAGTATGATATATCAATAAAAATTAAAATTTCCTTGAATGGGTAACTAAATAAGATTAAACTAATGTCTCACATTAGTCTAGACTGTACTCTATTACCTGTCTTAATTGACAAGGTTTTAGGTTATACTTTCCTTCTTTAGTTGGCAGATTCTCTTGATGTCAAATTGTTTTACAATAGGAATCTCTCTTACCAATCTGACTTTCAACCATACAGTATATAGACATCACAGCTGGTGAAAAAATGTAAATAGTTTAGGGATGTCACAACATACAGCCAATGCAGCAATATTTTATAAGTTGCTAGGTACTTGTTTGTAATTTTATTTGTATAGAGGAGAAACCTCAGTGGAGCTAGGAGGTGATCTAGGGGAAGGGAAAGGGGTAGAATAGGGATCATTGAAGGAATTACTATCATTAGCTTTGTGTACATATATGAAAATACCAGTGTCAATCTCAGTACTCTGTAGAGGGAAGGGGGAGAATGGGGAGAGAGCTAGGGGAATCCACTTAGTGCTGTGTGCACGTATTTCACCGTCAACATGATTTACATTATGATATGAAACTATTATGTACCAATAAAATCATTAAAATTAAAATCTATGCCAGACAAGGTGGTGCATTCTTGTAATCCCAGTACTTGGGAGGTGAGACAAGAAGATTGTAGGTTCATGACCAGCCTCCACAATTTGTGAGGCCCTCTACAACTTAGTGAGACTCTGTTTCAAAATAAAGAATAAAATTGGGCTGGGGGTGTAGCTTGGAGTTAGAATGCCCCTGGGTTCAATCCCCAGTAACACACAAGAACACACACACACATACACACATACACGCACACACTCTAAAACCTAAAATAAAATTACTGCTATATAATTTTTTCCGAATTCTTTGTTCCATTAACTATAAAAATAAGTATCTTCCACAATATAAACATCCATCAAAATACCATGTTTTAGTTCCTAAATATATGCAGTATATAATTATTTGTCAGCTTAAACTAAAAGAATGGTAGAAAAAGGGTTATTGTGACTTCCTCTGCTTGAAACAGCTCCTACATCTGCAGTTTCTCTACACTGTAGTGGTTTAAAAAATAAAAACGTGGTTCTACCACTTCCCAAACATAACATTTAATCTGAAGATTTGCTTGTTTTTCAAGGTTCTTTTGCAAATAAATAAGGTGATTGTGATGTGTTGGGCATATGTAGAAGACACCACAAAGAGAAGGAAATCAGTCATCCTGTCTCACCACAAATTTAGCATCTGGATTATGGGAATTTTCTCTGAAAGATTAGACAGATTTGAAGAACCACCAAAAATAGAAATATAGTTGGTCTTCTGAAGCCATTATACCTAACAGACTTCATTAGCTCTATGTAGAAAGATTTTTTTTATAGGAAAGTTGGATGTATATATGTGGAGGGAAGGGATTTGGCTTAATTTATATATGCATTTTCTTCTGACAAAGATTAATGAGTTTTTTGTGCTTATTTTAACACTTCCTAAAAACAAAGTGGGAATGAGTTCAGTCTCCTATCTGCATTTTCAAATTAAACAAAACATGGGCCAAATATATTCAGAAAAAAATTTCCAAAAATTTTGAAAAAGCAAAACTTGTATTTGTCACAGGACAATCACCACATTGAGTCCAACTGAATGTAGTAATGTGTACATATTACTGTGCTGTAGTCTCCTGCCATTTCACAGATTTCTACTCTCTCTAATATTAGTGATTTGCAATTTTAAAGTATA
Organism: Muscardinus avellanarius; assembly: GCF_963383645.1. Classification (NCBI taxonomy): domain Eukaryota; kingdom Metazoa; phylum Chordata; class Mammalia; order Rodentia; family Gliridae; genus Muscardinus; species Muscardinus avellanarius. The sequence continues at coordinate 16,410,774 of NC_137792.1, forward strand.
AGGGAAGAGGTATATAGGTTATATGCAAACACTATGGCTTTTTCTATAAGAGACTTAAGTGTCTGGATATTTTGGTGTCTTTGAACAATCCTGGAACTGATCCCCAACCCAGATACTCAGGGATGGATATATATATATATATACATATACATATATATATATATACATATATATATGTATATGTATATATATGTATATATATATATGTATACATATATATATGTATATATATGTATAGTAAATTAATATAGGTAATTTATATGTGTATATATATACACATACACACCTATACACCTACAGTAATTTAGGTCTCCAGTCCCAATAATATTATACAGCTTAATATGCAGAATTCTCCCATAGCTTTCATTGTTATGCTTTGAACCTTAAATGTCCCCCAAAGTCCTATATGCTAAAGGCTTGATTTGCTAAGCTGTGATGCAATTCAGAGGTGGTGGAACCTTTAGGAGGTGAACCCTAATAAAAGGTAGATAGATCACTGGGAACATGCACTGGAAGGAGGTTTAAGTATCCTAATGCCTTTCAGTCTTCTATTTTGTTCTTCAGCCACAATAAGGTGAGCAGCTCCTCTATCATGTGCTCCCCATCACAATACACTGCTTCACCCCAGACCCCTAAGCAACAGAGCCAAATGAACATGGGCTGAAACCTCAGAAACTGTGAGCCCAAAATAATCTTCCCTTCTTATAGGTGATCTCAGGTAAATTGTTGCAACAACAGAAAGCTAACATACTCATTAAATTTATCCCTATGTATCTGATATTTGTTAATATTATTATAAGGGTAGTTGTTTTATTAAATTGCATTTTCTAATATATTGTTGTTGGAATGTAGAAATTCAGTTAATTTTTGATCCTGTGAGTTTTCTAAATCCATGCATACTTCTAATAATATATCTGTTGTTTTGGTAATTTCTACTTAATATCCTATCATCTAAATTTGGTATCAGCTTAATTTTTCTTTTGAAACATTATTTTACTTTTTGTCCTATTGCACTTGCTATGGCCTCTAGTAAAATGTTGAAGAGACAGTAGTTGACTTGCTCATCTCTTTTCCACTCTCAGGAGAAAATTTTTTTTACTTTATTATCAAGCATTATGTTTACTGTGGGTTGCTTGTAGAATCCTTTATCAGATTAAGGTTATCTTTTATTACTAGTTTTCTAAAAGTTTTTAATTAAAAGGAATTACCAGCATTCTTTTGAAATTGACAAATACTTTCCTCCATTTATTGTGAAAATCATGTACATTTCTCTATTTTAATTATTTTTAATTTCCTTAATGTCAACCCATCTTGCATTCAAAAAAGAAATCTTATGTAGTTATAGCATATTATTCATCTTATATATGACATAATCTGATTTTAAGATTTTTATATCTATGATTCTATAAGTTTTTTAAATTGGTGCATTATAACCACACATCTTAATAATGTACAGGATGGTGGAGGCATACATGCACCCATTAGTCTTTTAGTCCTTACCCCGATTTTCTGCAGTTTACCTTTCTGAAAAGTTCTTCATCAGGTTTTATCATCAAGGTTATACAAATATCATATGTATCCTTACTACTTGTGCACATTTTGTTTTCTCATAAATTGTAGCTATTATGTATAATTTATCTATAAAGACTTTTGTATATATCACTTGGTTATATGTACAAAAGTTCACTAGGATATATGACCAAGAATGAAATAAGTGATTTACAGGGTGTGTGCATTTGATTCAGAAAAATGTTTCTCAGAATGTTTGTGCCACTTTTATATTGTCAGAAAAGTAAATAAGAGCTCTTATTGGTTTTGTATTCCACTTTTGTTTCATAATTTATTAGTGACAGAGAAGTACTAGGGAGAAAAAGGGTCATAGGAGAAACTCTAGACAAGGAGAAACCACAGATAAGCAAATAAGGCAACCTGACTTAGGGGGATGGGAGGGCGAAGAGGAAATTCCCTAATGTACATCATGTAAACTCACAAACATTTTTTTTTGGTGGTACTGGGGTTCCTGGAAGCCCTTCTACCTCCGGGCTACACTCCCAGACCTATTTTTTTATATTTTTGAAACAGGGTCTCTTACGCCAGTGCGACTGGCTTCGAACCTGTGCGATCCTCCTGTCTCAGCCTCCCAAGCGCGGGGATTACAAGCGTGCGCCACCATGCCCGGCTTCACAAACACTTTAAAGTCAATCACTAAGCCAAACATGAGAAGAAAGGAGGAGGGAGGGAATGGGGTGGGAATTGGGGAAGGGCTAAATGAGTGATGTGCGCATGTATGGCAATACCATCTTCTACCCCATTAAGATGTATGACTACAATGTACCAATAAAAATTTTTAAAATAATCTTTGATAATGTTGATTTATCAATTTTACCTTGAAGTTTAATCATTCTTAAGTGTATAAGTTCATAATTGTTATAGGGTCTATTGCTTCTCCTTTATTTCATACCTTCTATACCTCATTTCTTCTTCTATTTTCCCTTCATTTTGTAGACTATAAGCTAAATATTTAAACTTGTACACATTATCCTAAATATTTGAACATTCTTTAAGAAAATACAGAAACAATATTTTTCTTCCTTTTGAAAAATACAAAGACCTTAGAAATTTTTCATGTGATCACCCTTCCTAAAGCATATGTTATTTTTGTTAAGCATTCTAGTTTTGCCTATTTTTAAACAAAAACAAAAATTAATGTTATTTAAACCATCTTAGATCATAGTCCTTGAATTTAGGGACACTTTTGTTTGTCTAAAATGTGTGCTTTGGAATTTCTTTTACATAGGATTTCTTTTGAAGTAAACTCTTACAGTAATGTTTTAAAACATTTTCAACTTGTTGTTGTTCCTGAAATATATGTTGCTTTGTAGGTTTTACCACTTTTATTGGTGCACTGTAAGTATACATCATAGTGAGGTTCAAAGTAATACAACCATACATGCCCACAGCACTTGGTGTTTCTTTCCATTCTTACCCCCCGTGTAGTATTTATCACCCATTGAAGGACAATACTATCCAGTATCTTCAAGCTTATGTTGTTGCTACTTAAGTGGTAGCCATTTCTCTATTTTTTTTTCAGTAATGGGGATGAAATCCATTGGGCATTGTACCTCTGAGATACACCCCAGCCCTATTTTTTAGTGTTTTTTAAAATTTTTTTGAAGCAAGGTCTCACTGAGTTGTGAAGGGCCTCACTAAATAGCTGAGGCTGTCCCCGAACCACGATCCTCCGGCTCTATTTGCTTTTGCTTTCTAGGTTATCTACCTTTTCTCTCTGGCTATTTTAAGAATGTTATATTATTTACAGGGAAATGGATGGAACTGGAGGACATTATACTAAGTGAGATTAGTCAGTGACAAAAAATAAGAAATCAGATGCTTTCCCTAATATGCGAAAGCTAAGGAGAAATGGGTCATAGGAGGAACTCTAGATGAAGAAGGGGATCCTATAGAGGAGCAAATAAGACAACCTAACTGAGGGGATGGGAGGGGGAAGAGAAAAACTCTCTAAAGCACACGAGGTACTTAAACATATAGAAGTCAATCACTAAGCCAAGCATGGGAAGGAGGAATGGGGAGGGAATGGTCTGGGGATTGGGTAGAGGCTAACTGGGTGATGTGTGAATGTATGTCTACACAAGTTTATTACCCCATTATGATGTATGAATACGATACACTAATAAAATTTTTTAAATGTTTCTTTTTTTCTCACTATTCTATACTTCACTAGAGTATGTGTAGATATATGTTAAATTCTACCTGTTCTGAAGAAAGATATTAGGCTTTCAATATTTGAAGATACATATTCTTTTGTTAACTATATTTGAAAATATCCAAGCATTTAAATATAGAATTTTCTACATTCTGTCTAGTATTTGGCCAATAAGATCTCTTATTCAAATTTATCTTTATTTTCCAATTTTGTTATTTGTAGACCACATTCTGGGCTATTTGCTTGGGTCTATATTGTTTAACACTCATTTGTTCCATATCTATTGTTTATTAAAATGTTGACTAATAATTTTTAATTTAAAAAATATTCTGTTTGTATCTTTCCCAAGATTGCTTAACTTTTCATCAGACTCTTATATATCATTCTTTATTAGTTTCTTGTTTCTTCTATCACCTTAAATTTTGTTTTTATATATTCTATAGCTGATCATTTTAATGCCTGAGAATTTTTGGCACCTATTTGTATCATTTGTGTTTTCCTCACTCTCATATACAATGTCTTATTTCCTAAAGTATTTTTATTTTTTTTTAATTGAATTCTACTTTTTTGTTGGAATTTTATCTGTAAACTCTTTGAGGTATGTTGAAATCAGCATTTTCAAGAGTTGATTTAATATACATAAGGTATATCTATACAGAAGTAGAACTTCTAAGGCACAAAATAAGCTTACCTTGTTTATTAGAAATTGCCATATTACTCTAAGTGGTGGATATACCAATTTAAAATTTCCCCACAAGTGTATTATACATTCTGTTCCTCACATCTTCTTAAATGCTTGGTAATTTTATTATCCTTTATAATTTTCAATCTAGTAATTAGGATTAGCAGATATATCTGCTTTGTGTTTTATTAGAATTCCCTGATGGTCAGTAATGCTAAACAATTTCTCAATATTAATTGGTAATTCAGAGTTTTTATCTTGTGAATTGTGTGCTCAAATCTGTGTTGGGTTTTAAACTTTTTTCTTACTGATATTTGGGAAAGTTTAAAAGATATTGTATGGGTTTTGTTTTTTTGTAGGACTGAGCATTGAACCCAGGGGCATTCTACCTCTGAGCTACACCCTCAGCCCTATTTTTTTTATTCTTTATTTTAAAACAGCATCTCATTAAGTTGCAGAGGGCCTCACTAAGTAGCTGAGGCTGGTTGCAAACCTGCGATCCTCCTATCTCAGCCTCCTAAGTACAGGGGTTACAAGTGTGTGCCACCACGGCCAGCTAAAAGATATTCTTGTAAATATTTCTTTATTGGCTATTTTTATTGCAAATATCATCTAATCAACTTTTTATTTTTTATTATATTTTTTCATTAATTTGTTAAAATTTTATTCATCTGCTGATGGACATCTAGGTTAATTCTCTAATTTGCCTATTGTTAATTGTACTGCCATAAACATGGATACACATATATTGCTATAATATTCAGATTTTAGTCCCTTCGGAAAGATACATAAGAGTGGTATAGTTGGATCATATGGTCGACCTATTCTGAGTTTTCTGAGGAATCTCCACACTGATCTCCATAGTGGCTGCACTAATTTGCGATCCCACCAACAGTGTAGAAGAGTTCATATTTTTCCACAACTTCTCCAGCATTTGTTGTTGTTTGACTTCTTGATGATTGTCATTCTAATTGGGGTTGGAGGAAATCTCATTGTAGTTTTTATTTGTATCTCCCTGATTGCTAATGATGTTGAACTTTTTTCATGTATTTATTGGTCATTTTGTACTCACCTTCAGGGGAATAAGCTGATATTTTGGACACAGGGATCTTCAATAGTAGTTTTGAATAGCCTCAATCATATTTTAATCATCAGAGGTTCAAAAAATTACTTTTAAAGGGAAAGCTAAGTGTTTGCATGTATAATGCCTATTAAGGCATCTAATTTGGGGTGTTTTCTTTTTTAATTATTTATTGGTGCATTATAGTCATATATCTTATTGGGGCACAAGATGGTGGAGGCATAAATGCACACATTACCCAGTTAGAACCCTTACCCAATTTCCACCCCATTCCCTCCTACTTCCTCCTTCTCATCTTTGGCTTAGTCATTGACATTGATATGTTTGCTAATGTATATCATGTGCCTTAGAAAATGTCACTCTTTCCTTCTCCTATCCCCTCAGTTAGGTCGCCTTATTTGCTCATCTATAGTATCTCCTTCTTCATCTAGAGTTCCTCCTATGACCCACTTTATCCCTAGCTTCTGCATATTAGGGAAAACATCTGATTTCTTGGTTTTTGTGACTGACTAATCTCACTTAGCATGATGTTCTCCAGTTCCATCCATTGTGTATATATCCCATAGTTTTGTAATCCATTCATCTGTTGATGGACATCTTGGCTGGTTCCATAGTTTGACAATTGTGAACTGTTTGGCTATGAACATAGATATGCATGAATTAGTTTGGTAGTTTGGTTTTCATTCTTTTGGGTAGATACCCAGAAGGAGTATTGCTGGATCATATGGTAATTTCATTCCCATTCTTCTGAGGATCCTCCATACTGTTTTCCAAAGTGGTTGCATTAATTTGCAATCCCACCAACGATGTTTTAGAATTCCTACTTCTCAGCCGGGCGTGGTGGCGCACGCTTGTAATCCCTGCGCTTGGGGAGGCTGAGACAGGAGGATCGCACAGGTTCAAAGCCAGCCTCAGCTACTGAGTGAGGCTCTCAGCAACTTAGTGAGACCCTGTTTCTAAATAAGATATAAAAATAGGTCTGAGAGTATAGCCCGGAGGTAGAAAGCCTCTGGGTTCCACCCCCAGTACCACCCAAAAAAAAAAAAAAATTCCTACTTCTCCACATCCTTGCCAGCATTGGTTGTTATTTGTGTTTTGAATGATTGCCATTCTAGTTAGAGTTAGGTAAAATCTCAGGGTAGTTTTGATTTGCATCTCTGATTGCTGGTGATGTCGAACATTTTTCATGCATTTATTGGCTATTTGAATTTCTTCTTTTGTGAAGGGATCATTTAGTTCACTTGCTCATTTTTTTCATTGGGTTGTTTGTTTTCTTATGAGTTTCTTGAGTTCTCTTTCATTCCTCTTTATTTTTTTCACTTTGAACAACTACGCTATTACGTCTTAAGTGACATATAATTTTTTTCTGTAGTAATGAACCAGTTTATCCCACTTAGAAAATTATAAATTGAATTCTTGCAAAATTGAACTATAAAACGTGAAAAAATACACAGAAAATGTATTGAAAACCAACAGAGAATATTCTGAACCATCATAAAAATGCAATCGTAATTCTTAGTTACATTAAGTGTAAATGGTTTCAAATGGTCAGTCAGCTTTACTGACTGCAAAGTGCAATCAGGTTGTTTTATTTATTGTCAATGCTTTAAGAAAAAGGCTTTATAAAATGCAGTTGATCTACAGAAATATTGTTCATACTGATCAGAGTTAAATTTTTATAGAGCAGAGTTTAAAATGAATGCAAATAGTACTAAATACTTTTTCAGCAACCTGTTCTTATAGATTCTTAATGTAAAGTAAATTTCATAAAATATTGTAGTGCATTTTGGTGGTAATTTTAAAGGTATGGATTAGGTCACTACTTGTTTAAGCACTGTCTCATCCTTGTTAAAACTGTTTCCTACTTTTATTTCTGTCTTTTAAAATTCATTTAATTATTATTCTCTTGTTAGTTTGAGAGTATTTCCAATGTATTTTGATATTTAATCTAGTTAATTTGTGCATATTCACAACAGTGGATAAAATTATGTAGTCTCTGTTATCACTAAAATGTTATATTAAAGAGTTGTTAAATATTTATATGCTTTGTTGACTAGCTCAAATGTAAATGCTGTTAATGTTGACTAAAGAAGAATCTGGTACTTACTTAATTGTGCAATTAACCATTTATGGCTCTATTCTTTTGTAAAAAAAACTGCTGGTAATTATTTTTAATATCTATTTTGAAACTAATTACTCTTCTGCTTTTCTGAAATTTTAAAATTTTAACATGGTAAAGTTCATCTATCTTTTTTCTTCATAAAATAGGACATTTTATATCTTGATAAAAGAATGATTCACTATCATAATGTATTGCCCTTTTTAGGATTTCAGACCAATTGAATTCTTTCATTTTTTTTGGTTTTAAGTTTACCCCAAGCCCTATTTTATTTTTATTTTGAAACAAGGCCTCACTGAGTTTCTGAGGCTGGCAATGAACCTGTGATGTCACTGTTTCAGAGTCATTGGTTTCTAATTTTTTTCCCCCTTCTAAAACTTTGTGTTCTCAAAAATACAAAAATATTAAAACATCTTATGCCAGCATCCCTCCCCAAACAAATTAAATTGGAATCCCAGGGTCTTGCTAGGTTGATTAGAGTCTAACTACTCGCTGAGAATGTCCTTAAACCTGTGATCCTATCTCAAGACTCCCAAGTACTAGGATTACAGGCTTGAACCACCATGCCCAGCTGGAAAATTTCTTTTATGATGGTGGTTATAGTGACCTGATTTTTATTTTCATGCAGAAATGGAAGCATATTCTATACAAGCAATTCATTTATTTCATCTTATATACTTTTTTTTGGTGGTACTGGAGTTCCTGGAAGCCCTTTCTACCTCCAGGCTACACTCCCAGACCTATTTTATACTTTTTGTTTGGAAACAGGGTCTCTTAAGCCAGCGGCTGGCTTTGAACCTGCATGATCCTCCTGGCTCCGCCTCCCAAGCGTGGGGATTACAAGCATGCGCCACCACGCCCAGCCCATTTTATATACTTTTATTGGTGCATTATAATTATATATCATAATGAGATTAAAAGTCATACATTAATACAGACGATTCTTTAAAAATCATCTTTGTGAAACATCTATGTGTATGTGTGTGTGTTGTGTGTGTGTGTGTGTAGCCATTCTATTTTATTTCATTAGCCTTTGGTCCAGCAGTTTGTCACTGTCAAACTGTTTTTATTGGTGCAGTATAGTCACATCTTAATGGGGTACAAAATGGTCAAAGGGTTCTGATTAATATTGTTTTCATAATCACCCTTAAATGTATGGGAAGGGAGAAAAAAATATTACTTTATGCTTGTTAATTTATTTTTTAGAATTTTTTATCCTTTTTTCTTCCATCTGAACATCAAATAATTTGCCAAAATTTCCAAATAAATTATCAGATTTTTAAAAAATCACAGTGAATTTATAGATTAATCAGAGGCAATATCTTTTCATTAATGAGTTTTACTACCATAAAACATTGTATGTATCTCCATTTAATCATATCATCCTTTATATTTTTTAATTAGATTTTAAAGAATCTAGAAATATGATAGTATAAAATTTGCTAGTCATTTCTATTTTTAACTTTATTCATATGGATGGCATACTTATCTTAAATTTTTTGTTTTAATATTGATGAACTATTAGAATGACATAGATATTTGTAGTTAATGTTATATATAGAAAACTTATTGTTGTCTATAAGAGTTTGAAGTTCTCTTGAATTTTCTCTGTAGCCTATCATATTATCTATTGATAAAGACAAAATTGCCTTGTTTTCTCAGCAGATATATCCAATTTTTATTATTAATAATGCTGCTGTGAATATTCATGTACACGTTTTTATGTGGACACATGTTTTCAATCCTCTTGTGTATATACTTATGAGTGGAAATACAGGGCTATGGTAATTTTATGCTTAACTTTTTGAAGAACAGTCAGTTTTCCATAGCAGCTGAGCCATGTTACAGTCCCATCTTACTCAATCCTCCCTGTTCCCATTCCTAATTCTTCCCCCTTATATCCCTTAAATAATCTACAGGTTTTGAAAGTCACTTATATTTTCTTTTTTATCTGTCTTCAACATATGAGAGAAAACATCCAACCTTTGATATTCTGATATTTGGCATAATATTAGCTCATTCAGTATAATATTATCTAGTTCATTCATTTTCCTGCAAATGACATATATTTTCTTTATAGCTGAGTATAGAGTATAATCTCATTGTATGTATATACCATATTTTCTTTATCCATTCATTTGTCTATGGACATCTGGGTTGGTTCCATACTATGGCTGTTGTAAATTATGATTCTATAAACATAGGTGTGCAGGAATCATTATAATATTCTGATTTTAATTCTTTTGGAAAGATATTGAGGAGTGATATAGCTAGGACATACAATGGGTGCATTCTTAGTTTTTTTTTTTTGAGTGACCTCCAAACTACTTCCCATGGTGGCTATACTAATTTACAGTTTCACCCACAGTGTATAAGAGCTCCTATTTCTCCACATATTCATCAGTATCTGTTATTTGTATTCTTGTTTGCCATTCTCATTGGAGTTAGGTAGAATCTCAGTGCAGTCTTGATTTGCATTTTCCTGATTGCTAGTGATGGTGAATATATATATTTTAATATGTTTATTGGCCAATTGTATTTTTCTTTTGAGAAATGTCTATTCAGTTCTATTGTCCATTTTTGTTGATTTTTTCCTTTTATAGAGTATTAAGTTTTTTTTTAGATTTTTATGTTTTAGAAATTAGTCTTCTATCAGAAGTAGCTGCCAAGATTCTCTCCCATTCTGTAGGCTTTCTCTTTAAGCTCTTGATCACCTCCTTTACAGCACAGAATCTTTTTAATTTGATGTCATTCCATTTATTGGCCCTTGGTTTTATTTTTCCCAGCTTTGGGGGTCTTATTGAGAAAGTCTCTACTAGTTTCTATATGTTGGAGATTTTTTTCTATGGTTTTTTCTAGTAATTGCATAGATCCTAGTCTAATTTCTAGGTCTTTGATCCATCTTGAGTTGGCCTTTGTAAAGAGTGAGAAATAGGGATCTAATTTCATTTATCTACATATGCAAATCTAGTTCTTCCAGCACCATTTGTATTTTCTCCAATGTATGTTTTGGACTCTTTTGTCAAAAAATCCACTGGCCATAAATGTATAGATTTGTTTCTATGTCTCTTATTATATTGTTTGATGTGTCTGTTTTTGTGCCAATACCATGCTGTTTTCATTACTATAGCACTGTCATATAATTTGAAATCAGGTATGTGATGCCTCCTGCATGTTTTTGATTGTTTTTTTGCTCAGAATTGCTTTGGCTATTATGGGTATTTTGTTCCCCCATATGAATTTAGTGCCATTTTTGTAACTATTAAGACCATTTTATTTCTTAATAAAAATTAAATTGTTTTGTTTTGGGTTCCTATGTTTTTGTGAATCAATCTGTAATATACTTTTAAAATAATTATTTTGTTCTAAGTTTAGAAATATTTTGGATTGTCTATTTTTCTGATAAAAGTGCAAAAATTTTAGACAGGAGGAATTAACTGTAATAAATATTTTTCACATAATGGTGAGTATAATACTTCAAATTGCAACAGAGTAGGTTTTAAATATTTTTATGGCAAAAATATCGTGAAGTGCTGATTTTAATTAGCCTGATTTAACAATTCCACATCATATATATATATATATATATATATATATATATATATAACCATCCTGTTCTATTCCATAAGTATATAAAATTACATGTAAATTAGAAGTAAAATAAAAAATGTATTGGCAAAATTGTTTTGATTTTCTTAGTTTTTAAATCTCCAGTCTACCTGTAGTTTTATATCCCTTTTCTTTCATTTTTAAAAAATATCTTTTCTCTTTTTTTCTGTTAAGCAACTTTCTTTCAGCTTGTCCATTTATTTAATTTTTGAAAGTACCAGATTGTGGTTATTTTAAGGATTTGTTTTCCTTACACCTTTATTTTTAAAACATTTTAAAATTTTATCAGTATCATTTCAGTTTTACTTTCAGTTTGTTATATATTTTTATCTTTTTAAATTGTAATTCATATTTTTGAAGATTAAAAAAACACATGTAATACTATGAATTTACTTCTGATATTCATTTACTAGCCTTTCACAAGTGAAAGATTTTCATTGCCATTTTGTTTTATATTTTTAACTCTGATTTACTTTGTTTATATATTATGTAGGAGTCCATATTTTAGTTTCTGGTTTCTATATAGGTGAGTCTTTTTTGTGATTGTCTTTTTCATTATTAATTTAAAGTGACTTATACTAAGAGAATTTTGATTATATTATATAATTTAGAGGGGAATTTTTTTGTTTATTTGATTGTTTTTTTATTTTTATGTGGATCATATTGCAATTAGCATACATTCAGACTGTGCTTGGTGCCCTCCCCCCACACTTCTCCTTCCCCCTCCCAACAGTGAGTGTCCAGGTTAACCATGCTACATTTATACTTTTACACATATTCGGATGTAGCTCCTCCATTACATTTCCATTTCAGCTTTGCTGAGGTTTCTCCTATGCTATCTGGAGTCCTAGAGGGAAATTTTAAGATTTCTTTTATGATCAAATATTCAATGTGCTTTCACAATAATTTTAAGCCTCTATTTTTTGGATGCAGGGTTTTAGATATAATTTTTAAATTTAATTTTTAAATTTTGTTTATTCATTTTTTCTTTATCTGTTAATATTGGATAAGTATGTTAAATATTCTGATATGATTGTCTATTTTTTGCAGTTTGTTCAGAATTTGCATGTTTTTTAGAGGGGAGATATTAAATCAATGCTGCTATTAAGTCTGAAGGAGAGTATTTCTATTCTTAGGCAATAGAAAAATAAAAATCTTTTTAATCTTTGAAAATCATGCATTCTATTAGGCTAAAAGAGAAAGGTTAGCATTTGATCCTGGACTCTAGTTTTTATAGTTTCAAAGGATCTTAAGGGTTATTAGATTTCAAGTTACAGTTACGCAAAACTTAATGATGTATTTGGTCAATGGGAAACCACATATTGTATGGTGGTTCCATGAGATGATATTGCCTAGTATCATCATAGCTATCTTAGTTCGTGTAAATACACAAAGTTGAAAGCATCTAAGGATGCATTTCTCAGAGCATATCTTTGTTCTTCAGCGATACATGACTGTACATTTTAATTGCTTCCCTCAAATAAACAATAGTTTAAAACTTTGGCTATTTGAGTTTTTCTGTACATATTGAGACAGAGATGTTTTTCTTAGGAACTACCAAGTTATTATTTTATAAATTTAATGAAAACTTTCAAATACAAGTACTTTTTATAATCCATTAATAGAAACCAGAAGGGAAGAAGAATAAAGCCATATTTTTTCTTCAATTTAGTTAGGTGAGAAGGTGGGGAAGGAAGAATAGAGAAAGTACTACCACTCGTAGAGTTGAAGCAAAGTTTAAGTCAGCTTCTGTGTCTATATTTATTATATTAGTGAGAGAATTAATCTTATGGATGACCCTGGTGAGAACTTTCAATGATCAGTCGATATCTCCTCTACTCAACTTACTAAAGAAAAGAAAATATCTGATAATAAAAATTAAAAGGAGATTAAATTTTAATTTTAATTAGGAAAATCAAATTAACCTAACCTTCCATTCTTAAGGTACATGGGTTAATTGAGATTTTACTTGAGCAAACAAAATTTAAACCGCATTTTTAGCGAGTAGAAAATTTATCTTTGCGAGCCAGGCTTGGTGGCGCACGCTTGTAATCCCCGCGCTTGGGAGGCGGAGACATGAGGATCGCGCAGGTTCTAAGCCAGCTGCACTGGCTTAAGAGACCCTGTTTCCAAAATAAGAAAAGTATAAAAATAGGTCTGGGAGTGTAGACCGGAGGTAGAAGAGCTTCCAGGACCACCAAAAAAAATTTATCTTTTCAATTTCATTCAAAAAACATGAATACATGCTATTTAGCTTCTGTTTTTAATTTTCAAAGACACTTCTAGTAAACAGCAGTCATGAAGACATCAAGAGATTTTGCTCAGGGAATTCTGTGTATTTGATGTTCTTCCAGGAAATATTTTTGTCTGTGTGTCTGCCTATCTCTCTATCATCTGTCATTTATAATTTTAAACTGTGCCCCAACCTAAAGTCTAAAATATTTTGTCCAATAGCATCTAAACTTGGCATTTGTGGTTAGAAACATAGCTTTCAAAAGAAGTTTTTGCCTGTGAAGTAAAGAATCAAAGCAGTAATGACAAAAGAAAAATAAAATATTTTGTTGACTGAATAGAAAAATTAGAGTATTCTTGTCTTATCAGTTACCTTCATAAAATGCTTTTCAAGTGTTTCTTTTCCAGAGCTACAGATGGTCTTTGCTATTTAACATCCTCGTCTCTGTTAGAAGAACCAATTAATATCATATCCCTACACTTCTAATCAAGGCTGCCCTATTAGTGTTCTGTTTGAGTGAACTGTTGCTGATTAACTGAGAATTAGTCAGTGAAGCTAACGATTTTCTCTCCAGACCCTGCGGACTCATAAAATGTTCATCTGAATTAAGGACAGTTAATTATGGTGTATGATTCGCCAGTAGACTGAACTAACTGAGTCAGTGTGAGAAGTCCAGGTTGGGGGTGGTTGATTTGATGCAGGCTGGCAGATCTCTCTTTCAAAGTTTGCTGTTTTCCTCTTAGCTCATGTCTCTTCCAGGCATTTCCACTAGATGATGTCTGGCAGCTCTTTCACTCAGTTTACAAGAAAAGCTCCCCAGTGTATCATGCAGGGAAGAGCAAAACAAGAATCTTTTGTTACTGGTAAAGCATATCTTTGGTAAGCAGCACAATTTCTGGTGGTTGATGGAGATCATTATAATTTTACTGTGCTCTTAAGATGCTAAAATGCATTGCAACCAAAATTAAGATTATATATATATATATATCACCTAGGTTATACTGCATCTGTGCAGTATGATAAACAAATGTAAAGAAGATGCTTTTCTGGATTGTTGGCCCTTCATCCCTGAAGAGAAAGAAAATAAGGTGGGGATAAATTTTCCAGTAGCACAAAATAGTGGCTATGCAGTGAAATGTCAAAGGGAGAATTGCAAACATACTATGAGATATTAGAATTCAGGTTGTTTTTGTTCTCTTATCTCATGCTGCAGTTTTATACATGGTATTATTTTGTACTCAAGTCATTTTTGCACTTTAGTTATTAAGCCTTTTGAAAAGAATTTAAAATATATTTTCTTTTGAATGTAAATTGTGGGGACTACCATACACAAGATAAATTTATTTTGGATCTACTTAGCATATTTCAAAAAAGATACTGCCTAGCATTTTTCTCACATATAATACTCATGTACATGATAAAATAGAAAGGTAATTTAATTACTGTTAAATATATATTGTTTTGTTAAAGGAACTTTGGTAGCCTTCCAGTTCTATTAACTGGACCTACATTTTCTAGATATACATAATCCTGGGACCCTAGTGAATTTTCTCTAAAACCTTTATCTTCAGTTTATATTTTAGTTCAACATCTTGTACTAATTAGATTGTCTACTTAAAGATATAAGGGTGAAACATCAGAGCTTTGTTTTGAGCTGAGAAATATTAAATAAAATTTCCCTACTTAAAAAGATAATTGGTGGAAAAAACCCAACAAATATTAATTTTTTCACTTTCTAAGAGTTTTCCTCAAGTGAGGAACATGAAATCTCAGAAATAGTTGCAGGTGTGAAAAAATTAGAAACAAGGCAAATCATAAAAAATAATTTCAAGAGCCCCTTAAAGCCTATAATGTATTAGTGTCTTTAACTGTCAAGATAATAATCAAGATAGTGTATAATGATTAAAAAGGAAATAGAAAAATCTGTTGGATATTCACTTCAGGTTTTACCAAGAAAGATGTTTTGAGGTATCAAAGAATGGTTGAATTGACCAATATATCAACCAATCTAGCCTAGTTGAAGACAATTGTACCACCAGGGATCTGTGCATTGTAGCTCGGTCATTTTACCTTCTCTGTCAAATATTCATGCAACCTTCTGGGGGGGAAGAACTATCATGTGCCAAGTATTGACCTTTCAACAGCAAAATAGGTTATTTAAGGCTAATATGGCTTGATCATTGAAGTTTAAAATGAGAACATTTCATAGCCTTGCTTTCTCTTGTTTCCCACAGAAGTATGTAGGGGTAGAAGTTTGGGTAGTAGCTCTAAGGTGTTTCTATTTCTTTCTTCTTCCTTAGGAAGAATGACCACAAATCAGCTTAGGGGACCACCATTAGAAAACTTCTAAAACCTGCATTGGGGAAATAGCTGAGTGGTAGAACCAATGATTATCATGTGCAATGGCCTGTGTTTGATTCTAGTGTCCCTAAAGGAAAATAACCCTAAATTTTGCTAATCATAATAAAAATTCATTTGAATTGTGGAGTTTATTTATGATTATTACTTCTGAAGAAAATAAAGAAGGTATGAAATTAAGAGATTATCAGTGGAAATGATCAAGGATATTGTGGCATGTTAGAATCAAGTAAAAGTTTTCAGGATCATCAGATTTATAGATTTTTCCACATCTGAAGTATGTTTTTAAAGCTGCAATTTATAACTGGAAAAAGTGTTTTTACTCATATCATCCTTTGA
This sequence comes from Muscardinus avellanarius, assembly GCF_963383645.1. Taxonomy (NCBI): domain Eukaryota; kingdom Metazoa; phylum Chordata; class Mammalia; order Rodentia; family Gliridae; genus Muscardinus; species Muscardinus avellanarius. The sequence continues at coordinate 16,426,919 of NC_137792.1, forward strand.
CAGCCTTATGAAATGCATTAGGATGGTATTATCTACATTTTATAGATAAAAATAGAGGTCTGAGAGATACTATGACTCTTTCACATTCTGATGGCCACTGGCAACTGAAAAAAATCCAGCTGTAGGATCTTATCTCACACTCATCCCACTCTTCTTGACAAGGAATATCCACAATTATTTAATTTTTCCAGTTTTGAATATTTTTTCTTGATCTATAATTAATGGTCTTAAGCCAAAATCTCATTGTCTTGTTTATAACCATTTCATGTGCTAGGAATGTATTTAGTATTATCATATTTACCTTATTTTATCTTGAAATTGGAAGTCCTCAGAAAAGTTGGCTATTTTTGTGTATTTGCTCAAACAAAACTGTGTTAAAATGAATTGGATGATACTTTTGCCACTGGCCCAAGAATATGTCAGGGAGGAATTAGTGGTCTAGATCAGAAGTCAGTCAGCTGTGGACCATTTGCCATATTTGCCTGCTGCCTAGTATTTAAATAATTTTATTGGAATACAATAATGTTCAGTCATTTGTTCTCCATTCATGTCTGCTTTTGTACAATGGAAGAGTTGGGTAGTTATAACACCATGTTCTGAAACAGCCTAAAATATTTACTATTTGGAATTTTAGAGAAAAAATGTCCAACCCATGCCTAGATAGAAGATTATATGTAAAGTCAGTTCTTGAAAAATGACTAAGAGACAAGCAATGTAGAATTGTGTGTCAATCTTAAGCAGCGAGCGGCACCCACACCAGAATCCTGTGTGCTCACTAAAGACAGGACTACAACAGCACAGTGAGTCCTGCAGACACCTGGATCAAGGAAGCCAGCTCCTCCACCATCACCCAACCCTCAACAGTGGAAAAGTACTGCTGACCTGCTGATACCTCTAAACTCCTAATACTAAGATTGGACTAAACAAAACACTCACAAGCGAAGGGTAGAAATCAGAAAAACAGGACTGAGAATGCTGAAAATACAAGAACCAGGAATAATGAAGAGACAACAGAAATCACGAATACTGAACTACAAGAAATGCAAGAAGGGGAGTTCAGAATCTTGATCTACAATATGATGAAATGTTTTAAAACAAGTCTACAGGAAATGAAAGAGGAAATTGAAACACTAAGAATCAGAAAGAGGTCAGGAATGAAATGAAAGCATCAATAAATGAAATGAAGGCAGCAATAGAAAGAAATTCAGAAAGATTAGATGAAATGGAAAGTAGAATATCACTGTTAGAAGACAGTTCATTCAAAACCCCAAACACAGTCAACAGCATACAGAAGTCAGTACAGCAACAAAACCTAAGCATCCAGGACTATGGGGCAATATGAAGCATCATAACCTACAGATAAAAGGCACTGAAGAAGGGATAGAATTACAGACCAAGGGCATCCGTAATCTCTTCAAAGAAATAATTTCAGAGAAGTTTCCAAACATGGAAAGAGATTTGGATCTTCATGTTCAGGAAATATACAGAACACTACTAAGACAAGATCAAAGAAGAACATCCCCACATCATATAATAATCAAAATGACCAACATAGACATCAAGTAAAGAATCTTAAAAGCAGTGAGAACAAAAGGATGAGTAACAAATAGAGGCAAAACAATAAGAATCACTCCAGACTACACATCCCAGGTCATGAATGCCAGGAGAGACTGGTATGATGTGATCCAGACTCTAGAAGAAAACAACTTCCAACCAAAACTGCTACATCCAGCAAAACTATTATTCAACATTGATAGAGAAACAAAAGTATTTCAAGATAAACAGAACTTCAAAAAATTCATGAATTCTAAGCCAACACTAGAGAAAATACTTAAAGAAATAAACCATAAAGAAGAAAAAAGAAACAGACTCCAGAACCAGAGAAGAGATGAAGTTGATCAGCAGGGTATCTCAATATGAAGAAATAATACTATATCCAACAGAACAGAACACAAAATGACAGGAAATAAACAACACATTTCAGTAATAACACTGAATGTCAAAGGACTTAACTCTCCAATTAAAAGGCACAGACTGGCAATGTCGATTAAAAAATATAATCCAAATATATGCTGTTTGCAAGAAACACACCTTATAGCAAAAGCCATTCACAGACTGAAAGTGAAAGGATGGAAAAGATATATCATGCCAATGGGGACCAAAAACGGGCAAGAGTAGCAACATTGATATCTAACAAAACAGACTTTAAGGTAAAACACATCAGAAGAGACAAATAAGGGAACTTTCTTTTATTAAAAGGAACAATCCACCAAGAAGATATAATGATAGTAAATGTTTATGCCCTGAATGTGGGTGCAACCACATTTGTAAAACAAACCCTCTTGGACATAAGATCTCAAATAGACCCAAATACAATAATAGTGGGAGACTTCAATACAGCTCTCATGCCACTAGATAGACCTTCAAGGGAAAAGATGAGTGAAGACTCTGCAGAACTGATGAAAACTCTAAACCAAATGGACTTAATAGACATATACAGAATATTTCAAAGGGGAAAAACAGAATACACATTCTTCTCAGCAGCCCATGGCACCTTCTCCAAAATAGATCACATTCTGGGGCACAGAGAAAGCATCAGCAAATTAAAAAGATGTAATATAATTCCCTGCATCTTTTCAGACCATAATGGAATGAAAGTAGAAATCAACAACAGCAAACCCAAAATAAACTATTTAAATTACATGGAGATTAAATGATACACTCTTGAACGACGAGTGGGTAAGAGCAGAAATTTAGGGAGAAATAAAGAAATGTATGGAATTAAATGAAAACAGAGAAACAACTTACCAAAATCTATGGGACACTTTGAAGGCAGTGTTGAGAGGAAAGTTCATAAGCATTGAGTGCCCACATAAGAAGAACAGAAAGCCACCAAGGAAACAACCTAATGACACAACTCAAGGACCTAGAAAGACTGCAACAGTCTAATACCAAAGCAAGCAGAAGGGAAGAAGTTATTAAAATCAGAGCAGAAATAAATGAAATAGAGAACAAAGAAACAATTCAAAGAATCAACAAAACAGAAAGCTGGTTCTTTGAAAAGATTAATAGGATTGACAAACCCCTGGCCAACCTAATCAAAAGAAAGAGAAAATCAACTCAAATTATTAAAATCAGGAATAAAAAAGGAGACATCAGCACAGACAGAGGGGAAATTCAAAGGATTATCAGAAACTATTTTGAGAATTTATACTCCAACAGACTGGAAAACATGGAAGAAATTGATAGATTTCTAAGCACATATAACCTACCTAAACTGAACCAAGAGGACATAGCAAAACTAAACCAACCAATAGCAAATAAAGAAATAGAAATAGAAATCAAAATTCTGCCAACAAAGAAAAGCCCAGACCCCGATGGGTTCCCAGCTGAATTCTACAAAACTTTCAGTGAAGAACTAATACCAATACTTCACAACTTGTTCCAGGAAACTGAAAGAGATAAAATCCTCCCTAATTCCTTCTATGAGGCCAGTATAACATTAATCCCCAAACCAAATAAAGATACTTCAAGAAAGGAAAATTACAGACCAATATCCTTAATGAACATAGACGCAAAAATTCTAAACAAAATGCTAGCTATATGCATTCATCCCAGAAAAGCAAGGCTGGTTCAACATATGCAAATCAATACAGGTTATTTACCACATAAATAGAACTAAGAACAAAAACCACATGATCATTTCAATAGATGCTGAAAAAGCATTCAACAAAACCCAACACCCATTTATGTTATAAACACTGCAGAAAATTGGAATAGAAGGAACATATTTCAACATCATTAAGGATATATACAATAAACCCAAAGCCAACATCATATTGAATGGAGAAAAACTGCAAGAATTCCCTTTAAAATCAGGCACAAGACAAGGATGCCCATTATCACCTCTCCTTTTCTATATAGTCCTTGAGACTCTTGACACAGCAATAAGACAAGAGAAGGAAATCAAAGGAATTCAAAGAGGAAGAGAGGAGCTAAAACTATCCTTATTTGAAAATGATATGATTCTTTATCTAGAACATCCAATGAACTCAACCAAAAGATTTCTGGAGCTGATTAACCAATTCAGCAAAGTTATAGGATACAAAATCAACCTAAAGAAATCAGTAGCTTTTCTTTATGCCAACAATGAATCCACAATAAATGAAATAAAGAAAACTATTCCATTTACTATAACCTCTAAACCAATAAAATACCTAGGAATAAACCTAACCAAAGATGTAAAAGACCTCTACAGAGAAAACTACAAAACATTAAAGAAAGAAATTGAAGAAGACCTTGGAATATGGAAAGATCTCCCTTGCTCATGGATAGGGAGAATTAATATTATCAAAATGGCCATTCTGCCAAAAGTGATCTATAGATTCAATGCAATCCCCATTAAAATACCAACAACATTTCTCATAGACCTGGAAAAATCAGTTATGGATTTTGTATGGAGGAAGAAAAGACCCAGAATAGCCAAAGCAATTCTCAGCAACAAGAACCAGGCAGGAGGCATAACAATCCCAGACTTCAAATTATACTATAGAGCAATAGTAGTAAAAACAGCATGGTATTGGCACGACAATAGGCAGAATGACCAGTGAAACAGAATAGAAGATACAGAAACAAACCCACAAATCTATAGTCAACTGATCTTTGACAAAGGGGCCAAACTCATACGCTGGAGAAAAGAAAGCCTTTTCAACAAATGGTGCTGGGAGAACTGATTATCCATTTGTAGAAAGTTGGATCTGAATCTTTACTTCTCACCATGCACAGGAATCAACTTGAGATGGATCAAAGACTTAGAAATTAGACCAGAGACTGTGAAGTTATTAGAGAAAGGCAGAGGATCTACACTCCAACATATAGGTACAGGGAGTGACTTTCTCAATAAGACTTCCAAAGTGCAGGAAATTAAAGCAAGAATTAATAAGTGGGATCTCTTCAAACTAAAAAGTTTCTTCTCATCAAAGGAAACCATCAAGAACCTAAAGAGGAAGTCTACAGAATGGGAGAAGATCTTTACCAGCCATCACTCTGATAGAGGGCTAATATTCAGAATATACAAAGAGCTCAAAAGACTCTACACTAACAAAACAAATAACACAATCAGGAAATGGGCAACTGAAATGAATAGATATTTCACAAAAGAAGAGATACAAATGGCCAATAGATACATGAAAAGATGTTCAACATCACTAGCCATCAGGTAGATGCAAATCAAAACTACGCTGAGATTCCATCTAACCCCAATCAGAGTGGCAAACATAAAGAAATAAAAAAAAAACAATTGCTGGCGAGGATGTGTGTAAAGAGGAACTCTTTTACAGTGTTAGTGGGAGTGCAAAGTAGTTCAGCCACAATGGAGATCAGTGTGGAGATTCCTTAGAAAACTGGAAATAGATCCACCATTTGATCCGGCTATACTACTCCTGGGTATCTTTCCAAAGGGGTTGAAATCAGAGAACTACATTAACATATGCATACCCATGTTCATAGCAGCACAGTTTGTAATAGCCAAAATATGGAACCAACCTAGATCTCCATCAACAGATGAATGGAATGCAAAATTATGGGAAATACACACAATGGAATTCTATTCAGCTATAAAGAAAAATAAAATAATAGCGTTTGCAAGAAGATGGAAGGAACTGGAGAACATTATGTTAAGTGAGATTAGTCAAGCACAGAAAGAGAAGGGACATGTGTTTTCTCTAATGTTGAACAAGCTAGGGAGTAGTGGTAATACCAGAGGGATTACAGATGATGGAGGGGAAATCTCAGCAAAGCTTGAACAGAAGGATAGGAGAGGAAGAAAGCTGAGGTTGTTCAATGGAGGAGCTACATACGAATATGTGTAATAGCATAAATACAACATGATTAACCTGGACACTCTCTATTGGGGGGGAGGAAAAGAGGGGTGGAAGGGCATGAAGCACAATGTAAATGCACACCACTCTCAATATGTTCCACTTATAAAAAATAAAATTAAATAAAAAATAAAAAAGATAAAAAAATAAAACATTGACACAATTTGCAAAAGAAAAAAGAATTGTGTATCTTCTGTTTCTTTCCAGGTATTTGATACCTTCAGGAGATGTTTTATTTCAGGGAGAAAGCATATCTCTTGGTATTTAGGATAAGTGAATATGAGGGTATTTGAAGACAATTTGAAAAAAATTCCACAAAGCATCTCAGAAGGGATATTACATTTAGAAGAGTTATTCTGAAAAAGTCAATCAAGGTGATGAGGGAGGGAAATTGCATGATTTGAAGGTGTGAACCAAGATAGAATATTCTAGAAGAGTTTGTAATAAGCTGATTGGTCCCCATTATATTGTGTAATGAATTCACTAATGCCAATCAAAATGTCAACTTGCTTGTTTAAATATTATTTTAATTACTGAAATCTATTTCTCTTCACTTTTAGTAATAAAACTTAGTAGGTTTTTTGGTACTGCATTAGTATTTCATGTCCTGGGACATGGGGTTAGCTTTAGTAGAAGTTACTTTTGATTGGGTATTTGTTTTCAATAATAGTTGCTACAAAACAATATGTACAAACTTTTAACATCCTATTTTTTGAGATTTATGGAGGTGACTTTCCTTTTCTTTGGAGATGATGAATGTGTGCTGACTGGCGCTGTTGTTTAATTATAAATGACTAGCTGTGAGGAATGAAGAAATGATCTCAGCCATCTAAACCCCAAAGCAATCTTCTGATGTGACCTAAAAGGTGTACATTTAATTTATGTAGCTATTTTACCTATTCACCCACATTTTCTGTTGCACTTAGAAATTCCCAAGTGAAGTGTCTACAATTATTTAGTAAAGGGCTTGAAATAATATTTCCTTCTTTCTCCTTCTCCCTCTCAGGAAATGTCTGGTTAAATTTGCATTTGTGAAATAGTGCATGGGAGACATCATGTTTAGGTGAAACAGAACAGACTTTAGAACCAGGAACACTTGAAAGGTACTTTAAAAGTTTGTCATGGGTTAGCAAAGTGAAAATGGCTCACTAAAACTGAATGGTAGTATGTGTGTGTTGAATGTGGACAGTGACATGTGTAACTGTCAGAGATGGTCAGGGGACAGATAAAGAAGTTGTTTTTCATACTAAAGAGTAGGGACAGTGAACCAGACATGGTGGTACATGTCTGTAATCTCAGTACATGAAAATATGAGACAGGAGGATTACAGGATGGAGGCCAGCCTCAGCAATTTAGTGAGACCCTATTTCAGAAATTAAAAAGTAGCAAGGGCTATGGGTATAGCTTACAGAGACAATGCCCCTAGGTTCATTCCCCAGTACAAAAAAAACCCCACTAAGACTAGGTAATGCAAAAACTATAAAGGATTTAATATGATGGAATGAACTGGAAAGAACATGAGGGCAGTTAGAGATTTAAAAGACTGGTGCAAAGATTGAGGTTTTTAAGGAATGATAAATAAGGTCTGAAGTGCAAGGTGTGTTTCTGTTAGGGCAGGGACTGAATTGCTTAAAATATATTTTAATTGATGGAATTTGACAATTTTCAGATTTCTTTGTTTTTTAAAAATTTTAACTGATACATAAAAACAAAATTGTAGCTGGGCATGGTGGCACACACTTGTAATCCCTGTGCTTGGGAGTCTGAGACAGGAGGATCATACAGGTTCAAAGCCAGCCTCAGCTGGCTTAATAGACCCTGTTTCCAAATAAAATATAAAATAGGTCTGGGAATATAGTCCGGAGGTAGAAGGCCTCTGGGTTCCATCCCCAGTACCAATAAAAAATTGTATATATAAGGGGTACCATGTAATATATCTATCATCTACCGACCTATCATGCATCTATCTATCTGTGTATGTTTACATATTACTATATATACTAATGTTTAAATCAGGTGAAACCTATCTACTCAGCAATTTTAGTAGAGGTAATAAGGAAAGAGTCATTTAAGGACTGAGTTTATTATAATAGGAAATTAAGAAGGAAAATAATTATTTTACTACTACATGCACAGAACTTAGCTGCACCAAGAAGAATGTTTCTTTGGTTTGAGTTTAACAGGAAAAACAGAAAAATATGAGTAATAATGGCAGGAAAGGGGATAAATCTTATAAAGATAATACATGTAGTTATAAACACAGTTGTTAAGTGCTAGAAAGAAAAACTGAGATAGTATTGTCTCCAAAGGCTGTGTCTATTCCTCTAGATACCTTAATCCATATGGGGCTTCCTTCTGGAAAGAAAATATCTGTTTGGAACTACAATCCTAAGACTGAGATTTTTGGTGCAAATTTAGGATATAATTACCAGCAAGTAGTGAAAAATAAGCAATAAAAGCAAAACTAACCATTACACAATATGTTAATGGGTGATTACCACTCACCACAACTGGGACCCAATCCTTGTAGGAGACTGTATAGAGGATTCCTCATCTTTTTCCCACCTGAGGGGTGAAAAAGTCTGGATATTATTCTACCAACTCTAGTTTGCCATTGGTTAATCTACTAATTAATAACATCTTCAGAGCCCTTCCAACCAGCCCTGCACTTGAGCCATACATACTTACTTGGGCAGAAGAATCCCTGAGACACAGACTTGTGGGTATAAGAACTATGAGTGCCAAAGGAATGCCAGCAGAGTTCTAACAGAGCCTACTGCATACAAAAAGCATACATAAGCACTGCACCCACCATGCTTATATTTTAAGTTCGAGATGGTAGAGTCTTACTTAAAATTGGGCAAATTACATCATTGAAAGAGTTTTATCCAACTTTTTGGAACCCATTTCCCTTTATAGTTCTAATGAATTTTTTTTTTTTTTTTTGGTGGTACTGGGAGTGGAACCCAGAGGCTTTCTACCTCCGGCCTATACTCCCAGACCTTTTTTATACTTTATTTGGAAACAGGGTCTCACTAAGTTTCTGAGAGCCTCACTAAGTAGCTGAGGCTGGCTTCGAACCTGTGCAATCCTCCTGTCTCAGCCTCCCAAGCGCGGGGATTACAAGTGTGTGCCACCACGCCTGGCTTGTTCTAATGGAATTTGGAAGACTCAAATCTCAAGGCTGTCTCCATTGTATGTTGATAACATTAGTAAACGGTCATCTAGAGTGATGTACTCTTGTGAACAAATGCTGAAATAGCTGGTGTGTAAACTTACATGTAATCAGTGAAATTGATTCAGATATATGGGGAGAAAGAACATATTCTATGTTCCAAAATGGTACCTTTTTTTGTTGTACTGGGGGTGGAACCCAAGGGCTTTCTACCTCCATACTATACTACCAGACTTATTTTATATCTTATTTGGAAACAGGGTTTCACTAAGATGCTGAGAGCCTCACTAAGTAGCTGAGGTGGGCTTCGAACCTGTGCTATCCTCCTTTCTCAGCCTCCCAAGTTCTGGGATACAAGCATGCCCCACCACACCTGGAAAATGGTACCATTTTCTAAAATGACAGTACCAGGATCTGTGATTTCTATATAATTACTTATTTTGACAAAAAGACAAAATACTTAGGCCAATACATGAGATAAGTAAAATACAGGAAAGCATAACTCTAAAATATGTTATTTTAGAATTGAAGATTAAAAATAATAATAGGAATTGAAAGAAAATAAAATATAAAAAATCATATGTAAAATAGAAGAATTGGATCAATAGTTCAGTAACATAGAAAGGAGAGAAAAAAGAATTAAGCTCTATTTCTTATAATCCAGCAGTGGAACTTTTCAGTTTTAGTATTTTATTTTCTTTTTCTTCTCTGGTTCTCTCTCTAAATGAAAAAATGATGGAAATAATGGCTAAAAAAGTCATTCATACTAGAGTATGCTATCTTGGAGGTGTGGTTCTGCTGCTTGTTGGCTGTATAACTTGGATAAGTTACTTAATTCTCTGTACCTGGTTTTTTTCACTTGGAAAGAGTGGAGATAATAATTGTACCTATCTCGTAGGGAAGTTATAAGGATAGATAAATTAGCATATGCAAATCACTCAATGGTTGACAAATAAAAATATATATGTTTGATAATATTGAATATAGAATATTAAATATATTTATGAATATATGAAAAGTTAAAAACATGGTATGTTCAAATTTAACTTCAATATATGGACTTAAATTTTCATAGCTATGTTATGCTTGATTTTGAAATATGTAAATGAGTATATATAAGGAATGAAAGGAAAAATCACCTTATCAGCCACATATTCATTTAGGAAGGAATAAATATGTGTAGGCTAACTTCTATTAGAATTAGTAAGATATTTCTAATATTTAGATTATTTTCAATTATATTAAAGTTCACCTCTAAGATGTTTTCACCTCAATATTTAATTTAAAGTAAATGAATATGTATCTTGATATAATATTTCATCAACAATATGCATGTTAATACTTCCTATGGAGGAAAGATTTCTGAAGGAAACGAGGAATGAGCTGCTTGCCATTAGTGGTCTAACAGTTTCACATACTGTCAGAATCCTTTATTTAAATCAAACATTCCTAGGAAGCACAACATGAAAAGTTAAGAGTATTTTAATTAGAAGGTGTACCAAGGTAATTGATATAATTTTCTTGACCTGAGAGGAGAATAAGGACCATTTTCTTCGCCCAAGGTAAGCATGGGCTTTTCCATATAAATGTTTAGAAAGGAACATAAGAAGTCTTATGTATTTTTTGAGCTAAATAAACTTTTTAAACAGGCTGTGTGGATTACACCACCATTTCTGGACACAATTTGAGACTCTACGTTGGCTTTTGCAGGTTTTCAAATTCTAAAACTGTACCCCACCATCTTGATTTTCCAATATATTTTACATAAACTCATATCATTTTCCTTTTTCTAATTTTTTACTATACATGACATTATGTATTCCTGGAAAAAAGTATTAGTGCTAAAATATGCATTTTGCTGTCAAAAGTAATAAAACAGATCACAGATCTTCCCCTTTTCTATACAGTTTAAAGGGGAAACCATTTAGAAGATTTAGGCTGTAACTGAAAAATTCTACTGAGCATACACAATATAAAATTAAACAATAATAGGGCTGGAATACTTTGTTTTGAGATCAGTGTCAGGTTACAATTTTTTGTTATTTCAGAGTAACAAGTAGTGAGTTGCTATGGTTTCTTGTTTTGCTTAAACTGTGTTTCATTTGGTCACATTAATATTTCTAGCTTTTTTCTATTACTCATGAAACACCCAAAACAATCAGTAATAATTGCATCTTTTTATGATGATACATCTCCCATGAGAGGTTTTGTTAATTCACAAATGTTCCTAGGAACGTTTTATGATGCATTCATGTTTGACAAATCACATATTTTCAGTGTAATTATTCACATTGACGGGAATTATTTTCCAATTCCAATTCAGTTCTTACAGCTCCCTCTCATCTTGCTTATCTAGATGACTAATTAAAATAACTTTGAAGGGAGGGCGAGATGGCTGAATACAGGTGCCCCATAGTCATCTTCTTCTCCACAAAGACAAATCAAAGTACTTGCTGTACAGCTGAATTATGAGGTGAGTAGCAATAGGAGACCACTGGAAACCAGCAAGAGAGACACTGAAACCTTCTAAGGCTCAGAGACATAGGACAACAATATAGAAAGGGAAATGAAACACCCTGGTATCTGCCATGAAAGTATTTCCTCTAGGATCAGGAACAAGACAAATATATCCATTCTCACTGCCCTAATATGACATAGTACTAAAAGTTTTAGCCAGAGCAAATAGGCAAGAGAAAGAAATAAAAGTATATAAAAAAAGGAAGGAAGTCAAATTATCCCTTTTGGGAACTGATAAATTTTTATGTATTGAAAACCTAAAGCTTCCACCAAAAGGCTATTAGAACTGGTAAATGATTTCAATTAATCAACATAATACAAGCTGGGTGTGGTGGTACATGCATTTGTGAGACTGAGACAGGAGGATCTTGGTTCTTGGACAGCCTCAGTTACTAAGTTAAGGCACTTTGCAACTCAGTGAGACTGTCTTTCAAAATAAAAAATAATAAAAAATAATCGGGCTGGGGGTATAGCTCAGAGGATGAATGCGCCTGGGTTCCATCTCCAGGTCGGGAAAAAGAAAGAAAGAAAGAAAGAAAGAAAGAAAGAAAGAAAGAAAGAAAGAAAGAAAGAAAGAAAGTTAAAAGTAGGTGGCTTTCACTGGAAGGTACCCCACTAACAAAGAAATTCTTATAGTAATCTGAGGTAATATAGGTAAAAAAAATATGGTCACAATGGCAAAAATAAATATAAAAATAAAAAACAAAAACAAAAATAAAATAGGTCTGGAAGTAATAAAGTAGGACTGAGAGACTCTGTTTCAAAATAAAGAATAAAAAATAGGGCTGGGGGTGTAGCTTGGAAGTAGAATGCCCCTGGGTTTCATACCCAATACTGCAAAAAAAGTATCATAATAAAAATCAACATGCAGTTATCAGCAGCTTTTACTATATACTATTAATGAATTTGGTAAGAAAGAACTCATGGAAGCAATCCCATTCACAATAGTCACAAAAATAAAATAGGAATAACTTAATCAACAAAGTAAAATATCTCTGCAGTGAGAATTATAAAACATTGATTTAAGAAATTTAAGATGAAACAAAAAATGAAATCCATTTTTATGGATTGGAAGAATTAATATCATTAAAAGTCAATACTCTGCAAAGTGATCTACAATGCAAACTCTATAAAAATACCAATGATTTATTCACAGAACTAGAAAAAAAACAAATTTAAAATTTATCTGGAAGAGCAGAGGAGCCTACAAAGCCAAAGCAATCATGAGCAAAAAGAATATAGTTGGAAATATCACAATACTGGATTTTAAGACGCATTACAGAGCAATAGTAATAAAAAACAGTATGCCATTGGCATAAAAACAGGCATATACAGCAGCGGAACAGAATAAAGCCCAGAAATAAGCCCACACACATACATGCACTTGACAAAGGTGCTAGAAACATACATTGAAGAAAGGACAGCCTTCTCAATAAATGGTGCTAGGTAAACTCTACATACACATATAGAAGATTGAAACTTGGCTGCTAGCTAGCTTTCATCTTTTTATAAAAATTAAACTTGAAATGGGTTAAAGTCTTAAACATAAGACCAGAAACTCTGAAACTACTAGAAGAAAACAAAGAGAAAACACAGGCAATAATTTTCTAGACAGGAGTGCAAAAGAACAGGAAACAAAAGCAAAAATTCACAAATGGGATTATAGGAAACTAAGATGTTTCTGCACAGAAAAAGAAACAATCAACAGAGTAAAGAATCTAGAGAACAGGTGAGAATATTTGTCAACTATTCACCTGACAGAGGGTTAAATCCAGAATATAGAAGGAATTAAAATAAAACCCAAAAACTAATAATGCAATTAAAATGGGCAAATTATTTGAACATACATTTCCTAAAAGAAGAAATATAAATGGCCAACAAATGTTAGATAAATGTGCAATATAATTAATCTTCAGAAAACTACAAATCAAAAGTACAATGGAGTGGTATAGTTGGGTCATATGGTATTTCCTGCAATACACCAATAAAAAAATAAAAAAAATAGAACTGAATGCTGTTGTGTACACCTGTAACCTCAGTACTTGGAAGGCTAAGACAGGAGAATTGCAGGTTTGAGACCAGCCTTAGCAATTTAGTGATACCTTGTTTCAAAATAAAAGGCTGAGGGTATAGCCCAGAAATAGAATGCCCTTGAGGTCAGTCTCCAGTACCAAAAAAAGTACAATAGAATGCCATCTTACCCCAAACAGAATTACTATTATAAAAAAATAAAAATAATACCAGCAAGGATGTGGCTAAAAAGGAAGTTTAATACTTTGTAGGAAAATATAAGGGGCTGAAGGCCATTATGTTAAATGATAAAAGGCAAAAAGAGAAAAGGAAGTACTGCATATTCTATATCAGGAGTGGAAATAAAAAATTTCACACAAAAATAGATATAGAATACTGATTAGGGATTGGTAAATGGGTGGAAGAGTAGAAAATTTTGTGTTTGGATTTGATTAGTACATGTTCTATTCATGTATGAAATATCACACTGAACCCCATTAATATGTATAATTCATATGTGTTAGTAAAGTAATTTTGATATTTTGATGAGTATACATAAATACAATGTGGTTCCTTGAGAGTAAAGTGCATATTAGAAACTCCATTACCCAAGGACTACATTGATGACTCCATTTCTAACCCATGGAACCCAAGGAACCTTGTGCAGGGATTTAATCTCTTCTGTTACTAACAGCTTATACACAGCTCATCATGATATATTTAGCTTGAGAACCCACACAACAGAACTAAACAGGAAAAATAGTTTGGTTCCATATTAAGAAACAAAGAAAACCCCATTTTATGTAAATGAATGATAACTGTAGTCCTTTAAATTTTTTGAAATCATTTTGTTATTTAGTAATAGTACCCTTTTCTACTTTATTTAAATACATAAGAAAATCAGTTGTTGCCAATACCAAATTCATTTTTTGTGTGGTGTTGGGGATTGAACCCCAAGGAATTCTACCTCCAAGATATACCCCCAGCCAGATTTTTTATTCTTCTTTTCGAAACAGGGTTTCACTAATTTGCAGAGGGCCTTACTAAGTAGCTGAGGCTGGCCACAAACCCGGATACTCCTGTCTCTGTCTACCAAGTACTGGAATTATAAGCAGATGCAACCATGGCTGGCTTCCTTTTATTCTTTATTTTGAAACAGAGTCTCACTAAGTTGCAGAGGGCCTCACTAAATAGCTGAGGTTGGCTGCGAACCTGGGATCCTCCTGTCTTAGCCTCCCAAGTACTGGGATTACAAGTGCACCACCACGCCCAACTCCAAATTAATTTTAATTCCTGTAAATATCCAACATATTTTTATATGTGAAGTTTGAATTCCTCAATGAAAGAATGCCTTACCTTTTTTCCCCTCAATGCACATTCAGCTTTTATAAGACTATTGAGGGAACAATATATGTGGAATCTGCCAAGTATTGAGTAAGGTTTAAAAATATATGATAAATGTCTTGTCCAATGTGTGAATTTCTTATTTTTACAATACCCCTCTTAAGTATTCAAAATAAAGCATATATTAGTAAAATATTTTTGTAAAAACTCTAGTTAGTATATAGATTTCAAAATGAGTCACTCAAAATTAATGAGATTTAGAATTCATGTTCAACACAAAAGGGGTCATATCCAAAATAGAAGTAGGTAGGCCCTACAAGTTTTATTTAATGTCTATATATACATAATTGTGAATTAAAATTAACAATAAAAAAGCTAGAATTTAAATTCGTTCTTATAATAATAGTCTAGTTATGACAAACTGAGAAAGTGTGAGGTGATTGTGACAGGGTCCTTCCTTTGGACATAAAACATTTCAGAGGATCCCAATAACTTAGGACAAGACTATATAGAAAAGAGATAAAAAAAAATCACTGATGTAACAATACAAACCATCAATTCACAATCATACCCTAGCATTATGGCCATAAACATTCATAGTTTTCCCCTGCCATTGTTTCCCTTAGTGCTAATTTTAACAAATTTTATAGCTTTTGGATGGTGGTGGTAAGGGTCACTGAATCATTGTGATGTGCAATGAATTTTTGTAGGAAAAGGGCCCAGTGGTTTCTCATGTGAGTGTAAGAACTCCTATGTTAGTATATTTTACTTTGCATACATGTGACAATAATTTAACATATTGCAAATTTCCCAACCTGATATAATTTCCCTTCAGTTATTTAGGTTGTCTCTACCTCATGAGAAAGAATTGGCGAAGGTCCAAAATCTTTGCTATCCATAAATTCCTTCTATTTAAATATCATTTGAAAGGGAAGCAAAATAATTTATGAAAAAATACTCTTCAGTTATTACTTTGGTCAAGCCAACAATGAATACAAATAGAAAGCTTCATCTGAATAATTGGTCCTCCCAGGACTTGACTAGTTGTGATGTTCTATAGATTACATAATTAGTTAGATTAAAGTTATGAAAGGAGGAAACCCTAGGACAGTTTTTCCCTAGTGTTTGCATTCACCTACAAACACAAAGTCATAGTGTATATTTCTACCCCTTCGTATAGTTTTATAACTCTGGCTTTTAATTATCAGTTTAGGATCAAGAACATTGATATACCTCTATAAACCTAATATTGAAAATAATTTAAAGCCATAAAGTCAATGTGACCTTTCCTATTTTATCTGCCTAATGATTTTTCTTTTTCCATACAATGCAAATAGATATGAATTCATATTATTATGAAAAAGAACCTCTTCCTATGTTTATAAAATGGAGTGATTTTTGCCCTTCTAATTAACCAGCATGAATCAAATGTTTAAAAGGTTTCTTTTGAAACTGTGCCTTCAATTAACATTCAAAGATTCTAAATTAATTGTTGCTGACCTTAACAGGCAGGATATCTTAAAGACATGTTTCAAATAGAAAAAAATGATAACTCTATTCAGAGAAATCTACTACCTATGTTTTAAGTTTTTGGCCATTTCTTTTCTCCTATCACTGCATTAGGAATCCTAAAATTTAGAACATTGCTTCATTATATTTCTAGAAAAAAAGCCCTTGAACATGATCCCTGGATCCCTCCATTATCAAAATTAAGAGTGATCTATCACACACTTTTTGAAAAATCCATACCATATCATATTTTTACCACCTGAATTTTTTATAGGAAAATAGCAGTATACTAATTTTAGAATATTCTTATAACTTTGTAAGTAATGAATAATTATAATTATTAAAACAACCCAAATTCAGGAGAATTATATTAAAATTAAATTGAGGAGTTTCTGATGGGAAACATCTTCCAAGTCATTTCAAGGATTCAATGGAACTAACTAACTAACTATATATATATATATATATATATATATATATATATATATATATAGTGTGTGTGTGTGTGTGTGTGTGTGTGCACGCGCACGCGTGTATGTGTGTGTGTGTTTCTAGGGATTAAACCCAGGAGCATTCTACCTCTAAGCCATACCCCCAGCCATATTTTATTTTTATTTTGAAATAGTCTATATCACTAGGTTGATGAGAGTCTCCCTACTTGCTGAGGCTGTCCCAAGTACTGGGATTACAAGAATGTGCCACCACGCCAGGCATAATCAGATGTATTCTTGTATTAAAAGTTATAACTCTATTGAGTAGATACCCAGAAGTGGTAGGTTCATTCCCATTTGCATGCATATCTATGTTCATAGCCACACAATTCACAATTGCCAAACTATGAAACCAGCCAAGATGTCCATCAACAGATGAATAAATTATAAAACTATGGGATATGTACACAATAGAATTTTACTCAGCCATAAAGAAGAACTAAGTTATGTCATTTATAGGGAAATAGATGTAACTGGAGAACATTATGCTAAGTAAGATTAGTCAGTCACAAAAAATAAGAAATCAGATGTTCTCCCTAATATGTGGAAGCTAGGGAAACAAAGGGTCATGGGGGAACTATAGGTGGAGAAACTATAGATGAACAAATAAGGCGACCTAACTGAGGGGGATGGTGACTTAACTAAGGGGGTTGGGAGAAGAGAATAGGGAAATTCTCTAATGTCCATGATGTATGTTCACAAACATATCAAAGTCTATCAGTAAGCCAAACATGAGAAGGAGGAAGGGGGAGGGAATGGGGTAGGAATTGGGTAAAGGCTAATTGGGTGATGTGTGCATGTATGCCTATGCCATATTGTATTCCATTAAAATATATGACTACAATACACCAATAACAAAACTTTTTTTAAAAAAAAATCTTGGCTGGGCGTGGTGGCACATGCTTGTAATCCCCGCGCTTAGGAGGTGGAGACAGGAGGATCGTGCAGGTTCGAAGCCAGTCGCACTGGCTTAAGAGACCCTGTTTCCAAATAAAAAAGTATAACAATAGGTCTGGGAGTGTAGCCCGGAGGTAAAAGGGTTTCCAGGAACCCCAGTACCACCCCCCAAAAAATTTAACTCTAGAGAGACTCAAAGATAGAAAATCTTGAAGGGTAAAAGCATTTTCTAATAGATGAAAATAAACATTGTGAGTGATATGTACACCCAGGAACTTAGTCATCTAAAGCTCTAAACTACCAATATGTGAGGTGAATAACTTAATCATACAAAATATTACTAAACATTCTTTGCCTATGGTACTAAAGTGAGTACTCTTCTAGGAGTAATTTAGTGGTTCAATGCCAGGAGAGCTGGCTGGCATGGTAGGCCCAGTGGTTTAATTAGAAACTTTGGTTTTGAGTGTCTAATTCTTGAACCACTATATTTTTATAAAAAAATAAAATAGGGCCAGGTGTGTAGCTCAAAGTTAGAATGCCTCTGGGTTCTATCCCCATACAAAAAGAAAAATTTCTAAAATTTATATAGTTCAACTGTTTCCTCCACAGGTTAAGAAATGATACTTAGAGGACATCTTTCTCAAGGTCTTATAGACATAGCTTGTCAGAATAAGTTCCACCTATTGGTATCCCAATTCTACATTTGTAACTTCTATTAGTCAATTTTTTCCATAAAGAAGAATTAATCCCATTACAGACATTTAAAGGGAAAGGTACATTAACAAACATATAAAAGTAATCTGTAAACAAAACATGAGAAGGAGGAATGGGGAGGGAATGGGTGGGACCTGTGTAAGGGCTAATTGGGTGATGTGTGCATGCATGCCTCTACCATCTTGTACTCCATTAAGATGTACGAATACAGTATAATGTACAACACCAATAAAAAAAATGCCAAAGAAGGGATTGCATAATGTGAAGGGGAGCAAACCATTATCTTGGAAGCCACTATGTTTAATCAAGCTGTGATCAGACATGTTCTTGGTTTCTAACCATAAAAGTAAAATTCAGAAGTGTTAAAAATAAAGGGAGCTGGGTGTGGTGGCACACGCTTGCAATCCCAGAATTCAGGAGGCTGAGACCGGAGGATCACAGACAGCCTCAGCTACCTAATGAGGCCCTCTGCAACTCAGTGAGACCTGGTTTCAAAATAAAGAATAAAAAATAGGGCAGGGGGTGTAGCTTGGAGGTCGAATGCCCCTGGGTTCCACCCCCAGACCCGCAAAAATAAATAAATAAATAAATAGAAAGATAAGTTTTTCTCCACATTCTTCATTTGTCATATGTATATATATATATATATATATATATATATATGTATGTATGTATATATATATATCCCCCCTCAAAACTATATCCTGAAGACTTATAAAGTACTCCCAAAGAATAGAGTAAATAAAATAAGGTAAATATGTGATGATATCAGAGAAATATGTTATGGTATTAGAGAAATATTACTTTGTTATTCAGACTGTATCAACTAATAGCAGATTACAAGGATGATTGATTAGCCAGAGTGGTGGTGAGCAGACCACAGCTTTTAGGGAGATTGCAACTTGAAGACTGGATGCAACAATTACCAAGGTCTATAAAGGAGATACTTAATAACTGAAAATATTAGCAAATTTATCCATATAATATCACAAAAATACCTTTACACTAATTTATGATGGCAGAATAGGTTTTCTTTTCCATAAGTTCTTCTTTAGAGAACTTAAGGCATTTCCCTCATTTTTACTGAAGATTATAACATGTAAGTTATCTTTTTGCTAATTGAACAAACCATGAACAATTTGAAGTCCATTTATAGACAGGATTCAAGTCATAGATTATAATTGTCACTCCTAAGAATGTATATGTAGTCCTCAGATTTCTCAGAAATCCTGTTAGAATTCACCTACCATGCTGATTCCTCTAGTATTCTCTTACCTCTGCACTGAAAAATGAATGTGGTTGTGGTAGATTTGGTTGTCCTCAGTAAATAATGACTCTTTTCCTCCCTACTTATAGGAGGAGTATATTTCTAAGCTTTATCAATGTTAGTTTCAGCCAAGTGATTTGTTGTAGCCAGTATTATGTTGGTGAAGGTGACTATGTGCTACTTTAAGACTGGGCCTCTTTTATGGGAGCTTTCAATGTATTCCATTTTGAGAAAAACATGCCCATGTAGTCCATTGGTCCAAACTTGACAAGATGAGTAAACTAAGACTAAATAAAATCTATGGCCTAGAGCCAAACCCAGCGGGCTAGGCTCAGGCTATATTAGCAAACTACAGCTGAATCGCTGATAATAAATTCTTATTGTAAGCCACTGAGATTTTGTGGTTATTAGTGGCAACAACTGACTGATAATATTTGTCATATATGTTATTTCATTGGTTGATTCATGAATTTTTCTTGTTTTTCTATTCGTATATACTTTGCTGTCGTGCGCAGTGACGACTCTTACACGATCTTCCTCAAGCAGTTTTATTACCCCAGGTTCTTGTACAGTTCCTCTTTAATGCTCTCTCAACGCCCTCTCAGGTAAAAACAACATCAGTCTTCTATCCTCTCCCTCATCACTCCACCAACCCTCCTTCTGGCACTCTATGTCTCTGCTGCAGCACACACCGGTCACAATGGTGGCTTTGTGAACATGTCCGTCCCAGCTCGGAGCCCGGAGCAGTCCGCCAAGGAACTGCTCTTCCTGTCCACCAACCCTCTTAGCTCCTTCTCCTTCCCCCCGCTAGGGCATGCGCGCTTTTTAACCTTCTCCTGGGCGGGCAGGTGGTAGCACGAGGCGTTGCGTCACTAATTATCCGTAAGGCGCCTGATAGGGCTCACTGCGCAGGCTCAGGGCACCGCCAGCCTCGTGAGCCTCGTGACTTGGCTGCAAGCCCAGGCGCCATCTTGAGTCCACGCTGGCAACAAGCCTGGGTGCCACCTCGGTCCTGCCGAGTGGGCCCCGACATCTCTCCCTTTTTGTTTTATTAAAATAAGGCTCGGGATCGTGCCTGTCTTAGGTTGCCGACCCTCAAGGACCATTCTTACCCGTCATTGGGAGAACAATAGCATGATTGTTTCCCTGTCTTAGGTTGAAAGGTCCCGGGGACGATCTTACCCGTCACTGACTACCGATCCAGCATACTGAGCCATACATGGGGAGATAAGCCAGCTTCTAGGGCTGCCAGAGCTTGCACCAATATGTGCTGTTGTTGCAGTGCGCGTTGTCGAGTTCGCCTGATATATCCAACCATGAAACATCATGCTACCACCAGCAAGAATGCCCAGAACGCCATGCCACCCCAGTCTTTTAAAAAACCCAATGTTCCGTGTATTAAGTCCATTCATTGTTGTACTGCGGCGACTTCCACGCGGGTAGAATTAATTGCAGCGATGGATGCTCATAGCTCAATCATGGTGTGTTCAAATTCACGGCTCCAAGTTCCTAGAAGCATCTTGCTTAATTGACGAAACAAATTGCCTGCATGGGAGAAATTCTGATACTGCACATACGTTATACATATAGTCCAGATAATTGAGCTTGCTGAGCCATGCCAGCAGCCACATGTGAGGATAGAGCATTCATAGTGGCTGCAATAACTGCCACGGCCACAGAGGCCACAATTACAGCAATAAGAGCAGAAATTCCAAAGTCTCCAAGGGTGCATAGAAGCATAGCAGAAAGTCAGAAAACAGGTATCAATAAAACAACCTAAACTATCATTAACCAAGGTAAAGGAAGAGGGAAAGTAGAAATAATTCCCCAAAGATCTTAAAGAAAACAACTCATCTCTACAGTACCAAGCAGCAGTTTACAACTCTTACGTTAGGAACTAATCTTCTGACCTATCCTTTACACATTAGGCGCCTTTTCCAACTAACCTCAGGTGTCTTCCATCTATGGTGGCGGATTAGGAGAGGGAGTCGAATCAGGACCAGCCCGATTCTCTAACTTGCTTACACTAAAAAATATCCTCCTTAATGGAGCCCCCTTTGATCGGGGAAAATATCCTCCTTAATGGAGCCCCCTTTGATCGGGGAAATAACTTGCTTACACTAAAAAATATCCTCCTTAATGGAGCCCCCTTTGATCGGGGAAAATATCCTCCTTAATGGAGCCCCCTTTGATCGGGGAAATAACTTGCTTACACTAAAAAATATCCTCCTTAATGGAGCCCCCTTTGATTGGGGAAAATACAGCGCTGTCCCTCGCTTTTCCGCGAGCCTCGCTTATCCGCGAGCCTTATTTACTCCTATCTTGTCGAATCAGGACCAGCCCGATTCTCTAACTTGCTTACACTAAAAAATATCCTCCTTAATGGAGCCCCCTTTGATCGGGGAAAATACAGCGCTGTCCCTCGCTTTTCCGCGAGCCTCGCTTATCCGCGAGCCTTATTTACTAAATATCCTCCTTAATGGAGCCCCCTTTGATCGGGGAAAATACAGCGCTGTCCCTCGCTTTTCCGCGAGCCTCGCTTATCCGCGAGCCTTATTTACTAAATATCCTCCTTAATGGAGCCTCCTCCTCCCTTTTCGGAGTCAAAGGAGTACTTACCAGCCAGCTGCCCTCCTTAATGGAGCCCCCTTTGATCGGGGAAAATAACCCTCCGTAAACGGAGCCTCCTCCTCCCTTTTCGGAGTCAAGGAGTACTTACCAGCCGGCTGCCCTGGACTGCCGAGGTTCTGATCAAAGCGAAGGTCCCCGTACGGGCCACCACTTGTCGTGCGCAGTGACGACTCTTACACGATCTTCCTCAAGCAGTTTTATTACCCCAGGTTCTTGTACAGTTCCTCTTTAATGCTCTCTCAACGCCCTCTCAGGTAAAAACAACATCAGTCTTCTATCCTCTCCCTCATCACTCCACCAACCCTCCTTCTGGCACTCTATGTCTCTGCTGCAGCACACACCGGTCACAATGGTGGCTTTGTGAACATGTCCGTCCCAGCTCGGAGCCCGGAGCAGTCCGCCAAGGAACTGCTCTTCCTGTCCACCAACCCTCTTAGCTCCTTCTCCTTCCCCCCGCTAGGGCATGCGCGCTTTTTAACCTTCTCCTGGGCGGGCAGGTGGTAGCACGAGGCGTTGCGTCACTAATTATCCGTAAGGCGCCTGATAGGGCTCACTGCGCAGGCTCAGGGCACCGCCAGCCTCGTGAGCCTCGTGACTTGGCTGCAAGCCCAGGCGCCATCTTGAGTCCACGCTGGCAACAAGCCTGGGTGCCACCTCGGTCCTGCCGAGTGGGCCCCGACACTTTGCCTTCCCAACATGATTGAAAGACACTATTGGAGTTTGATCCATGTTTCTACTGTTTTGATACGCTCAAAGTGCATACCACTGTAACTACTCAATATATTCTAGTTATAGAATCCAATGTTTTTCTTGTACCACACATAAGAGTAAGTCTTAAGTGTACCATTGATAGCTCTCAGCAACAAATGCTGCATTTTAGTAGCAATCTCAGAATATGTTTTAGAAGCACAGAGGCTAAGCAACTCTATAGAATAATCAGTGAAATTGAGCAAGTGGAGAATTCATCATTTGGGGACATTGCTGGCATTTTAAGACACTTTTCCATTCATGGGAGAAAAGCTTTTGCACATAACTGAAAAGGCCATTTTTTTCAAGGTAAAATTGCTGATTTTAGGAGCATAAGTCCTGAAAAACTCTTTATAAAGAGTGCTGTTTTCCTGTTGGATTTGTCCATGAATTTGGTATTTAGAGCTGCTCCAAGGCTAAGAGCTGACATATTTGCTTTTATGTTTCACAAAAGGGCATAGAATAAGCAGGAAAGGCAGCAAGGTGACCTTAACCTGTGCTCAGTTCAGTCTTTCCCACATTTACAGTATGACACACAGTCCTGGAATTTATTCTGTTCCCCTTTGAGTATGAAGGTCAATGACCTATGACAGTGATGTAGAAATCTAAGGGTATGAAGGGTAGAAGAGAAAGAAGGAGCAAATAAGGGGAGATGTCATTTGCTTCCAGGTGAATCTGTATGTCACAACACTTAGGGAATCCAAACACATGATTAAACACAAAACATTGAGTTGAGCTAATATTTTCCAAGTGAGTTCTCTGCCTGGAACATAATTTTCTCCTTTCCTATTTCCCCAGAATCCTGAAGTTTCTATTTTCATTAATTTTTAATGCCTGGGAAAACAAGGGGGCAACAATCTATAATTATTTACTTTATTTACTTTGACAGATAATCAAAACTTTGCTGTTTCAATTATATAGCAGGCCAAAATATAAGGCAATAATATATCAATGTATAGAAATTTAATATATGTTATGCACTATTAAAGGCAGGAAAAACTATCCAGTTACCTTTTACTTTAATTAACTGAGAAAATCTTTAAATTACCTAATAGTACCAATTGTGCTATGGGCTAGTAGACATTTAGGGCATTAAAATCATTTTAAAAATTTATTAAAGAAAAAGTAAAGAAACTTGAGAAACTCCCAAATTGTATCTATCAGTGGCAGAGGAGTACTTAGCTAGTCTACTGAAAAGGTATAATTACATCTCTTTCTTACCTTGAATGTCTGAATCAGTTTGACAGACCGTTTAAAGCAATGGTTGTCTAAAGAACACACTCTTCCTGCAGCTGGCAAAGTCAGTCCTCCAAACAGTGAGACTTATTAATAGCAAATTAATGATTGTCAAATCTAGGGCTCAACAATGACAAAGCTCTGTTGGAACTTTGTATATCTTTTGTATGTGACATTTTCAGACTCAGATGTTTTGCCTGTTCTATTCTTTGAAATCGTGACATGTAAAATCTGGTTATGTATGCCATCATTGGAGCACTCCTTGTTAAGATTTCAGTGACCTGATTAAAGAAAGAAGACTGAGAAAACAAATAACCTTTTTTTCTGAGTTTTTTTTTCTAACTTTGCCAATGTTAGTGAGCTGCTTTTGCCTTGTAGAGGATCTAAACAAACTAGCACAGATTCTCCATGGCTCAAAAAATCAAGAACAAATCCTAAGAAATGTGGGTAACAGAAAGGTAAAGTTTTAATTAAAAAATAAATTAAGGGGTGGACAGAGAAAGATGGCAACTGAGAACGATTCTCTGGTGATCATCTCCTCACAAATAAACCAAGTTGAATAGTTATTCACATACCAAACTATTTTTAAAGAGCTAAGGAAATCAAGAGACTGTAGAGACTGCTTTTAGTATAACAAACTGAAAAGATGCATTGAAGAAGACAGATAGTTACCCCAACTCATCACCACTCCCCTAACTCCAAGCAGCCCAGTACAGAGATGTACTCTGCTTGGCAGAGAGAGAAGGAATTAGTCCAGGCCTTAGACTTGAAACACAACATCAGGTTTTAATAGTGAAACCCAGAGCTGGGCAGAGCCCCACTATCCTCCAATACATGATGGCTGAGTAGGGAGCAGGACTGTACCTGCTGGGGAAGCGGGCATGAGAGTTGGCACAGGGATTTGTCACAGAACCCAGTTCCAGGCCCAGTGTGGTTGGATCAGGCACCTGGTAGAAATTGAAAGTCCATGCACAGGCCAAAATTCACAAAAAGAATTTCTAGAGCAGCCCCAGCAGACCTGTGTTCCTATGGGGCAGACTCTGATAGTCCTTGAAGCCATGCGATTCTGGTGTAGCCCAGATTAGCTTCAGGTTTGGAGAACAATGTATTGTCTCCACTACCTGCCTTCTTAACCTCAGGCAGCACAGCTATCACCAGACCAGTGCCTGCAAAGAGAGCTCTGAAACTGCCCCAGGAACAGGGAGAGACCTGTGCCCCAGAATGATAACGTGTATGTTGACCTGCACCATTACCAGCTGCAGTGTAGGCTCTGGTGCATTCCTGAGACACAGGAAGCCTTTTTTACTGTGATAATCAACTATAACCCAACTTAGTGTTAGCCTAGGTGGCCAAGGGACTTCTTACACCAACAATATTCCAACGTTTGTCAGCATAGCATGGTACAAGACCTCATTTACAAGGGGTAAGATAGTGTAATAGGCAGAAGACTTTGTCTTAGAACTCAGGATTAGTCTCTAAAATCTAATATTAGGCAGATCCTAATGGTCCTCATGCCCAGGCATGCCTATGGGCAGAGCACCTGGAACAGGCCTGGTGCCAATGCAAGTCATATAACCACAGTCTATTGGCTTTCTAATCCATCTAGGATCACCTGTGGCTGGTTGTAGCATTCTTGGGCCACTAGTCCACCTCAGCAATAGGCAGACTATAGCACTGTGGATCTTGGTCCTATTTCCATATTGTATTGGTCTTACGGAAACTGAGGCTTAGGGTATGAAAGAGCTTGGCATCGGTGGCATTGGTGACAACAGGTATGACATAAGAGCTGGAGTGACTAAACAGAGCCAGGAAGAATCCTTCAGTGTTTGACTATAGGCCAGTAACTGAAGCACCTGGGTCTACCTTGGCCCCAAGGAACAGGTTTTGGGAAAAAAAAAAAAAAAAAAAAACACCTACTATTTTTAGATACCCTTCTGGTTCTTTCTGAATAGTATACTAATACTATACTTGAGACAAATGAGGGATTGAATTGTACTCCAGTATTGGAACACTGATCACATATCAACAGTAGATTCCTGGTAATCTGGACCTGGATGCCATCTAGCACTGAAACAATGGAAGTGAATATAGGCTTGAGAATATAAGCAACCTGCTTTGAGTTTCTGGAAATATAGGCATAAACAAAGCCAGATTAAGAAGACTAGAATAAATAACTAATGCTTTAATGCCCAGATGATGTTGCATGCCAACAGTCATCAAGAGCTTTCAGGGAATAAGGTGTCAAAAACTGAGCAGTAAATAATCAGAATACAAATTCTTTTCAGGTATTCGTGGAACTTTTTCTAAAACAGACCATATTTTAGGTCATAAAGCAAATCTTAGCATATACAAAAAGTGGTATAATTATTTACATCTCAGATTATTATGTAGTAAAATTAGAATTCAACAAAAAAACTATAAAAACTATAAATTTATAGAGTTTGAATAATATACTTTTGAATGATAAGTAGATCATTGGAGAAATTTAAAAGTTCTTAGAAGCAAATGAGAATAGAAATACAACAGAATATCTGGCATA
Organism: Muscardinus avellanarius; assembly: GCF_963383645.1. Lineage (NCBI taxonomy): Eukaryota > Metazoa > Chordata > Mammalia > Rodentia > Gliridae > Muscardinus > Muscardinus avellanarius. The sequence goes on from NC_137792.1 coordinate 16,453,875, forward strand.
CAGTGAAGGAAGTTCTAAAAGGAAACTTATAGTTATGAATGCCTATAATTATTTTATGATGTAAGACTATAAAGCATCAATAGAAGTATTAAAATATTAGAAAGATGCCACATTAATAATTTAATGTTGTATCTCAAGGTGATGAAAAACAAGAAGAAATTCATCCCCTAACCAGTATAAGAAAAGATAATAATAAAAATCAGAGCCAGAATTAATTCAAAAGATAATAAAAGCAATAAAAAATATTCAGTGAACCAAACTATTCACTCTTTGAAAAGACAAATAAGATTAATAAACCCTTAGCCAAACAAACTAAAAGAAAGAAGACCAAAATGGAATAAAATTAGAGAAAAGGATGAAAAAGGAGATATAACAACAGAAATCACTGAAATTCACAGACTCATTTAAGGACTATTTGAAAACTTACATTCCAATAAATAGAAAAATCTAGAGGAAATGGATAAATTTGTAGATACATATAACTACCAAGTGAACCATGAAGATACAAAAACCTAAACAGACCACTAACAAGCAATGAGATTGAAGTAGTAAAAGCCTTCCAAAATAAAATCACCCAAAACCAGGTGGATTCTAAGCTGAATTCTACTAGACCTTTAAAGAACTAACTCCAGGGCCTCTCAAATTATTTCATGAAATAGAAAGGGAGGGAACACTTCTAAACACATTATATAAAGCCAGTATTACTCTGATATAAAAGCCAGATAATTACATATCAAGGAATAAAAGCTACTGACAAATATCCCTGATTAACATAGATGCAAAATTTCTTAATAAAATATTAGCAAATTATATTGAGCAATATGTTATAAAGATTATAGAGCATGATCAAGTTGTTTTCATTCCAGTAATGCAAGGATGGTTCAACATGCATATCAATAAACACAATATACAACATACATAGCAAAGCATCACATGATCATCTCAGTAGATGTAGGAAAAGCCTCTGACAAAATTCAGTTTCCATTAATGATAAAAATAAAATAATGAAGAAACTAGGGATAGAAGAAACTTTCCTCAACATCATACAGACTATATGAAACAAACCCCAAATAACATCATACTGAATGAGGAAAAACTGAAAGCATTCCCTCTAAAATCAGGAACAAATATGACTTATTTCACTATTCCTACTTAATATAGTACTTGAAATGTTACTCAAAGCAATTAAGCAAGAGAAGAAATGAAAAGATTCTAATTAGAAAGGAATAAGTCAAATCATCACTGTTTGCAGATAATACGATTCTATACTTAAAAGATTCTAAAAGCTCAACCAGAAGACTTCTAGAGCTGATAAGCAACTTCAACAAAGAAGTAGGATACAAAATCAACATAAAAAAGTGGTAGCTTGTCTTTGTACCAATAATGAATCTGCTGAGAAAGAAATCAGAAAAAAATACATTCACAATAGCCTCAAAAATGCCTAGGACTAAATCTAATCAAAGAGGTAGACAACTTTTACAAAGAAAATGAAAGAACACTGAAAAAGACTTAAAACAAAACACTAAAAAATGGAAAGACTCACATAGTCACAGATAGGTAGAATTAGTATTGTTTTAATAGTCATAGGTTTAAAAGCAATCTATAGATTCAATGCAATCTCCATCAAAATACCAATAAAATTCTTCACAAGACTAGAAAAAAACTGTCCTTAAGTTTTTATGGAAGAATAAATGATTCAAAACAGCCACTGTGAGTAGAAATATAAATTAGTTCAGCCATTATCAAAAACAGTATGGAGGTTCCTAAAAAATTAAAAATAGATCTACCATTGTAACCAGAAATCCCAATAATACTGGGTACATATACAAAGGAAATAAAATCCATATGTCAGAGACATTTATACCCCCATGTTCATTGCAGAACTATTTGTGATGGTCAAGAAAGTATACATCAACTGAAGGATGGATAAAGAAAATTTTGTACATATATACAATGGAATATTATTCAGCCATAAAATAGAATAAAATCCTATCATTAATGATAACATTGATGGGGTTGGAGACTAAGTGAAAAATAGGCACAGAAAAACAAATACTACATGTTGCTATTCATATGTGGGATTTAACAATGTTGCTTTCGTAGAAGTTTAGAGTAGAATGGTGGTTACTAGAGGCTGGGAAAAATGGAAGTTGGGGAGGTGTAGGGGAAGGTGGATCAATGAATATTAAATTATAGTTAGATAGGAGCAAAATGTTCTGGTGAACTGTTGTACAGGAAGGCACCTATAGATAATAAAAACATACATTTCAAAGATCCAGAGAATGGAAGGAAAGATTAGGAAAGCTTTTACCATAAAGTAATGATAAATGAGTTGGATATGGTTGTATGTACCTGTAATCCCAGTACTTGGGAGGCTGAGATAGGAGTATCACAGGTTGAAACACAGCCTTGGCAACTTAGGCCATCTGCAACTTAGTGAGATTATTTCAAAATCAAAGATAAAATAGGGCTGGGGTGTAGTCCAGACATAGAATGTTCCCAAGCTCCAGTTCTAGTACTATAAAAGAAAGAAAGAAAGAAAGAAAGAAAGAAAGAAAGAAAGAGAAAGAAAGGAAATGACAAATGTTTGAGGGGAGAAATATGTTGTTTAACTTGATTAGAATTTTACACAATATATACATGTATCAAAATATTGTATGGTACCCCACTAATATCTATATTTTTATGTATCATGATGTTTAGATAAATTTAAAAAAATAAAACTATGCTATTCTATACTGTTTTATATCTCAGTATTTCACCGTAATTGTTTGTATCTCAACAAACTGTTAAGAGAAAGTTTCAGGATATTTTGTAGACAATGGAAAAGATCCTGTTAACAAAATGTTAACAAAATATTCTGTTAATAGTCTATTAACAGAATGTTTCAAAATTTGTACAAGTATTTCTTAGAATCTTTATCTCTTTTGTAGAATTCTATTATTTTAGAAACATGAATTTCTTTTCTTTTCATTCATCCTATTGGCACTTGGAAGCAGAGTATGCTGAAAGGATGGGTATTACAGCTTCTTTTCCACTCAAATTTTTTTTCTGAGTTCATATGTGGGGTGCATGTGTAAAGACTGTTTGTGGCTAAACTGGAATCAATGGAAAACATGTTATGGTTTTTCAACAAATCAAGTGGCACAGATCTGTTTTGTGTTTGGGAATTAATCCACATTCTCTAAAAATTCTCCAAAAGCCAATTAAAGCAATTGAACTGAAGACTTTGCAGACCCCGCTAGAGAGAACACACTGCTATGTCACACGGTTCTTACAGATGAGTGGGAGAGAGTGTCTTAAACTGTGTGTTTTACAGCACATGCCAATCGCTCTTATACTTGCTATTAACAACTTCAGAATTAGTGTACAGATAGTAATCTCCATAGGATAGTGACTTTTATGTGGAAAACACAGGAAGAAAAGTAGCTTTTTAATTTTTTTCCTTTTGCAACTGAATACAAGTGAGCCTGGAAGCCTCTCTGCACCACGTAGGAAATACAACTAGATTCATGGAACTGTGTCTGGCATTAATAATTCAGAGAAAGTGATAAATGGTGATGGGTTTGAGATAGGGTGAAAATAATCCTTGAACACATAATAATTGAAAATCTAAAATGTTGAAAATTTCTTTGCCCACTTAAAAAAATTTTATAAACCAAAATTTTGTTTTTCAAATTACAATGCCTCAATTTTCCTGCCAAAGAATAGTCCTAGATATGAAATTGTTATAGGCCTCAATTATTGGAAATTGAGATAGAAAATAATATAGTCATTTATTTTAAAGATGAGGTAACAAGTAATTCCTAAAATATTGATATTAGTCATTTGTTTCAGCAATGGTTGCTGTATTTCTTCTCATTCTTTGAAAAGGTATAGTGTATTGCAACATGATATGATTTTACACAGAAATCAGGGAGAAAGGAAGATCACAAAGAAGGCTGAGACAGGCAGAAGAAATACCTTATCTCCCTTTAATAGGGCAAGAGAAGTAAGGTAGATAATTACTCCTAGAGACTGCTCCCCAAATCATTTATATTTTCTTTGAAGACCATTTTAGGCCTCCTTCTCTTTGATATTTCAGGTCAATATGAATACAAGGAATTGCTCAAGTATTGGGAAAAAGAAAAACTTGAAAGCGATTTGGCAAGGAACCAAACATCTTAGGAAGCAGGAAAATGGCTAACAAATTAAATATCTGCTGTCATTTCTCCCAGTGGCAGATGACCCATATAGATTTAGAGGTCAACTTGTTGATGACATATAACCCAGAAGCATCCATTAAATGTGTACCCCTCCTCCAAAAATATGAAAGTATTTGGCTTTCTGTGACCAAATAAACTAATTCTGGGAAAGATTTTCATCATCATAACGGTTGGGAAGCACAGACAGCACACATAATAGGTTTGCATCTTGGAAAAATCTAACACTTCAAATTAGAGTGCTTGAAATTCAGGCACCTTAAGCCTTGTCTTTTCTCATCCCTCTCCCCTCTGTTCTGATTTCATTTATCATCCCTTAATGCATCATTGGAAATTCCAGTAACTACTCAGTGTGTGAAATATCTCACATTTACTTCTGCAAACCCATTTCTCACCCTTTCCCACCTTTTATTGCTTTGGGAGTCTGATCTGAATTTCCTGTCTTCTGGTTTCATGTGACACAGGAGAAGCATTGACAGGAAGCTAGAGGGAGGGAGTGAGAATGGGGCATTTCTTCTTTCAGCTCCATTTATTTCAGGTAACTGCAGGTTAGCTGTATACCTGTGTCTCCTAACAAGTACCCCATGCATATTCTCTGTGGTTTCCAGTAACCATCTCCTCTCTTTGTCTGGTTAGGCCTTAACAGGGGTGGCTTCCAATGTTGCCAGCACTGGGATGCTATACTGTCTTTTCTGAGTTACCTCTACCCTGCACACAACCTTCTAAATACAGGTAGTTCTTTTATTAAAATCTATTTAAGTCACCAGGTTTCAGCAAGCCAGCTGTTTCCTGCCAGCATCGTGACTGATATAAGCTCCACATTGTGCTAAATTTTTGGCACCTTTTGTTCTCAGCCATTCTCACCTTGTCATTTCCTGCAGTAGATAGACCCTTAGGTAGGCCTTGATGAATTCTAGCCTTCTGGTGTTCATGCTCTTGTGTGATCCTCTCCCTTTGAGTGTGGGTAGAACCTGTCACTTGCTTCTAATTAATAAAGTATGGTGAGTGTGAATCTAATGATTGTTATTTTATGTTTCATCTTTCTATTCTAGCAGCCTGCTTCTCCCTTCTTTTTCTCCATATTCTTTTTTTTTAAGTACTAGGGACTGAACCAAAGGGCATTCTATCTCTGAGCTATACCCCCAGCCCTATTTTTTAATTCTTTATATTGAAACAGGGTCTCACTGAGTTGCAGAGGGCCTCAATAAGTAGGCTGGCTGAGAACCGCAATCCTCCTGTCTCAGCCTCCCAAATAGTGTGGTTAAAAGTGTGTGCCACCACGCCCAGCTACCATACTCTTTTTACTTCACCCTCTTTGCATAGAAGCAAGTAGGCAGGTTGTGAATAATGTGAACTATGGACAGGTCCACAGGGCAAATGATTGAGGAGAGTCTGCAGGAGCTGAGTGCCTTTGTCCCATAGCTGCAAGGAACCAAATTCTGTCAATACCAGAGTTTGGAAGCACACCTTTCTCTGTTGAGTTTTCAGGTTAAGACTAGAGCCTAGAAAACTGGTAGAACAATGAAGTAGGGACCTAAATTAAGCTATACTTGGAATACTGATTTGCAAAAACAATGAGATGTTATGTATGTGTTAAGAGGTAGAATGTATGGGTATTTGTTGTACAGCAATAGAAAATTAATACACACAATGGAATTATTCTGTCAATACCAGAGTTTGGAAGCACACCTTTCTCTGTTGAGTTTTCAGGTTAAGACTAGAGCCTAGAAAACTGGTAGAACAATGAAGCAGGGACCTAAATTAAGCTATACTTGGAATACTGATTTGCAAAAACAATGAGATGTTATGTATGTGTTAAGAGGTAGAATGTATGGGTATTTGTTGTACAGCAATAGAAAATTAATACACACAATGGAATTTTACCCAGCCATCAGGAACAAAGTTATATCCTTTTCAAAATTATTTCATTTTCAGAAAAATAGATAGAACTTGGTAATATTCTGCTAAGTGAGATTAGCCAGGCTCAGAAAGTAAAGAGTTGTAAGTTTTCACTCATATGTGGAAGATAGAGAGAAACTAGGAAACAAGAGACCTCAGACAAAGGAGTAGAAACTCCAATGGAGTGATGAAGAGGGTTTAGGAGAGGGACAATTGGGGACAGAGACATAATGAAGATAAGAGTTTAAATAATGCTATGTGTATGTGTATGTGTATGAAATTATCAATACAAATTTAAATGGCATGTACAGAGAAGGGAAAAGAGGAGGTGGACTTGGAGGAAAACACACCAAGTGCTATGTACATGTATATTCCTATCATACTATACTTCAATATGATGTATGATGACAACAAACCAATAAAGGTATAAAAGTATTAATGTGATAATAATTCTTGAAATAGACCCTGAAGGGTACTATATTCTCCTAGTTCCTGCTCAAAGGCAGCTGGATATTTTTAGAGAAAAATCACAAGAGTGCTGAATGAAACCAGTACTCATGTATGGCACTTGAGTTTAGCTAAAACACTCATGTCCTTCATGTCTTCTTGATTCCCACCACCTTTCTCAGAAAAGATATCCTAAAACATTTTTCTGTTTTGTGGGCCCTTCCTGAAGAGTATCCTTGACTTTCTGTCCCTCATGTTCTTACTGGGTAGCTTGAGGTTTCATGAGTGGAAAGGCACAGGAATGGGACTACTCATCTTGTCCTTACCAAGTGAACATTATAGAGAAGGTTGAGGTTTTTCACCTGAAGGTTCACCACTATCTCAGAGATCATTAATGGCCTTAAAGATAACCAATTCATCAAAAGTTGTAGCCAGCTGGGCATGGTAGCTCACTCCTGTGATTCCAGGGCTTGGGAGCCAGAGACAGGAAGACAATAGTTTCAGTGACAACCTCAGAAACTTAGTGAGGTATTGTTTCAAAATAAAAAGTAAAACAGGGCTGGGGGTGTGGCTCAGAGTTAAAATGCTCCTAGGTTCACATACACTGGAGAAAAGAGCCTTTTCAACAAATGGTGCTGGGAGAACTGGCTAACCATTTGTAAAAAGATGAAGCTAAACCCCTATATCTCACCATGCACAGGAATTAACTCAAGATGGATCAAAGACCTAGAAATTAGACCTGAGACTGTGAAGTTATTAGAGGAGAGCATAGGTTCAACACTACAACATATTGGCACAGGCAGTAACTTTCTCAACAAAATCTCCAAAGCTCAGGAAATTAAATCAAGAATTAACAAGTGGGATAGCATCAAACTAAGAAGTTTCTTCTCATCAAAGGAAACTATTAATAACCTAAAGAGGAAGCCTACAGAATGAGAAAAGATCTTTATCAGCCACCACTCTGATAGGGGGCTAATATCCAGAATATACAAAAAGCTCAAAAGATTCTACACTAGCAAAACAAACAACCCAATCAAGAAATGGGCAAATGAACTAAATAGACACTTCACAAAAGAAGAGATACAAAGGGCCAATAGTTACATGAAAAGATGTTCTTCATCACTGGTCATCAGGGAGATGCAAATCAAAACTACACTGAGATTCCATCTAACCTCAGTCAGAGTGGCAAGCATAAAGAAATCAAATAACAACAAATGCTGGCAAGGATGTGGGGGAAGAGGAACTCTTTTACACTGTTGGTAGAAATGCAAACTAGTTCAGCCACTATGGAGATCTGTGTGGAGATTCCTAAGAAAGGTGGGAATAGATCCACCATATGATCCAGCTATACCACTCCTGGGTATCTTTCCAAAGGGGTTAATTCAGAAAACTATAGCAACATATGCATACCTATGTTCATAGCAGCACAATTCATAATAGCCCAAATATGGATCCAACCCAGATCTCCATCAACAGATGAATGGATAGCAAAACTTTGGGAAATACACACAATGGAATTCTATTCAGCCATAAAGAAGAACAAAATTATATCATTTGCAAGAAGATGGAAAGCCCTGGAGAACATTATGTTAAGTGAGATCAGCCAAGCACAGAAGGAGAAGGTACATATGTTTCCTCTAATATGCCCAAACTAGGAAACACAGAGGATACCAGTGGGACTACAGATAATGGAGGGGAAAAACCAGCAAAATTTGAATGGAAATATAGGAGAAGAGGAAGGCTGATCTTGATTAATGAGGGTCTACATCTGAATATGTGTAAAATTATGAATATGACATGGTTAACCTGGACCACCATTGGTGGGAGGGGGAAGGGAAAACAGGGGCAGGGGGGAAAGGGCACCAAATATAGTTTAAATGTATACCATTTATGTTCAATAAAAAATTTGTTTAAAAATATAAAAATAAATAAAAAATTTAAAAAATGCTCCTAGGTTCAATCTCCAGTATATACACACAAAAAAAATGGGCCTAGGACTGAGCTCAGTAGCAGAAATCTTACATAGCATGCACAAGGTCCTGGGTTTAATCCTCAGTACTGCCAAAAAAAAGGTTAAAAAAGGCAAAGGTATAAGCCTTCCTTTGAAGTCTTTGAAGCACTTTGTCAATAGTTTTTGTTTTTCCTTTCTCAGATACTCTCCTAAACCTTTATTATTCAATCACTACACTACCTTCTTTTCATTTTCTGTCATCTTGTAATTTATTCAATAGATACGGTAGCAAGTACCACCTCTCAACAATGTCCTCTTCTTTGTGGGGTTCTGGAGGACTATATTTGAGAGCCATAAAATGGCAATATGTTTTGACTCTCTGAGGCAACACATGCATGAAAGATACCTTGGGAAATTGTTAAGCCTGCATGGAACTTGGCACAAGCAAGAAATAAATCTTTCTTGTATTAAATCAGTGAAACTTAGTTGCATTTAGTTACTGTAACTCAGCCTGTCTTGACTGATGCAGAGATCATTACTTAAACTTTCTCAGTATTCTTTCTTTCACAATATATTCATATCCTTGTCAATGTCATTTATATTTGAGCTTCACTATCACTTCCATGCCAAGTATTCCATATTAACAAATTCAGGCAGACTCTCTTCAGTAAGTTCCAATTCTACATTTCCAATTGCTTGTTGTATATCCCTTTGCTGATTTCTTTCTGAAACATGAAAATTCAATATGGACAATATTGAATCTATGGCCTTTCCACCACATTCAGGACAACCTTATGATATATCCACTAAAAGCCTCTGTGCTAGAAAATGAAATGACTCCTCTGCACATACAGTCATCTAGTACTGTCATTACATTTCCCCAATTTTACCTGTCCTCTCCTTGTTTCTCGTCTCATAACTCCACTAATCTATTTTTCCTAAGGACACCGAAGGACCCACACGAAAGATATGGTTTAGACCTTATAATGTTGGATTTATATGCTTTATTAATACTATTTATCATTCTATCCTTCAAAAACTTGGTTCTCTTTATTTTTGTGATGATTCCATTCAAATTCAATATAGGCTTCTCTTCAGATCATGCCTTAAGTGTCAATGCATCCTATGTGACTTTCCTTACTCCACAACTCATTCCTCTCCATGATTTCCTTGAATGTTTTAATCTTCTCACAAAGGTTTAACTAGGTCTGACTAGGAGCACTTGTTTATCTCTTGCTGTAGTTTTGAGCCTTATCCCAAATTCCTTCCCCCTACTATATGGTTACTTCTACTTGAATACCTTTCATGTACTTCAACCTCAAGATGTTCAAGGCTAAACTTATTGTTTTATTCCTAAACCTATCTATTTCTTCCAGTGTACTTACTTTAGTACTGGTGGATGCTCAAGATAGTACCATCAGATATAGGCTGTAACCCTCTTTTAGTCTACTCGTATCATTTAATCACCACATCCTACTGGCTTTGCCTTATGAAAATTTCTTTAACCTCCTTCTTCAATTCTGCCATTGCCTGCCACTACCATTTCCAGTCCCATCCACATTTTCTTGTTTTAAATATTTTTTATTAGTGCATTGCCATTATACAACATAGATTCAAAATGTTACATTTATATACACATACATCATTTGCTCTATCCCTCTGGATCCCACACTGCTTGCCCCTTCCTGTATTCCTGTATATATTAATAAAACTGGTAATGACATCTTTATATATGAATGTAACATTATTTGTTCTGTTATTTTCTCAAGCTCTCATGTTCTTTTCCCCTTATCCCTGTGCCCCATCTCCTTCCAACTTCCTACTGATTTAGCTCCTCTTTTATCTAAAGTCCTGTTTGTTTTCTTTTTCTCTAGCTTCCACATATGAAAGAAAACATACTACTCTTGATTTTCTGAAATTGGATGACCTCACTCAGCAGAATATCTCAAAGTTACCTTCCTGCCTTCAATTTTATTCCCTTCAAATCTGCCCTCCCATTTTTACCAGATGGTCTGGCTATGATTATATCCTCAGTTACAGCTCCTAAACCCTTTCCCATGGGATACATGACAAACTTCTTAACATAGAAGTAAGGATCCCTATGCATGTGGCCAGATGTGGCCCAACTAACTTCTCTATTCTTACCTTTTGCTGCTCTTTGAGTATATTACTCAGAAGTGATTTATGCTAAATGCTCTTTTTATTTTACCCAAACACATCTCACTTTTTGTATTAACATGCTCAAAAGCATTATTTATCTCTTTATTGCTTACCCAATGGAAACTGACCTCATAGCCTTGGCACTCAAGGTTCTCCATGTCAATTCCAGGATTTCATCAGCCTGTGATGAGAAATTCAGTAAATGGCTCCAAATAAAGGACATTTGGGGCCAAAACTGTTCTGGTGAGTCATAACTCTGTACTTGGAAATCAATGACAAGGATGAAACTACAAATAGGAACCCTGTGACCCTAACTGTGAAAACAGAGGATTGGGAAACTTACTGGAACTAACACTACAAATATTTGTATATCTATGTGTGTGTGTGTGTGTGTGTGTGTGTGTGTGTGTGTGTGTGTGTGTTGACTTTCTGAAACTGGATGATTTCACTCAGCATAATGTCTCCAAGTTACCTTCTTGCCTTCAATTTTATTCCCTTCAAATCTGCGCGCGCACACACACACACACACACACACACACACACACACACACATTTCCCATGCCTACTTGTGGCAGACATTTTTACATAGAGTAAAGTAAGGCTGAGGGAATGTCAACTAATTCTCCTAGAACTATAAAGCTTGTAAATTCTAGAGGCAGGATTTAATACCAGGCCTATTTCAATCCAGAGCTTCATTTATTTTCATTTCACAAAGCTGCATTCTAATAATTCTACATTGAATTTTTTCAATAACAACCATATTTCACTTATATTTACAAGTCCAGCAAAAATTCTGAAAGACCTTTTGAATCACCCAAAATCTGGTCATTTATTCATAAGAGAACTATCTTTGAAAGTGAAAGTGTTCTATATCAATTCTGTGTAGTACAGAAGCCACTAACCATACATATGTGGTAATTGAGCATTTAAAATGTAGATAGTCAGACTGAGAAATTGAACTTTGAATTTTATTTAAATTTAATTATATAAATTTATTTTATGTAGTTTGTTTTTCTATTATATACATGCATATGTAAAATATTTCTATAAAATTCTTTTTTTTGTTGTACAGGGCTTTCTGGAAACCCTTCTACCTCCAGGCTACACTCCCAGACCCATTTTTTAAATATTTTTATTTGAAAACAGCGTCTCTTAAGCCAGCATGGCTGGCTTCGAACCTGCGCTATCCTCCTGTCTTCACCTCCCAAGCGTGGGGATTACAAGCGTGCGCCACCATGCCTAACTTTTATAAAATTCTAATACTCATCACTTTCTTTTAGGTTTACTTATTTTTTCATACAATATTTTTCAGAATTTATGGCTAGTGGATCTTTATCTCTAGATTTTTATTATTCAAAAGTGGTCCCTCAGCATTGGCATTACCTGGGATCTTATAAGATCTTAGACACAGCCTCAGACCTACTAAATAGGCCATGCTGATTAAACATGCTCTCCAGGTGATTCATCTGCATATTAAGTATGTAAAACACATGTATAGAGCATGTTAGCAATATAGTTTTTAAAATCATATTTTATATCAAAATTTATAATACATGCAGCTGAATTAATAGTTATAGTTTTTAAAAATCATATTTTATGTCAAAATTTATAATACATGAAGCTGAAGGAAACATTCAGATAAGTAACAACTTGATGAAATGAATATAGCTTGCATACTTAAAACGTCTATTAGATAATATAGGCAATAGCCTTTACTGGGAGAATAGTTCTGAAAAAAGAGTTCTCTTTGAGAACATAGTTCTGAGAAGAGTTCTCTTTTTCTCTGTATAGGATACATGTATATACGCATATGCACAGGCATGTATATATCTATTTATCATTCTATCTACCTATACATATATGTTAATTTTGTATTATCAGAATAAAATGCCTCATTCAGACTACTGGTGAAATAAAGAGTTATTTTGGCTCAAAGTTCTGGAGGCTCAGGTTTAAGATAGGACAGTATAACATGACAGGAGCACATAATGGAGTACTCACATCTCAAGGCAGGACACAGATAGAGAGGATGGCCCAAGGTCCCACAATTTCCTTGTAGGACATGAACCCAATGGCCTAAGGAGCTCCCATGAGGCCCTACCTCTTAAAGGTCCATAGCACTTCCCAATAGCATCATCCTGGGGAGAAAGACTTTACATATGGAGAATATATATTCTTCAAATCTCCAAACCACAGCAATATATATTTACAAAGGTCTTTCCTTCAGATCTGGCCCCAGTTTACTAAAAAAAAAAAAAAAAAAATGCATGCTCATTCGTCACTGTGACGTGCCCGCAAACTTTTTTTCTAAAGGTAGGAGATAATAGTTCTTGCCTACATGAAACTTATAGATGAAGAACGGAGAGAAAATATTCATGTCTAAATAATCTGTATTGTACAAAAAGCAAAACATATCAGCATCTCATTGGTCCCTCACCATGAATTTCAAGAATATTGTACTTCTCAGAATCACTGTGTTTTCCTCAGTAAAAATAAATAACTAGAAATAAATATGTGTTTGAACTAAGAACTATATCTGTTATCTAGTGGATCTCAGTTGAAAATATTTCCCCTAGGGAATATTTGGCAATGATTAGAAATATTTATGGCTGTCACATTGGGCAGAAGTGCTACCAGCATCTAGAGAGGATATACCAGAATGCTGTTAACCATTCTATAATGCACAGGACACTTCCCAACTCCAACAAGTAATTATTGAGCCCAACAAGTAGTCCAGGTTGAGTAATTCTGCTGCACTCCTACTGAGTGGATTCAGAAGTAAATGATTTAATGAGAAAGATGACTCTATTTTTGGAAGAAACACAAACAAAATGGATTGGTGGAGTAAAAACCCAAACTTCCACCATACATTCTTGGAGAAATCATTACCAACTACAATAGCCACTGAAATGATGCTCAAGAGGGCTTCCTAAAGAGTTGGATGGTGGTTGTACTAATTCTTCTATTGATATCTGTATTTGAATAGAGATCCTGTGAGAGAGCAGCATAAACTAGAATAAACTAATTGTCTTGTCTTTAATTTAATTTTTTTAATTTTTTATACTACTGGGGAATAGAACCAGGCATAATATATCCCTGATCTATACCCCCAGCCCTTTTGATTTTTTAAAAATTTGAATGAGGGTCTAAGTTGCTGAGGCTGATCTCACACCTACCACCCTCAATCCTCCTATCTCAGCCTCCCAAGTACTGGAATAACAGGCATGTACCACTGCATCTGGATGATAGCTTAGTGTTTCTTATATGAGTTATAAGGCTGTTCTTACAGTGTTGTTTGCTTACCAGGGAAGACCTCACTTCTTTTAGGACTAGATTTTTAATTGCCTGTGAGCACAAGCCTGCTCATGTGATATGGTCGTGATGGACCTCAGGATACCTGCCTTTCTGCTTGATGGGGAAGAGACACTTTTGGCCTTCCTTTAGGGTTGAAGGTACTCTAGGAACCTTAGGTTATTTTGTTTTCCTGTCCATTAGATTTATGGGGCCCCTTCAGACCATTGGCAGGCCTCTGTGCTATAGTAAGGAGATTCCTTTGGAACACTTCATGACCCTTGTGGTATAGACAGGAATAATCTCCTGGTTATACAAATTCTACCCTTGCCCCCTCCCAGGGGCCTCTGGCCACCATCCTGCCTGAATGCTGGGTCATGAGGGCTGTGTAAACCAGTGCTTTATGCCTGCAACAGGAAATTGGGGGAATTTGAGTCCTAGGATTGATTGGAGCTTAGGTAATCTTGAACCATTTGGCCACCATTTGTGCCTTGTAGTGGTTCTCTGTGGGTCCTTTAGGACAGAATTTAGCCTATCTCTTGGTTTTCAGGCTTTTTATTAATATATTGGACATCCAGCCTGCTAAAGGACTGAGACAGAAAATTATCAGGCAGGATGCTTTAGGACACAAGTTTGTCCTCGTTCTGAGTAACTGTAGCTCTTGTTGGATATTATTATTCCTTTACTAATGCTCCATGGAGACCTACTAGGAATCAGTCTATACTAATACTAGGGTTTCAGTCTTCTTCAGGTTACAAACCTTCCAGCTTGCTGTATAACCAGATGAACTTTCAGTTACCTAGTACCCATAGTCCTGGTATCTCAAGGATCTACCTGGTCTCTATCTGGGAGAACTTTTAGGGTTGCTTTGGGCCTCAAGCATGCCTATGTGCTGCAGAATTCTGGGTCCTTCAGCCACAATCATATCCTGGCTCTGGTGTTCTTGGCTACCTTCTGGGTACCAATCTGTCTATGAATGAGGGTTACAGTGATACTTACTCTCACTAGTCTTCTCGCTTACTGGGGAAACTGGTGAAGTGTTGGCCATCATGCGTGCCTTGTGATGGTACCTTGGGGCCCTTCAGTTCTTTTCCCTCCCTATCCACTAGGGTAAAGGTGTCCTTCCAACAGTCAAGGCTTTGCATCAATGGAATCAAGAGCTCTGTCAGGTATAATTCACATTTTGTGCTGTTTTCTTCTCTTCCTCCCACAGGCCTTCTGCCCTTGTAAGGTTCTCCAATCCTTCAGACCAGTGTCTTAGTGCCAGGTTATCAGGATCCCTTATACACATTGGCTTGCTCATTGGTAGGGGGTAGCCTGTGGAACCTTGGCTATATTTAATTTCCATCAATGCCTTATTCTGGTATCTTGGATCCTTTCCAGATACCACTCTCCCCTGGTGCAAGTGTTCTCAGATGGTTAGGAGACCAGCCTTCCTATTCTACAACCCTGGACTTGGCCTGTGAGCATAGACTCTTCTCAAAGTGTTCATTCTGTTATCAAGTCATGAAAAGATATGAAGTAACCTTAAATACACATTACTGAAGGAAAAAAGACTGTCTGAAAAGGCTACTGGCTTTCTTATACCAACTATCTTACATTCTTGAATAGGCAAAATTAGGGATACCATAAAGTAGATCAGTGGTTACTAGGAATTGGTGTAAGAGAAAAATGAAGATGATCACAGGAGATTTTCAGGGCAGTGAAACTACTCTGTATGATTACTATAATGACAGATAAATGTCATTATACAATTGTCCAAACTCACAGAATATGTACTACCAAGAGTGAAACAATATAAACTACATATTCTGGTTATAATGACGTGTGAATATGATTCATCAGTTATAATGTATGTACTATGCGTATGTGGAGTGTTGATAATGGGGGAAGCTATACATGTGTGGGGGCAGGACTTATATGGGACAAAACTATACTTTTCTCTCAATTTTGCTATGAGCCCAAAATTGCTCTAAAAATTATGAGTTCTATTAGGAAAAAGGTGTCTATTGAGAGAAATTACTTCAGACTCACAACTCTAATCAGATTAATGAGATCATGCAAACTGATATGATTCCTGCAACTTCAATTGCCAAAGGGACCACATTTGGATAACAAAAGCATTTCTAAATTATTGGTATAAGGCAATGGACACAAGCCCTAGATAAACTTAATATACTTGTTTTATGTAAAATTACAACATAGAAAATTGTAAATATTTTTTCATCTAAAAGGACAAAAAATAACTGTTCTCTAATTACTTTTACTGCTGCCATGTTTAAAGCCTCATTTTATCTATTTCTAGTACTCACCTATTATGACCCAATTTTTCTCTTAATTTATTCAGGTATTTATAGAATACTTAATGTGTCATTGGCCCTGATGATAATAAGTAAAAGAACACATAAAAATCAGTTCCTATTTCCAAGAAAATGTCACAGAGCAATAGTAAAGAACAACAAAAAACAAGTGTACTGTATGGTGCATTAAGAGAGGTATAGCTCATTTTCTTGCTTCTACAGAAATTTATCAATCAAATTGTTTTTATGAACCATAGTTTTGATGATAGTCTAGTTAAAAATGTATATCTGAAAGCTTTAAGTTAATTTCATGCCACTGTTTCCCACTTGACCCATACTCTATGGACAGGTCAATGTGTGTATTATAGAAGGAATTCTGTTACAGTCATAAAAATGTATTTAATGCTTTCTTGTTAAAACTTTACTTAATTTTCTTTCTTTCTTTTTTTTTTTTTTGGTGGTACTGGGGTTTATGGAAGCCCTTCTACCTCTGGGCCACATTCCCGGACCTATTTTTATTTTTATTTTATTTATTTATTTATTTATTTATTTATTCATTTATTTATTTATTTTGGTGGTTCTAGGGTTCCTGGAAGCTCTTCTACCTCCGGGCTACACTCCCAGACCTATTTTATATTTTTATTTGGAAACAGGGTCTCTTAAGCCAGCAAGGCTGGCTTCGAACCTGCACGATCCTCCTGTCTCCGCCTCCCAAGCGCGGGGATTACAAGCGTGCGCCACCACGCCCGGCTGCGGACCTATTTTTATATTTTTATTTGGAAACAGCATCTCTTAAGCCAGTGCAGCTTTGAACCTGCGTGATCCTCCTGTCTCTGCCTCCCAAGCATGGGGATTACAAGCATGCATCACCACGCCCCCCAAAACTTTACTTAATTTTCTAATTCTCAAAATGGACTTCATAGTTATGGCTAGTCACCATAATTTTAAGGAATTCAGCCTGTAATGACTTATAGTAAGAAAAAATCTATAGAAACTATCTTTTTCATTGCTGTTTTATAAGAGCACTACCCCCTTTTATTCTTATAGATTTTCTCCCTCAATGTTAGCTGTAGGGTGACACATGATTTTCTGCTTCTTTCCTGCCATAAACTTAATAATGCACATTAACACCTTAGAGAAGATACTAGCAAAGCATAAGGATAGGAGAATAACCTGCGGGGCTTATCTCAGACATGCAGGAATGATAAAGTATAAGGATATGCACTAATATAATTAGATAGATAATATAATAGCTGCAGAAAAGCATTTGCTAAAATTGAATATTTAAAGTAAATTTAAAACTGGGTGTGGTGGCAGAGCCCTGAAATCCCAATATTTGAGAGGCTGAGACAGGAAGATCGTAGGTTTACTGAGAGCCTCAGCAACTCGGTGAGCCCCTTGGCAACTTAATGAGACCCTATTTCAAATTAAAAAATAAAATAGGTCTGAAGGTATAGCTTGGAGGTACAATGTTTCTGGGTTCTATCCCTATTGCTGCAAAAACAAACAAAATAAAGGAACTTTAAAAAGAAATTAAAGGTGTTCTCATTACTAGTTTTTATCATAAACCTGTAATCGTTATAATCAGTATAAAATCTTTAGAAGTTATTGTAAACTCAAGAACAATAACAAATGTATACACACACACACACACACACACACACACACACACACACATATATATATATATATTCATAGATTTGTATATTCATTGTTTTACATAGCAACATTTTGGAAATTTTGATTTATACAATAAATTTTTTAAAGAAATAAGAGAAATAAAGGAAAATAATACACAAAATTCTTACTTTGAGGTGACACAATTATATATACCTAGCAATCTGAGGCATTCAGCTAAATCACAAACACTCATAAGTCAATAGTATTCTATGCATTTATAATAAAGGGAATATAATTATACAAAGGTACATTCAATAGAAATATAATGCTCTTAAAGGCAAGAAGGAATACACACAGCAAGAGATGCATAAAAACCAAATAAATAAAACTACAAATTTTGTTTCATTGAAAATATCTAAATAAATTGAAAATTGTGACATATTATGGGAAGAAAAGACTAAATATTTTCTCTCTGAGTTATATTTTAGATGACCTGGAATTCAATTTTCTTTTCTGCTAGTTGACAATTTTATTCTAAACTTTAAGTGCATGAACACAAAGTTAATATTTAGAAATATACATTTAACAATAATGAACCTTCACAAAAGAATGCAGATCTGCATAATAGTTTTTAAGTCAATATAAATTATTTAAATCACAATTTAAATATCTTAAAAAGATTATTAACTCTTTTGCATAAAATTAAAATATTACTCAGCAACTAAACTTCCAGGTATACTCCAAAAAGCTGAAAGTAGGAATTGAACATATGCTAGTACAACTCTATTTATAGCAATGTTATTTGCAATAGCCAAAATGTAGAAACAACCCAATGTCCATTGAGAGAAGAGTGCACAAACAACACATGGTATATTACATACAGTAGAATATTATTGATACAAAAAATGAGTAAAATTATGATCAATGTTAAAACATAGGTGAAACTTAAAAAGAGTACTCAGTTAAATAAGTCTCTCTATAAAGGTCCTTTTAAATTTATTTTTATTTTATATTTTATCAGGACATTGCAATCATGCATATTAATGGGTTATAAGATAGTAGAGGCATCCATGCGCATATCACTCATTTAGCCCTTCCCTTCCCTACTTTGCACTCCATCTCCTCCACCCTCCCTCCTTCTCATGTTTGGCTTTGATATGTTTATGAAGGAACATCATAAACATATCTTCCCCCCTCATCACTTTCTATTAGGTTGATTTATTTGCTTAACTAAGGTTTCTCCTTCTTTGTCTAGAGTTCTATGACCCATTTTTTCCCTGGCTTCTGCATATTAGGCAGAGGATCCCATCAACAGATGAATGGATTATAAAACTATGGGCTATGTACACAATGGAATTTTCCTCAGCCATTAAAAGAACAAAATTATGTCATTTGCAGGGAAATGAATGGAAGTGGAAAACATTATGCTAAATGATATTAGTCAGTCACAAAAAGAAAAATCTTACAAAGATTCTTGATGGTTTCCTTTGCTTTACAGAAGCTCCTTAGTTGAATATAATCCTACTTATTAATCTTCACTTTAATATTTTGTGCTTTGGGAATTTTATTGAGGAAGTTTCTACCTGAGCATGTATGTTAGAGTGTTGCACCTATGCCCTCCTCTAGTAATTTCAAAGTCTCTAGTCTCATTTCCAAGACTTTGATCTATCTTGAGTTGACTCTTATGGAGGGGTGAGAGGTAGGGATTTTAATTCCATTTTTATACAAATGAAAAACCACTTTTCTCAAGTGTGTGAATTTATTTCTATATATTCTATTATATTATATTGGTATATATATTTGTGTAGCACAGGAAACCATCAAGAACTTTAATAAAGACCCAACAAAATGAGATAAAATCTTTGCCAGCTACTCCTGATATACATACAGTGATATATATTTTTTTCTTAAGAAACTTACCACTAATAAAACAAACAGCCCAATCAAAATATAGGCAATTGAACTAGACATTTCACAGAAGAATAAATATAATATTTGATAAGTATATTATGAAAAGTGTTCAACATCATTAGCAATCAGGAAGATACAAGTCAAGATACACTGAGATTTAATCTAACCCTAATCAGAATGGCAATCATCAAGAACACAAAGAACCATAAATGTTGGTGAGGATGTAGAGAAATAGGCACACTTCTACACTACTGGTAGGATTGTAAATTAATATAGCTGCTATGGAGAGTTAGTGTGAGATTCATCAGAAAACTGGGAATGAGTCCACCATATGTTGTAGCCATAGCACTTCTGGGTATCATGCCAAAGGGACTGAAATCAGAATATAATAGCGTACATGCATATTCATGTTTATAGCAGCACAATTTGCTTTAACCAAATTATGGAACTAACCTAGGTGGCCATCAACTAATGAATAGATTACAAAATTATGGGACATACACACAATGGAATTCTACTCAGCGATAAAGAATAATAAAACTATGACATTTTCCGGAAATTGGATAGACATGTAAAACATTATGCTAAGTGAGATTTGCTAGTCACAGACAGGAGAAAGTCATGTTTTCTCTTATGTGTGGAAACCAGGGATTAATTGGGATAAAGGTGACCTCAGGATAATGGAGATGAAACCTCAGCAGAGCTAGGAAGATGGTCCAGAGGAGAGTGATGGTGAGAAGAGGGAGAATTAACAAAGAAAACACTTCCATTGACATTATACACATATGTGGGAATATCACTACCGATCCCAAGAACATATGTAGGGAAAAGAAGGGAGAGCTAACCTAAGAATAATTTACATAAAGGAGGGGAAAGAAGGTGAAACCAAAGGGATCAACAATCCTTTCAAAGAAGTACTAGCATAAAATTTTCCAAATATAGAACAAAAGCTTGATACATAGGTACAGGAAACTGATAGAATCCCCTTTAGGAAAGATCAGAGAAAAGGTTTCCCATGTCATATAATAATCAAAATGACCAACATAGCCAGGTGTGGTGGTGCACGCTTGTAATTCCCGTGCTTGGGAGGCCAAGACAGAAGGATCACACAGGTTCACCACCAGCCTCAGCTACTTAGCGAGGCTCTCAGCAACTTAGTGTGACCCTGTTTCCAAATAAAATATAAAATAGGTCTGGGAGTATAGCCAGGAGGTAGAAAGTCCCTGGGTTCCACCCCCAGTACCACCAAAAAAAAAAAAAAAAAAAAAAGACCAATGTACAAGCCAAGGAGAGAATCTTAAAGGCAACAAAAACAAAAGGCCAAGTGTTATTCAGAGGCTCACCAATTAGAATCAGTCCAGACTTCCCAAATCAAGTCATAAAAGCCAGAAGGGCCTGGAGTAATACATTCCAAAGTCTGAAAGAAAACAACTTGCAGCCAAAAGTTTCCTATCCAGCAAAACTATCTCTCAAATAAGATGGAGAAATAAAATTCTTTCATGACAAACAGAACCTGAAGGAATTTATTTCTTCAAAACCAGCACTAGAGAAAATACTCAGAGATTAACTACAAAGAAGAAATAAGTAATACACAACAGAACCAGAGAGACAAGAATTTACATTCAACAGACAACTAAACAAAGAAGAACAAACAGTATTTCAAACAGAAGTAAAATCTCAACATGTTAGGAATTAAAAATCATCTCTCTCCAGGCATGGTGGCAATCGCGTGTAATTCCCGTGCTTGGGAGGCTCAGACAGGAGGATCGCACAGGTTTGAAGCCAGTCTCAGCTATTTAGTGAGGCTCTCAGCAACTTAGTGAGACCCTGTTTCCAAATAAAATATAAAATATGTCTGGGAGTATAGCCCAGGGGTAGAAAGCCTCTGAGTTCCACCCCCAGTACCACCAAAATAATAATAATAATAATAATAATAATAATAATAATAATATAATAATAATAATAAAGCATCTCTCAATAATCACACTGAATGTAAATGGCCTCACCTCCTCAATAAAAAGACATAAAGTGGCAAAATGGATTAAGAAACAGAACCCATCTATCTGCTGCTTGCAAGAAACGCACCTTACAAGTTAAGATAGTAACAAAGTTAAGGTAAAGGGCTGGAGCAAAGTAATCCATGCTAATGAAACTCGAAGACAAGCAGTAGTAGCAACTATGATATCAGACAAGTTAGACTTCAAGCCCAAGCTTATTAGAAAAGACAAAGACAGTAATTTTTTTTTACTAGTAAAAGGGAGTATCCAGAAAGGAAATATAGATAATAATATTTATGTCCCAAACATAGGTGCAGCTACTTTCATGAACTCTTTGTGACATTATCCCTATATGTGACATAAATCCCAATAAAATAATACTGTGTGACTTCAACACACCTCTCACACCATTAGACTGATATTCTAGACAAAAGGTCAGTAAAGATGCTTCAGACCTAATGAACAATATTAATCAAATGGACCTGTTGGACACATATAGAATATTTCACCCAACTATAGCAGAGTTCACCTTTTTCTCAGCTGCTCATGAAACCTTTTCCAAAATAAATCACATTCTGGGCCACAGTGAGCACTAGCAACTTAAAAAAATGTGACATACTTCCCTGTGTCTTTTCAGACCATAATGGAATGAAATTAGAAATCAACTATAAGAAGACTCAGAGAAGCCACATAAACATGTGGAGACTGAACACCACACTTCTAAATGAAGAATGGGTCATAGAAGAAGTAAGAGGTGAAATTAAGAAATTTTTAGAAACAAAAAACATAGAGATACAACATATCAAAACCTGTGGGACACTTTGAATGCAGTATTAAGAGGAAAATTTATAGCACTGAGTGCTCACATAAGAAAAACAAAAATTCTTCAAATAAATAACCTAATAACAGACCTCAAAGCCCTTGATAAACAGGAACAATCTAAGCCCAAAGCCAGTAGAAGACAGGAAATTATTAAAATTAGAGCATAAATTAATGAAGTAGAACATAAAAACCAATACAGAAATCAACAAAACCAAAAGCTGGTTTCTTGAAAAAATTAACAAGATAAACCACTAACCAACCTAACTAAAAAAAAGTGAAAATCAACGCAAATTATGAAATAAGAGATAAAAAAGGAGACATTACTACTGACAGTTTAGAAATCCAAAGGATTATCAGAAACTAATTTCACAAACTATACTCCAACAAAACGGAAAATCTGGAGGAAATAGACAATTTTCTGGATAAATACAACCTTCCTAAACTGAGTCAAGAAGATATAAAAATATAAACCAACCAATATCAATCAAATAGATTGGAACAGCAATAAAGAGCCTACCATCACAGAAAAGCCCACCAGATGGTTTCCCAAATGAATTTTATAAAACCTGTATAGAAGAGTTAATCCTGATACTCCTCAATCTATTTCATGTAATAGAAAAAAAAAGACTCTTCTAAATACATTCTATGAAGCCAGCATCACATTAATACCAAAACCAAATAAAAACAGTCCAAGGAAAGAAAACTACAGGCCTATATCTCTAATAAACTTGGATGCAAAACTGCTAAACAAAATACTAGCAACACGCAGTCAAAATCACATCAAGAAAATCATACACCATGACCAGGTTATGGTTCATCCCAGGGTTGCAAGGCTGGTTCAACATATAAAAATCAATCCATACAATTTATCATGTAAACAGAACCAAAGACAAAAATCACATGATCATTTCAATAGACACTGAAAATGCATTTGATAAAATCCAACATGCAGTTATGATAAAAGCACTGGAAAGAATTGGAATAGAGGGAACATACCATAACATCATAAAGGCAATCTACAATAAGCTCACAGCCAACATCATATTAAATGGGGAAATTTTTCAAGACTCCCCCTAAAAACAGGAACAAGACAAGGATTCCATTATGACCACTTCTCTTCAATATAGTACTTGAGACTCTAACCAGAGCAATAAGGCAAGAAAAAAAATCAAAGGAGTACAAATAAGAAAGGTTGAACTCAAACTTTCACTATTTGCAGATGACATGATACTATACTTAGAACACCCAATAGACTCAACCAAAAGACTTATAGAACTGATCAACAAATTCACCAAAGTGTCTAGATACAAAATCAATCTTAAAAAGTCAATAGATTTTTGTACTCCAACCATAAATCCAATGAGAAAGAAGTTCAGAAAACACTTCCACTCAGGATTTCCCACAAAAAAATAAAATACTTAGGAATAAACTTAACCCAGGAGGTAAAAAACCTCTACAAAGAAAATTATAAAACATTGAAAAAAGAAATCAGAGATCTTAGAAGATGGAAAGATCTTCCATGTTTATGGATAGGCAGAATAAATATCATCAATGTGGCCATACTCCCAAAAGTGATCTACAGATTCAATTCAATGGCCATTAAATTACCAAGATCATTCCTCACAGACATAGAAAAAACAATTCTTAAGTTTATTTAGAACAACAAAAACCCCAGAATAGCCAAAGAACTTCTCAGCAACAAAAATTATGCAGGAGGAATCACAGTATCTGACTTTAAACTATACTACAAAACTATTGTAATAAAACAGCATGGTACCGGCACAAAAACAGATACATAGACCAATGGAACAAAATGGAAGACTCAGGAACAAATCCACACACAGCCAATTAAATTTTGACAACGGAGCCAAAAATACACTGGAAGAAACATAGCCTATTCAACAAATGGTGTTGGTAAAACTGGTTAACCATGTCCAGAAAAATGGAAATAAATCTCATATTGTCACCCTGCACAAGAGTCGATTCAAGATGGATCAAAGGCTTAGAAGATAGACCAGAGACCTTGAGGCTCCTTGAAGAGGGCATAGATCCAACACTGCATCACATAGGCACAGTTAAAAACTTTCTCAACAAGACCTCAAAGGCACAAGAAACTAAAAGGCAAATCAATACATGGGATTGCATAAAACTGAAGAGCTTCTGTGCAGCAAAAGGAACTATCAAGAACCTCAAACGAGAGCAAATAGAATGGAAGATTTTTACGACCTGTGGGATATGTACACAATGGAATTTCATTCAGCCATAAAGTAAAACACAATTACATTATTTACAGGGAAATGGATGGAACTGGAAGACATTATGCTAAGTGAGATTAGTCAGTCACAAAAAAAGAATAAATTGGAAGCTTTTCCTAACATGGGAAAGCTAAGGAGAAATGTGTAACAGGAGAAAATCTAGAAGAAGAAGGAGACCCTGTAGAGGAGCAAAAAGGTGACCTAACTGGGAGCATAAAGGGGGAAAGAAGTAAACCCTCTAAAGTATATTATGTACTTAAACATATCAAAGTTGATTACTAAGCCAAGCATGGGAAGGAGGGATTGGGAGGGAATAGACTGGGGATTGGGTAAGGGCTAATTGGATGATGTGTGCATGTATGTCTACACAAGTCTTTTATTCCATTAAGATGTATGACTAGAATGTACCAATAAAATTAAAAAAATAAAGTTTATATACTATAAGTGAGGGTTTTTTTTTGTGGTACTGGGGTTCCTGGAAACCCTTCTACCTCTGGGCACAATTCTCCTGTCTCTGCCTCCCAAGTGCAGGGATTACAAGTATGCACCACCACACCCAGCTATAAGTGAGTTTTTATACTATAGTAAAAGTTTTTATATGAAATTTTATACAATAAATCATACTCAATAGAAAATAAATATGTTAAAGAAGTATGATATAAATATAAAGGAATTACTGAAATAAGAAAATAGAGAACAGAGATGCAAGATAACAAAATAGATGATGCTGAATAAGTACATATTCAATAAATTCTTAAGACAGAAAAAGTGAACAGAACAAATGGACTGAAGAGAAAATAGCAAACTAGACTTGAATCTATCCACATTAATGATTTTATTAATATAAATATTCAAATTATCCCAGTTAAAAATTAGAGATTGTTAGAATGCATAAAAATGCAATATCCAACAAGAAACAAATAGGTATACAGCAAAAAAAGAAAAACTATACCATGCTAATATTAATCAAATAAGGTTTGAGTAGCTTTGTTAATATCAGAGATTTAAGAATAAGAATATTACTATGAATATTACTAAGAATAATAAGAATACTACTATGTTAATGCACATGATGTACATTAACAAACATGTCAATGTCAATCACTAAGCCAAACATGAAAAGGAGGGAGGAGAAGGAGGGAATGGGGTATGAATTGGGAAGAGTTAAATGAGTGATATGTGCATGTATGCCTCTACCATACTGTACCTCATTAATATGTGTGATTATAATGCACCAATAAAAAATGATAAAAACTCATTTCATCCAGACAACACAATCTTTTGAAATTTTTATACATAGATGACCAACCATCACATGATAAGATGCTTAACGTCACTATATATTATTAAAATATAAACCAAAACCACAATGAAATATTATTGCACATCCACTGGAATGGCAACAAGTACTAAATGTTAGGACGTGGAAGAAATGGAACTTTCCTACATTGCTGGTAGAAATATAAAATGATACAACAAATTTGGAAAACAGTTTGATAATTTCTTAAATTATTTTACATCTACTGCTTAGGATTCAGCCATGTTCATACTTAGACATTTACCTAAGGGAAATGAAAGCACATATCCATAGGAAGATTTGTTTATAATTTGTAGGAGCAAAATATCCACCAACAGATGAATAGATAAACATTTGGGTATGTCCATACAAGAGAATGCTACTCATGAATGAAATAAATGGGCAATTGATAGCCACTACATTATGGATGAATCTCAAAATAATTATGCTGAGTGAAATGAGGCAAATCAAAAGGGAGTATTCTCTATGATCCCATTTATTTAAAATTTAAAAAAAATGAAATCTAATGTATAATGCCTACTTATTAGTTACCTGAGGATAGAAGGGGTTGGGGGAACAGGCAAGAGGGACAAAAGGAAGAGAGTACAAAACTTATAGAGAGTAATAGTTATATTCACTATATTTATTATTGTGGTAGTATATGTCAATTATACCTCAATAAAGATATTAAATATACCCAGAGAAGGCACAAACTTCCGAAATAATGGGAAAGAGGAATATCAATGGAGCAATGAATGCCCACAACCCCACAACATCAGAACCTGATAAAACAGAAATCCAGAGATTTCTAGAAGATCAAATCAGGAAAATAACTGTAGAAATAATAGAGGTGTTTCGAAAAGAATTCAGAGAGAGTCAAAAAGAGATAAAGGATGCAATTAATGAAGTAAAGGCCTCAATTCAAAGTACAAACAACCGATTAGACCACATGGAGAATAGAATCTCGCTCTTAGAAGATGATCATTCAAAAAATGAACGCATAGTTTCTAATTTAGATAAAAAAAATCCGACAGCAGGAATCTGACATTGAAGAAATATGGGCCCATTTTAAGAGAGCTAAGCTAAGAATAATTGGAATAGAGGAGGGAAAAGAAGGTGAAACCAAAGGGATCAACAATCTCTTCAAGGAAGAAATAGCAGAAAATTTTCCAAACAGAGCAAGAGGTCGATACACAGGTCCAGGAAACTTATAGAACTCCCGTTAGGATCAGAGAAGAGGATCCCCATGCCACATAATTGTCAAAATGACCAATGTGGAAGCCAAACAGAGAATCTTAAAGGCAACAAAAACAAATGACATTCAGAGGCAAACCAATTAGAATCACTCCAGACTTCCCAAACCAAGTCATGAGAGCCAGAAGGGCTTGGAGTAACATACTCCGAACTCTGAAAGAAAACAACTTCCAGCCAAAAATTTTCTACCCAGCAAAACTTTCTATCAAATTAGATGGGGAAATAAGAAGCTTCCATGACAAAGAGAAACTGAAGGAATTTATGTCTTCAAAACCAGCGCTAGAGAAAATACTCAGATTAACTACAAAGAAGAAATAGGTAACACACACCAGAACCAGAGAAACAAGATTTTCCATCCAACAGACAACTAAGATTGGTTATCTGTGGAGATTCATTATTTATATTAGTCTTTTACCTATCTCTAAATTGTATTGTTTGCTTTGATTGTTGTTAATTTTTAAGATTTCTAGTTGGAATATTAATATACCTTCAGATATAGCATTTGAAAATATTTTATCCCATTCTATCAGTAACTTTTAACTCTGTTTACATTGTCTTTGGATATACAATATTTTTTTTTATTTTTTAGGGAGTTTGTTTACTCTTTTGTTGCCTGTGCCATTGAAATCATATCCAAGAAATCACTGCCAATTTCAATGTTGTGAGGTTTTGTGACCCAGATTTTCTTCTAAAAGTTTATAGTATTAAGATTTATATTTAGGTCTTTTATCTATTTTGAGTTAATATTTGTATATGGTGTTAAGTAAGGGTCCAATTTTATTCTTTTCCATGTAATTATTATTTTTCAACAATATTTAGTTAAAAGATTATTATTTCCTCCACCAAATGTTCGTGGAAACCTTGTCAAAAATAACTTGACAATATATGGAAGAATTTATCTCTAGGCTTTTGTTTAACTCCAATGGTTTATATATCTGCCTTTATAACAGTACTACACTGTTTCAATTATTGTAGCTTTATATGGTTTGAAATCAGAAAATATACATCTTCTAGCTTTGTTCTTCTTCGAGATTGCTTTGGGTATCTAGAGTCCATATTCCATATCAGGATAGATTTTTTTCTGAAAAATAAATAAATGTATGATAGTTTCACCTAAAAAAAAAAGAAAAAAAATATTCTCTGGTAAGAAAGAAAGCAAAAAGAAGTACTGAAATGTTATTGTTAAGTCATCAAAAGCTTGGTATCAGACAAATGAAACTGTTATGTGAGATTATCATTGTTAATATTGGATAAATTGCTATAATACTAGCTGTCAAGCACTAAGCCAAGCATGGGAAGGAGGGATGGGGAGGGAATGGGGTGGGGATTGTGTAGGGGCTAACTGGGCGATGTGTTCATGTATGTCTACAAAAGTATTATCTTTATACCATTATGATGTATGAATACAATGCACCAATAAAAATAAATAAATAAAAAGATATTAAATATATAATATACAAATTTAAATAGAAGTAAAAGTGCTTTAATATTTTAATATAGGCAATGAAGGAGACATAATGACTAAATATAGCTACAAATAAAAAGATGGACAAGGTAACTTTACAATTCTGTACAAAAGAAAATGGTACTTGGAAAAATATTTACAGCAAAAATTTCTGAGGGTCAACACTTATAATCTATAAGGGGTCCAAACAAAGTGGCTAGATTTCAGATCAACAAATAAACAAGAAAAAAATGTTAACAGATAATTCACAAAAGAGGAAATTGAACAAGTAAATTTATACTTAATAAAATGTGTAGCTTACTAAAAGAGCTGGATGTGGTGGCACATGCTTGTAATCGCAGTACTTGGTGTGCCGGTATTGGGAAATGGCTTCAAAATAGATTTGAATATAGCTTTGGTATTTCCCAAATATAGAAAGTCAGAGCTTGGGTGCAGTGTAGGCACTCAGGCAGAAATGGAACCCCACAGAGTTCCTGGCACCAAAAGTGATTAGCAAGAACACAAAAGAGTTGTAGCCCAGGGCCTTCATATTTTAAAGACAAGTTTACATAGTAAATAACTTCTAGCAGATAGGCTAAAACTCCCCAAGAAACAGAAGAGGGCAGATACCATGAGATCCCTGACTCTGATAACTAAGTAACATATTTTGGTCTTGCACCAGAGACCAGGGCAGGTCCACATTTGCAGGGTTTAAGCTTTTGGATGTAAGATAGTATAGTAAATCCTCATAATCACTTTAAAAGGCTTACCCCAGAAAATGGGTGGGGGCTAGTCCATCTAGTCATTCAGTAAGACTATTGGTTAAGCAAAGATGAGAGAAAATCTTTATAAAAACAGTTTTGCATTCAAAAACTTCAGTGTCTTATTTTCAAGTCACTCCTCTATAGTGCTTTATAATTTCTGTCCCTTCTTTCTGCCTTAGTAATAATAAAAATTGCTTAAGCTTACAGCAAATATTTCTGGCTATTCTTTTCTAAATATGGCTAAAAACAAAAACCTGCAGGTCCATCTCACATCGTTACAGTTTTGACGCCCAGTGGGGGCACTGTTAGAATTTTGGTGTGGCACTGTTACACTTGGGAAGCTGAGACAGGAAGATTGCAGGTTCATGACCAGCCTCAGCAACTTGTGAGGCTCTCTGCAACTTAGTGAGACCCTATTTCAAAATAAAGAATAAAATAGAGCTGGGGTGTAGCTCTGAGGTAGAATGCCCCTGGGTTCAATCCCCAGTACCACAAAAAAGTGGTAACATTTTTACCTACTTAATTAGTAAAGCCTTAAAAAATGAGGTTAAATGAATACTGGTAAGAATATATTGAATCATATACTTCTTTTCTATTACTGGTGCTTTGAATATTAGTACAAGCTTTACAGAAAGCAACAACTTTAGTATTTACTAACTATAAAATTATTCAAATCCTTTGGTGTAGTGATTTTTCTCCTGTGACTTTAGCATAAGGACATAATCCAAATTCTGGAACAGCCTTTTGCATTAAGATGTTTTTTCAAGATAGAATTAAAAAAAACAGTTCAAATATCTCAAATAAGATAGTGGCCAACTAAATTATAGTATAATTGCTCTCAGTAGAATATTTTATATATTAAATAAAAAAATATATAGTAATAAAGATACAGAAGACCTTTCAGGTGAGCATTTTGGGGTTAACTTGGTGGAACTCATTTTCTTCCTGGCTACCCTGGTTTCTAAAGGCACTTCTAAATCTCAGATTTTACAATTCTCAGTGTTCCATCAATGCTAATTAAGTTAAGCTGAGTTTTGACTGATTTTCTTGGTCTGTGGACTACAAGATACTAAACCAATTGGCCTGTACAAACTGATACAACTGATCAATTAAATGAAAAAAGTCAGTGTTAATTGTGCATTTTATTGCTTCAAGATAGCTAAATGGATCTTAGTTCCTTTGTGGATTCTTTCATGTTTTTATTAGATGCCCTTTGATTAGAGGTGAAGTATAGGCACTGATGAGGATCTGGCTGTTATTAAAAGGTTAAAAATAAACTCAGAGCTACCTGCTATTGCAAATCCCTCTGATTACTAATCTTACTATAACTATAGAAGGCTCAGTGGAAAATATTATGAGATCATTGCTTAATAACAGATCATCCTCAGGGTGGCTTTCTTTAGCCATAATTTCCAAAGCAACCAACTCACTGCTATAGTGTGATTCCTGATCTCTTATGTGTTTAACAGTATTTAGTCTTATCTGAAATTATTTCATTAAGTTGCTCACAATTTTACTCATGTTTAGTCACAAGATCATATTTGTCTTATGACTAAACAATCTCCTGGGTCTAGAACATTGCATAATACTTAGAAGCTGTTCAATTATTAATTTTTGAGTGAATAAATGAATGATCTGGTACCAATAACTATAAGGGACCAGCCACAAAAGGGCCCAAATTTATCATTAAGGAAAAGATGGGGGT
Source organism: Muscardinus avellanarius (assembly GCF_963383645.1). Lineage (NCBI taxonomy): Eukaryota > Metazoa > Chordata > Mammalia > Rodentia > Gliridae > Muscardinus > Muscardinus avellanarius. The sequence continues at coordinate 16,485,194 of NC_137792.1, forward strand.
TGGGAAAGACTCAACCAAGATGAGAGTTGAGACCAAAGAATTTAATCCAATGGGATAAAACAATCTCAGTTGTCACCAGGACATTCAACATGATGATAATGGTCTTTTGCATAACATAAAATATACTATTTTATGAATACGGAGTAGGGTGAGAAGGTATAATGCAATCTGATCCTCACAGTTCTTATGGTCATTTTAGAATATTTCAGAAACCACCAAAACTGAGAAACAACCAACAGGTAGGAGAAAGCATCTTCTCTATAACTTGGTAGTAAGTATCAAATCAAAATCTGATATGCATATAAAATTTTATTAACAAGCTGGCTAAAATTAGCTATTTGGCTGGGTGTGGTTATACACTCTTGTAATCCCAGTTCTTGGGAGGCTGAAACAGAAGGATCACTCAGGTTCAAAGCTAGCCTCAGCTACTTAGTGAGGCTCTCAGCAACTTAGTGAGACCCTGTTTCCAAATAAAATAGAAAATAGGTTTGGGAGTGTAGCCCGGAAGTAGAAAAGTCCCTGGGTTCCACCCCCAATACTACAGAAAAATTAGCTATTTGACTGCAAAAGAGAAAATTTCCCAATATGTCTTTTCTAGTGTTTCAAAAGCAACTTTCATAAAATGTTTACCGGAAGCAAATAAGTTATTATTGTAGTGGTGGGATTTGACAAACCACCCATTATAGAAAGGTGATAAAGAATAGTGTAGAAAAACAGCAATGTTAAATGTAATATGCCAAAACTAATGGTAAATGTAAAAAATTTTCCAGATTCTCCTATGTTATTTATTCAAAGATAGGTAGTGTCTTTTAAATATTTTAGCCTATCTTGAATATCACTGATTTCACCTACAAGAACTCATTTGAACATCTCTTACCTTAATCAGAAACATAAATTTCATTAATGAAAATTCATTTCTACTATCAATTATACTAATTAGCAAAATTTCCAGTGTTGATGGAAGATAAAGATAGTGGCAGCATTTATAGAAGACATCCCTAGAGTGTCCTTTCTTATTGTTACTTCATTGTTCTTGGGGTATGGGTTCCTAATCAGGAACACTGATTGTTCTTAAGGGCAGACTAAAATTAACACAATTGTATTGTTCATTCTATATTGAAGTGTTCTGAAAAAGATTACACGTGTTATTAAGGATATCTCTGTTCATAATCCAGAAGGTCTTAATCAGTGATTTAGAGGTATAATCAGGATGTATACTGGAGGAAGTATTGAAAACTTGAGCCACAACAACCAAGGAAGGTGACAATTTCATGTCAGAACAGCAGACTAGCCATAGGGTACACACTAATATGAGTAGGCTCTACCTAGGAAAGAGAGAAAAGGCAGGAGTAGAACCTTATATCAGGAGCTATGTGGATGAGGACTTGTCCTGTGGGATGCAAAATCTTCGCCCTGATATTGCTACTGGGAAATCTGAAGAGCCCTGGGAATCAGTAACTGTGAAATCCTAATTTAATGATAAGTCCCACTGCCTTATGGTGAAAAGTGAAAAGAAGTAATAAGAACTGAAGTTCTTTTAACCTTTATGTATGTATATGGGAATATGTTTTTATATGATATGAAGTCCAGGTTACCAAACATAGTTAATTGTGATTATTTCCTTCCTTTGTAATCCTATATATTTACTTTATGAACTTAAAAATATTCTGATATGTGTCCACAGACTTCCAAAGGAACATATAGTATAAAAGTGTCAATCATGTGTTTTTGTGCTTGTGTGTGTGACTGCATGTGTACATGCATGCATGTATGTGTGTGTATATTTGTGTGTATTTGTGGACCTTTATGAAGACCCAGAAGCTGAGTGAGGCTAAACCTATGGTTGTGGTAGCAATAGTAATCAACATGAAACAAGAGAAAAAAGCAGATACTGGGGTATGATATTAGAGCTGGCCCCACTATTTTCATTCAAATGAAATAAATAAAAATTAAATCATATGATAAAGAAACCATTTGAAAAGGCTAATACTTATACAGAGCAAGTATATGAAAAATAGGAGATTATATGTCTATAAACCTCATCTAGCAAAGCGTCTTATCCTCTTAGAGTCTCTTCAAAGTAAACTGACATTCACAGATTAAAGTGTAGGTAGTTTATTCAGAATGTGACTGGGTTCTATTCCCAGTACCAAAAAGAAAGAAAAAAAGAAAAAAGAAGAATGTGACTTCAGGTGACACGAGTAGAAGAGTAGGGAAGTAAAATCAGGAAGAAAACTCAGAAAAAAAAGGCAACATTATACTACTAGAGCTTAGTTCCACTAGAGACTCCAGGGGCGTATGTGGGACAAAACCACAGTTATTGCAGCTGAGGGATGAGGACACTGGAATACTTATACACCATCTTCTTGTAATCATTAGTCAAAGGCTGTTGTTGTGTGAAGGTATTTATTTTTTGGCATTTTGGCCCATGTATGTATGGAGATACAGAAGGCCTGAGGAGTTTGAGGCCACAGAAAATCCAAGGACAAAAAACAGCCAGATGCTGGCAGTTGGCAGGGTGCCCAAATGGGGTGGTACCTGAGGGGACATAAGCAAGGAGGATAGGGGATCTGTTATATTTACTAAGTAATGTTTGCAATTAGTAAGTAATATTTGCAATTAACTCTCTATAAAAGGGTGTCTGAAGCCAGATGGTAGAGGAATGTAGGTGTTCTGTACCCTTCCTTTCTGTTTCAGCTTCCCTAAATATCATTGTGGTCTTCATCCTCTATGGTGTAGAAAGAGGAGATAGTAAAAAAAAAATGCCTCCAAGGCAATTTTTATAGTTTTCGGAATCTGAGTAGAATATCTTTGGCTGTTACCAGAAGTAAACACTGAGGCTATATGCCCAAAGACTGCAGTGCTATTTGTCTTCATTACCAGGAGGGGTACAATGTGAGTGGAATTAACTGAAGGTTGCACATATAATGTACTTGGAGAGCCACCTCCCTCCAGCCAGGGGGAGGTAGAGTCTTGTGTGTGGCACTGAGCTCATGCTGTTCTCTCTCTTCTTGGATGACTAAGGAGAATGGTTCTATTCAAAGGCATTAAAGGGGCTTGTGGAAAGAAAAATGGCTTTAAAAGCATGATGAAATTTAAAACAAAACAAAACTCCTGGCATTGATGCCCGGAGACATTATCCAACTCCTATGATAAACACATCAAGCACAGCCTTTCACTTGGGAGCATTTGTGGTCCTGGCATTCTTCCCTTCTTGAAACTAGAGAGAACCATCCCTATACCCAGGTCATTGAATAATTGATTTTGCCCTGGCCACAAAATATTGTGAGAAAGAGCCAGATTTCTGTAAGCAGTCACAAAGGCTTGAATTTCTGAAGCTAAAGTGGTTTTGGTCGTTTATTTTTTTGAAGGAAACATCATTATTCTACAAACTGCTCTTTTTATGGACAAGTGTATGAAGCCTAGAAAACACTTTGAAGCTATAATTATAGGGGACTAGTTCTTGGTAAATAGAATATAATAAGCCTCTTTCTGTAACTGGAACTTCAAAGTTTTAATCAGATTAGAAAAGAAGAAAACATCCCTTAATAATCTGAAATTAGGGGTTTCAAGTTAATTTTTGCCTTTTAAAAAAGAAAACTTTGTCTCCAAACTATCCAGAAAAGTCCATAGAAGATATCATGTTGATCAAAAGTATTTTCTTGTTAATATATTTCTAAACATTTCTATTAGCCTGGCGTGGTGGCGCACGCTTGTAATCCCAGCATTCGGGAGGCTGAGACTGGAGGATTGTTGTTCACAGACAGCCTCAGCTACTTAGTGAGGCCCTCTGCAACTTAGTGAGACCCTGTTTCAAAATAAACAATAAGAAATAGGGCAGGGGGTGTACAAAGGCCCCTGGGTTCCATCCCCAGACCTGCAAAAAAAAAAAAATTTCTATTGACCCATTTCCAGTTGAGAATCACTAGAGACAAGAAAATCTTGGCCAGAAATGGCAGTGATGATTCACCAATACATAGGTGGGTGTCTTTTAAATCACGAAGTAACTGAAAATATTTTTATAGTGATAACTAAAATTTCTCTGTCAGATCTAGAGGTCAGTGCTGATCTAGAATTGTTCCCTGAACTAATGTATCTCCATAAGAAAGCAGCGCAAATTTTAGTAGGCTCTTTGCTTTGAAATGATATTGAGAAGACTTGCTATTTAGAAAAGTCATGATGAATCACTGGGGATTAGGTGGCTTCATCTATCTTGTTGGGAATGCTGAGATGGGGAAAGTATACAAGATATATTTAATCCAGAATGGACTCTGATAACTTTCAAGACTGTTATCTTGTTGTATTTCTGTTGTGAAAACTGAGGACTTAATGCTCCCCCCCTCAATCCTCATGGCCTTTGTTGGGTTTGCTTTTGAATAAATCCATACATGGATTTAATCGAGAAGTTAGGTTAACCTGGTCTTGGAAAGGTTGCTCATCTTTACAATGATGGCTTCTCTGAGGTACTTTATTCAATTGTAGTCAGTATTCTGTGTACATTATGTACCTTTGAAAATTCGTCCTGTTGGGTAAGCTAGTTATGAGAGAAACGGAGACTCTGAGAAAGGAGGTCAGCAAGGAAAGTGGAAGTCAGTAATGTTTTCTCATTCTGGAGAAAGTTTTTTTTTTAGTTCAATTTTGATTTACGGGAAAATGAGATGGCTGGTCTACTGTATTATTTCCTTTACACCTAAGAAGGCTACAAGAACACTGTTTCCTCAAGCTTATAATATAAAACGAAAAGATAATAACTCTATTGCTATTTATCTCCCTAAACTGGAAAAATATTCTCCAGGATTTCAGACTTGCCTAAGACTGAGAGATTGACAGGAAGATGTATTTGAAATGGAATGGTACCAATTTTGCTACAAGAACTAGACTAGCAGGGACATATATTTCTTTTCCATTATTTCCACAAATACTAGTGCTGGACATTGGAAGACAGATTACTAAGGCACTGCATCAGTATGCTAATGATCCAGTTGATAAGAACAACACATCTCTCTTCTAATAGATTATGCAGATACTTCTGGTTTCAGGGCTACTGGTTAAATGTCTTTCATTTTTTAGAATTTTATGCCAGAAGGTTCCATACAAAGGTCCTGAAGTTAGTTGTACAAACATGCACATTCCTCTTTAACAGGGATTTCTTATTCATAGGAACTATTTTTGTAGGTATAAGCCTGCGATTTTTTTTCATTTTTATTTTTTATATTTTATTTTATTTTTAAATTATTTATTGGTGCACTGTAGTCATACATCTTAATGGGATAAAAGACTTGTGGAGATATGCATGTACACATCACCCAATTAGCCCTTATCTGATCCCCACCCTATTCCCTCCCCATCTTTCCTTCCCATGCTTGGCTTAGTGATTGACTTTGAGATGTTTAAGTACAATGGGAACAGTTGAGTATTACTATTTCAACAACAGACAAACAAACCAAGCCAATTTTCACAAACCCCAGATGAATTTAACTTAAAATATTGAATCCTAGGGACATAAGCTGCTGGAGGATGAAGAAGGAGCATGTGTTGCACTGTCATTTCTCCATGTGGTAACTGCTCTTCTGAAGCCTCACCATCAAGAGTGTTTGTTACTCTTCCACTTCCTCAGAATGTGAAAGATTATTTACTTGATGATGGAATGAGGTGGTTTCGGAAAGGAAGATCCACTAACTTGCTATCAGCCAAACAGTAAAGATGAAGCAGAGGAAATACAGTGGTATGATGATGAGAACAGAGTCATGTTTAAGACACCAGAATTTCCCCAGTTTAGCACTACAGTTTAGGAAGCCATCAATTCCCTGAGTGGAAGTGTCTTTCCCAAGCTGAACTGTAGTGCCCCAAGGGATGTGTATTGGGCAGCAATGAATAGCACTCTGAAGTGTAAAACCCTCAGCAACATCTTTCTCCTTTTCAAGAGTTGATTTCATAACCCATAACTTCACTCAGCCATTTATTCACCATACTGATGATTCTCCAGATTCTTGTATGGAATATGTGCTTGTTCTACAAAAATGATATGAACTAATTCCAGGGGCTGAGTTACAGTGTTTTGTCAAGAAAAACAAGTTTACTGGTGTTTCTCAAAAACTACACACAATACTATGATCATATTTCTAAACAAAAGGAAAAACTTTGCAGATGCACACAGGACTTTTTCAAGAAAAATATATATAAATTCCTAGATAAAGACTTTGTATTTGATATATACAGAGACAGTAGGGGAAAGGTGTGGCTAATTGACTTTAAACCATTTGATGAAGTTACAGATTCACTGCTGTTTACCTGGGAAGAACTGATATCTGGGAAAAATTTCAAGGGTGATTTAGTGAAGAAGATTCTCCAGAGCAGGATTCTCCAGCTTTCTGTTGCACAAACAGTGAAGTTACAGTGTAGCCCAGCCCCTATCTGAGCTACAGACTGGCCAAAGACTTCATAGACCTCTCTACTGGGGAAGATGCTCATAAATTAATAGATTTTCTTGAGATGAAAAGAAACCAGCTCGAGGATGACTGAATGCTAGTTCAAGACCAAGCTAAAGAGAAAACTGTGGCTATTGCAGGAGGCTGCTCAAAGGACATAACTTCCTAGTGACCCTGAAGGGTGGGGTGGGCTGGGCAGTGTGAAGTCAGCAGCTTTTTATATTCATGTATACTTGCTTAGAAAAAATGAAGGAACTTTGTTACTTGTAAAAATAATATAATAAGTAGACCTTAAACATAGGAAACCATACTGTTCTGATAATAAAGTAACTCTTTATGAAAAAAACATCGAGTTCTTAATAAAGACTAAGTTATTCAATATTAAAATGAAACATATTTGAAAATAGTACTCTGTTAAGTTTTTAAAACTGCAAGCCTTGATTCTTTTACATTTAAATCGTGTTTTCTTCAAGTGGTTAGCTAATATAATATAAAAACAACACCATCATCAATATTTACTTCTTTTGATGCTTCCAATGTAGGCAGATTCTAACAGGGAAGTATGGAACTGAATGCTCTTAGAATTAAGGAAACCACTGATGAGCTGCATTGCAGATAAAATGTAACCACATTTGATAAGGTGTTAGTATATACAGGAAAATTCATTAAATTAGCCCTAGACAGAGAGACAAAAGGTCACACACTTCTCTATACTGGTAAAAATCACAGACTTTTCTTTATAAACTGACGCTTTAAGAGTCAACGATGGATGGGATCCCACTTTCTAAATGTCTATACATTGGAGACAGGATTGATAGTCTTATTAGTCTGTGCTTTGTGTATTTAAAACATCCAAGTCTGTGGTGCTAAAAGATTTATACAGCATTTTATATTTATAACTCATTTCTATTCATTACTCTTCAGGGTGGCTGCAAGAAGGCTGTTATGATACTGGCCCCAGGTTTCAGAGAGGACACTGAGAAATTATGTGATGGAATAGAAGCTGGCAAGAAGAAGGAGGATTATAGCAAACTAATTTTTTTATTGTCTCTTAGACTATATGATCAGAAGTGAAATTGAGACTTTGAAAATCCAGGGGATTCATTCTCAGATTAGATGAATCCCCCTAAACTTTGGTTGCTAGCACCTCACACACTACTGCCAGATCCTTAGAGGTCTACACATGTCCCTAGAAGACTCTGTGGGCTATACATCTTTTGTTGAGAATATTATGTTGGTAGAGTAGGTTGGAGGGAGATTGTTATTTATCATTCCAGAACCTTCTCGTTTATAATTGCTTTCTCATGCCATTTATTTAAAATGAAAGCAGAGGACAAAAGAGTAATACAATGCTACAAGTTATCTATCAGAAAACAAAATTTAACTGTATTATTATAACTCTAAAGTAAGAAATAACAAGTGGGTGCTACATTACTTTGATTATCTTACAACTTATTATGCTGAAAATTGCACTGAAAAGAAAAAATAGCCATCACTATTTTTATTTTGCAGTGTTAAGTATTGTACCCAGGTCCTTGTATATATTAGATAGAACACTCTACCATTTAGCTAGACCTGTATTTCTGGGAGCAAGACATTGTGGGATTGTCTTGATAGTTTTTCAGTGTTTTATTTTCATGAGAATACTGTTCTATGAAGTTAATTATTTTAAATGCTAATTGTGGTTAAGAAAATATCATATAAATTTTTCTAATGCAAACATTTGAAGCATACAGTTCAGTCGTTTGAAGTAATTCACACTGTTGTGCAACTACTCTCAATAGCTCTCATTTTGCAAAACTGAAATTCTATATCCATTAAAGAACTTGACATTTCCCCATTCCCCCAGACCTTAGCTACCACTATTCTATTTTCTGTCTGTAGAAATTTGGCTACTCTATGTCTCATATAGTGGAATTATATGGTATTTGTCTTTTTTGATTGGCTCCTTTCACTTAGTATAATTTCTCAGGGTTTATCCATCTTATGTGTCAGAATCTCTTTCCTGTTTAAGGCTGAATTGTATTCCATTGTATGTGTATATTACATTTTCTTTGCTGTGGATGTGTACTTAGGTTATTTTTCCCTTTGGACTATTGTGAATAATATGCTTGTGAATACAGAAGTACAAATAATCTCTTTAAGGCCCTGATATTGATTACTTTGGGTAAATACACAGAAATGTAATTTCTCATTTGGCAAGTCTATCTTGATTTTTTTAGGAGCCACCATATTGTTTTTCCATTGCAGCTGCAACATATTGCATCCTTATCTACACTTAACAGGGGTTCTAATTTCTTCACATTCTCACCAACGTTTGTTATTTGTTTTGTTTTTGCTAGCAGCCTTCATAAGGTATATGTAGTAGTATCTCGTTGTGGTTTTGATTTGCTTTCCCCTAATGATGATTCATGATGTTGAACATTGTTTCATGTGTTTTTTTGTCAAACAACAATATATTCTTTGGAAAAAGTCTATTCAAGTCCGTCTTAGTTAGCCTTTTCACTGCTGTGACCAAAATACCCAACAAGAACAACTTAGAGGAAAAAAGGCTTATTTGGAGTGATGGATTTGGAGTTTTAGTCCATGGTTGGCCTGCTCCAAGGAACAAATATTGCAGGGCTGTGGAACAGTTAAGCTGCTCTCAGGTCATGGCAGATGGAAGCAAAATAGAGATAGGAAACAACCATGGACAGATACAGTCCTCAAAGCCACACTCTCAGTGAGCCACCTCCTCCATCCATGCCCCACCTCTGAATGTTGCTGCATTACCAACACGTGGGCTTTTCTAGGGGACATTCCATATCCTAATCAAAACAAAGTACCCATTTTAAAAATTCAGATTTGTCGTGATTGTATTATTGTTGAGTTGAATTCTCTCAAATTTTGTGGTAAAAGGATTCTATAACCAAATAGTTCAGAAAACCCTGTTTATTTTTTATCACTTTGAAGATTTGTGATATACCTCTATTGTAGTAAAGGCTCTGAGAATTACAACATTAAAGAACATTGCCACCTCTGTAAATCAGTATTTTCTATATATAACCACTATGGAACCATTTTTTATTGAATACTTAGTCCCACTTTGAGATAGTGGTAAGCCAATAAATACAGTTTTAAAAAGCTCATATAAGTTTTTTAAACAATAGTTCATGAAGAAACATTTTCACATAAGAAAGAATGGCTATTGTAGCAGGTTTTGTTATGCTATATATACCACTCAGACAAGCATTTTCCCTTATATATACGACGCAGACAAGCATTTTCCCTTTATTGCTTTGCAGATAGTTATTTAGTGTTGACTCAGTACTAGAAATATGGAAGAAATAAGTTATGTCACTTCCTTCAAGAATCTCTGTGGGGTGGTATGTAATTATAGTGAAGTTTGGTAAAGATGCTTTGATAATGATAAGATATTATCTTAGGACATTGTGATCATCAACAACAAAAATAAAATCGAGCTAGTTTTAGTAAGATACAAGGATGTATTAATAGAATATAGAGATGTCTCCTGAAACTCAAGGGCAGGAATTCAGCCAGCTTAGGAAAGGCCTGGGAAGCAGCCAGTGCTCTCTGTATTTGTCCTTTCTTCTCTTTTAGGGTCTGCCTAAATCTACCATACACAATATTGTTTTGTTATAATTGTCACCAAGTTCTTTAGTTTATGTATTTGCAGATGACATTTTGTTGTTTTCATTTCTGATTCTGAATTCCCAGGGAAGATAGTGAGTGATTCAGCACACGTTTGGCATTGAGACTTGGTTCAGTCAACTGTGGCTGGGCAATGAACTCACATACTAAAATATAGCTCCTATGAACCCAACATTCTCCCCAACCTCATCATTTGTCACTTTCTGCATATATGCCATTTCTCTCAGATATCAATAATGACTGTCTAGTGAGGAAACCATCATGAAGTTACATAAAAGCTTACTATTGTTCAGATAATTCTGGATAAACATTTAAAATCTTACCTATATACCAGTCATAAAACATTACAACATGGAAAGGAAAGCATAACACTTTCATATTAATAATAAAAATACATGATTTCAATAAAGATTATTCTTAACAGGAATGTACAAGACTGAAAATTTCAAAATGTAAATGTCACTGCAATAAAAGGGTAACATCTGATTTGTGTTTTAAACACTGAATTCTTAACTCAGTTGCTGCTATCCTATATGCCTCTTTCTTCTACTGCAACTTGTATAAAAAGTGACAGCAGTCATTGAAGTGAATCACCCAGCCTCAATGAGACAGACAGCAGATATTCATTTGCTAACTTAATGCTGTCATCTGCCTTTATATATGTTAGAACTAGAACTAATTGTTGAGGTAATGAATAAGTAAGAGAGGATTTAGGCAATCTCAGGAAAGACAGATTAGCTCCCAGAAGCCAGAGAACAATAAATCAAAGTGGGATCGAGGTCTGAAAAGTTGGCAGAAAGCAAATCATTGCATACATAAAATATTTTAGTTAAATACTATTCACTAGAGGAAATAAGTTCTGTCTGTTCCTAATTTGCAATTTGAGGGGAAATTGATAGATTTAGACAGGGAAACATTTGGGGATATTGTTTTATATACTTCACAGTGAAGCATCTTCATCTTATGGGTTTTCAGAATATTTATTCTATGGGTGATTTCATGACTATATTGTACTTTACTACAGATTTACACAGTTTTTGCATAGGTAATGAAAATCCTAAATTGTTACCTTATTGTTTAAATGTGTTATGTCATTGTAGTTTGCTAAAATTTATACTTTTAACTCACTAAATTTTTTTTTCTTTTTTGAAACAGAGTCTTGCTAAGTTGCAAAGGGCCTCACTAAGTAGCTGAGGCTGGCCATGAACCTGTGATCCTCCTTTCTCAGCCTCCCAGTGCTGGGATTACAGGCATGCACTACTACACCCAGCTAGCTAACTTAATTCTCCAAATAGTTTAAATTCATGAGGTTAGACATTGCTATTTTTCTTTTTTTTTGCCATTAAGCTTCAACTCTTTAACCCTGTGAAGGCGTCATATTTTTTAAGTCCTTATTTCTTCCAGGACAGTTACTTGTATATCACATGCTTAATATTCTGTGGCATTTCTTATTGAAGATGTTGGGAAATTTTCAATTATTTGTTCATTTGTAATTAAGGAAAATGGCCCATTGTTTCCTTATATTAGTTGATCCAAATATTCTTGTTTGGCAAAGTAGAGAATAAAAGTTATTTCAAGAACAAATTAAGTGGTATTTTCCCCCTTTTGTTTCAATTTGAATATATACAGTAACTCCTATGACTATGGTTGTAACAGCAGACATGTGCATGTATATTAAAATTCCCCTCTTGATAGAGGAGCTAATAAAATTTTAATAAGCATATTTGTGTCATCATCAAATTTTTTACAGACATTTTATCTTATGAACTGGTTCATACAGTTATTTTATCTACTCAATAAATTTGAATATGAACTGATTTCTAGCTTTTAGGATTTTCCATCTACATTTTAAATCAGGAGTCAGCAAATTACTCTGTAGACCAAATCTATAAAATTTATTTTTGTAAATAAAGTTTTATTGGAATACTGCCACACTTGTTCATTGAGATATTGTCTCTGGTTGGTTTGGCACTATAACAGAGTTGAACAGTTACAATAGAGTCTACATAGCCCAAAATGTTGATAATATTTATTATATATCACTTTAAGGGAAAAAATTGTTGAGAATTCTAATTTTCACTCCAAAGTATAAAGATTTTGGAAACTGTCACTCCTGTTCTTACAACTCCTGTTATTTCAGCTGAGCAAACTGGAAGTAATAAACTTTTCATGGACCCATCAAAAAACTAAGGTCACAGGGATAACTACTGTCTGCAAATCTGACAAGATTGGTGAATAATGAATCTAGTCAAGATTCTCTTACCTGAAACAGAAGCCACTGGAAATATTAATGCATAGAAACAGGGAAATAGTAATCTTGGCTAATTTCTGGAGACTGAGGAACATTATGACAATAAGAAAATCCTAGGGTCTTAAGAGGCCCTAAAGTTTGATGGGTTTACTTTCACTAAGTCTACCAGTATAAAAGCTGAGTAAGATACCTCTGAGGGTCTGTGAGGTAGCAGAAAAGAGTGACCTTTCTGAAATATGCCAAGAGTGTTCTTCGTAACAAAGGCCTACTCTCAAGGGGAAAATATGTACCAGAGATTTGTCCCACATGAAGGAAGGCAAATATCTGATACCAGCTACCTCTAGCTTTCCTTTTCTTTTCTAAGGCAAGTAAGCCAAAGAATGCTTTTGAAGGTTACAACCTAGAGACAGAGATTCCAATATTAAGAGATGTTGTGTGTATGTATGAATGTACCTTTTAATCTCACTATAATGTATAGTTATATTGCATGAATAACATTGTAAAAAAGATTGAACTTTTATATCTAAGTTAAGCTTTGATTGGTTGAAAAGAGTAGAAATTATTATACCTCTTTCACTACATCAAACAGGAATTTAGCATAGCAATAATTAGTTGACCAGAGATGAAAGAGTGACAAGACATACAAGACACACACTTCTCTGGAAGGGTACACAGAGAAGTGTAAAGTCAACTGGAGAGAAAGAAACAAGGGCACAAGGAAATTTTGAATACTCTGGTACTTATTCCCATAGAAAATATTAAACATAGCCCAACTTCTAGCTACATTACCATAGAACCATGCACAAAAAGCCCATTTTCTATAAAGAAAATGGTATGGTGCATATTGGGAATGAGTTTCGATAGCTTTTAGCCCTGTAGGATAGAGGAAAGGCTCTCTGCACACCAGGAAAAGAACTTCAGGAAAACATAAAGGGTGAATCCAGCAGGTATGGTTGCACAGGCTTATAATCCCAGTACTTGGGAGGCTGAAACTGGACAATATCAGATTCAAAGCCAGCCTCAGTAACATAGTGTTGTTCTCTGCATCTTACTGAGACTTTGTTTACAAATAAAAACAAAATAGGGCTGGAATATAACTCAGAGGTAGAATGCTTCTGGATTAAAAAAATGTGAACACTAGACATAGCAGTTACAGAAAGCCAAAGCAGAAGGAAAAACATAAACTGTTCTCCATGCCTGTGAATTTCCAGATCATCCAGCCAGGTTGCCCAGTGAATATTGCTGTGGCCAGGCAGATATTATCCAAACCACAACTGGTGGGGTCTGTAAATTTGCAGAGGAGCCTAGTATATGTTGGAAGTATGAAATTGCTGAGAATTTCTAGAGTTCCTAAAAAATCCTCAAATGTCAAGGAGACTATATCCATGGCATCCCAGGAGTTGTGATTACTGGTGCCACTAAACTTAGGCCCTATTGATAGGACATCAATTGGGTTTTCAGATATTAGCTTGATTACAGCTGGCTGTAGAAACTGGCTCCCCCACTAAGGACTAGAGATGCTGCAGCCCATTGCCTGTGAAGTGTATGCAGAACATTGTGTGTGTGTGTGTGTGTGGGGGGGTAAAGCAGGAATAATAGAACTCAAGCAAAGACAAAAAGCAGCCTCTACTGGTGGAGTCTGGGCCCCTGTAAGAGGCAGCCCTCAGGGTCTTGTATGGCCACTGTAGGAAGGGCCATAGTGGGCCTCACTGGAATAATAACACCTAGGCAAGTTTAAAATGCTACAACTTTTAGCTTTGTCTGGGATCTGTGAGAACAGAGGCCAGTGGCCATTCAGAAGCTGCTATACCAGCACCTCTTAAGACATACATTGAGGTAAATAACATTTACCCCCAGCACAGGATTCATAAAAAAGAGACAACAATTAGATATAGAATGGCTACACAAAGAGGAGAGGCAAACACAATAGAAATACAAATTTTAAAAATTCTGAAAACATAAGAAGGCTAGTAAGTAAACAATGAGCTACAACAATGGAAGTCACCACTAGAGAGGTGCTGAGAATGCCAGAATGTGATTCCAGTACTTGGGAGGCTGAAAGAGGCAGATTACAGGTGTAAATACTGCCTTGCCAAGTAGTGAGACTCTCAGCAACCCAGGGAGAGCCTGTTTAAAAATAAAAAAATAAAAAATATGGCTGGAGGTAGAGCTCAGAGGTAGAACTCCTTAGATTCAATCCTCAGTAAAACACACACACAGACATACACACACACAGACACACACACACACACAGACACACACACAGATGTTAGAAATGAGATGAGAGAAAGTCTATAGAATATGGAAGATCACACTTTATGTCAATAAAATGGTCCATGTCCTGAATAAGAATCAAAAGAGGCTGTAAAAGAAAAGAAGAACATAATGAAGTAAATAAAATCTTCAAAGAAACTACCTTTTGCAGATTAGACCACATAAAAAACAAATAACAAACACACAGTCAACAATGTAGAGAAGACAACTCAACATGACCAGAACTTTCAGAAGCTCTGGTATATTTAATGATAAAAGTTAAGAATAATAGACATATATGAGGGTCTAGAAGCCAAGAAAATTTAAAATCTTTTCATAGAAATAATATCAGAGAATTATCTAAATGTAGAAAATGACTTGGACACCCAAATACAGGAGACATTAAGAAGGCCAATTAGACAAGATAAAAAAAATTCCCACACTACATAATAATCAACATGAGTAATGTAGAGCTGAAGGTCAGAATAGTAAATGTATCAAGAGCAAATGGCTGGGAGATATTCAGTGGTAAATCAGTAGGAATCACTCTGTACTTCTCAAATCAGGTCATGAAAGACTGAAGAACCTAAAGCAATGTAATGCAAATTCTGAAAGAAAACAACTTTCAGCCAAGAATACTTTATCCAGAAAAGATACACCTCTACCATCTTGTACCCCATTAAGGCATATGACTACAATGTACCAATAATTTTTTTAAATCAAAGGAGAAATAAAAATCTTTTAATATAAACAGAAAGTAAAAAATACATGTCTACAAAACAGGCACTAGAGAAAATACTTAGAGATAAAACATAAAGAAGAAATAAAAAACATCAGAACCAAAGAAGGGATGAACTCCATGAAATGAACAACTAAGCAAGAAATAACTAACACTATATAAAGCAGAAACTATAAGTCAAAATCATAGAAAATAAAAATCATTTCTCAAAAATAAAATTGAGTGTCAAAGGTCTCAAATACCCAATTAAGAGACATAGACTGGCAAAAAAAATTAAAGAACTTAATTCAACTATATGCTGCCTGTAATCAACACACCTTATAAGCCAAGATATTTATAGACTAAAGGTAAAAGGATGAAAAAGGTATACAATGCAAATGGAGACCAAAAACAAGTAGGTGTAGCAACTCTCATATCCATAAAAGTAAACTTCAAGTCAAAACTTTTCAGAAGAGATGAATCAGATCATTTCTTAGTGATGAAAGGAACAATCCAACAAGTATATATTTAACAATTTTGTCCTAAATGTGGGTATAACCACTTTTATAAAACAAACTCTTCATGACATGAAGACTCAGATATATCCCAAATACAATATTTGCAGACTTCAACATAATTCTCACACTAGATCAGTCTTCCAACAAAAGATCAGTAAAGTTGCTTCAGACCTAACAAACATCATAATCCAAATGGGCCTATTAGACATAAACAGAACATTATACCCAACTACAGCTGAATACACATTCTTGTATTTGTATATGCATGGAAACTTCTCCAAAATATAACATATTCTAGGACACATAGCAAATACTAGCCAATTCAAAAATAGTAATATAATTTGTGGCATCGTTTTAGACCATAAGGGTATAAAAGTAGAAATCAACAATAGGAGGAATAAGAAAGCATAAGATTAGAAGGGCAAATAGCTATTTTTTAAAGTATAAACAAGAATGATAAATCCTTATCCAACCTAACAAGAAGAAATAGAATCAATTCAAATTATTCATTAAGTTATGAAAAAGGAGATAACATGGAAATCCAGAGGATCATAAAAATTTATTTTGAAAATTTTTACTCAAATAAATGAAAAATTTAGAAGAAATTGACAAATTCCTAGACACATACAGTCTACCTAAATTTAATCGAGGATGTAGAATACCAAAATTACCAATAGAAAGCAAAAAGACTGAAGCAGCAATAAAGAGCCTTCTATCAAAGAAAAGTTCAGATACAGATAGATTCATATTTTAACTTTACAAAACTTTGGCAGAAGATTTAAGCTCAATGCTTATCAAACTATTCCATGACCTAGAAAGAGATGGGATTCTCCCAAACTCATCCTATGAAGCCAGAATCACCTTAATACTGAAACCAAATAAAGCCAACTAAAGAAAAGAAAATTAAAGTCCAATAAACACAATACTAATAATAAACATTTTTAAATCACTTAAAGAATAGTATACACCATGACCAAGTCAGTTTCACTCCAGTGTTGCAAGGCTGGTTTAAGATATACAAATCAGTAAGTGTAATTCACCGACAAAGAGAACTAAGAACAAAAATCACACGATCATCTCAATAGATGCCAAAAATGCATTTGACAAAATCCAATGTCCATTCAAGTCAAAACCCTGCAGAAAATTGGGACAGAAGAAACCTTCCTCAACATTATAAAATCACATTAGGATAAGACCAAATCTAATATCATACTGAATGAGTAAAAAACTATAAGAATTACCTGTAAAAATAGAAACAGAAAAGAATTCTCACTATCATCACTCCTTTTCAATATAGTACTAGAAATTCTAGACAGAGCTATAAGCAAGAGATGGAAATCAAAGAAATACAAATAGAATAGGAACTGAAGTTATCTCTAATTGCAGATGACATGATACTAAGAAGAGCCTAAAAACTCAACCAAAAAACTTCTGGAGCTAGTAAGTCAATGTAGCAAAGTAACAGGATACAAAATCACTCTATCTACAAAATAAATAGGTTTTCTTTATAATAACCATAAATTGACTGAGATAAAACTCCGGGAAACAATCCCATTCATAAAAGCCTAAAAAACTAGGAATAAACCTAACTAATAGACTAAAACACCACTAAAGAAAGTGAAGAAGATCATAGAAGATGGAAAGATCCCCCATGCTCTTGGATAGGCAGAATACGTGTTAAAATGGCCAGTCTATCAAAAGTGATCTACAGATTCAGTATGATTGCTATTAAAATACCAAGGTCATTCTTCTCAAAGATATAAAAATCAGTCTTAAGAGTCATATGAAAAACAAAATACTTCAAATATACAAAGCAATTCTCAGCAATGAGAACCATGTAGGAGGCATTACCACATCTGACTTCAAACTATACTGCAGAGCTATAGTAATAATAATAAACATGCTATTGGCACAAAAAAACCCACATAGGCCAATGAGACAGAATAGAAGATTCAGAAATGAATCCACACACTTATAGCCAATTGACTTTTGAAAAATATACCAAAAACATGCTGGAAAATGACAGCATTTTAATTAAATGGTGTTGAAAAAAGTGGTTATCCATTTGTAGCAAAATGGAATTAAACCTCAACCCCTCACCATGCATGAAAGTCAACTGAAATTGGATCAAAGACTTGGAAATTAGTCCAGAGACTTTGAAATTACTAGAAGAGGGCATAAGACCAATGCTTCAACATATAGGCATTGGTAGAAACTTTCTCAATAAGACCCCGAAAGCATAAGAAATTAAAATGAAAATAAATAACTGCGATGGCATTAAATTAAAAACTCCTATACGATAAAGGAGATCATGAAGAACCCTAAGAGAAAGCGAACAGAGTGGGAAAAGCTCTTTGTAAGATATTACTCTGATAGGAAATTAATATCTAGAATATACAATAAACTTAAAATGTGTAACACTAAGAAACAATCCAGTAAATATGTGCAAACTAAATAAACACTTAACAAATGAAGAATTACAAATGGCCAATAAATATATAAAAAATGCTTAAAATCATTAGCGATCAGAAAGATGCAAATAAAAACTACAGTGAGATTTCATCTAACCTCAATTAGAATGGCAATCATCAAAAATACAAAGTAAAGCCAGGCATGGTGGCGCTTGCTTGTAATTCTAGCATTTGGGAGGCTGAGACCAGAGGATCCAGTTTGCGGACAGCCTCAGCTACTTAGTGAGGCCCTCCGCAACACAGTGAGACCCTATTTCAAAATAAAGAATAAAAAAATTGGGCAGCGGGTGTAGCTCAGAGATCAAATTCCTCTGGGTTCCATCCCTAGACCTGCAAAATAAATAAATAAATAAACAAACAAACAAACAAACACAAACTATCGGCAGGGTGTGGTGATGCATGCTTGTAATTCCAGCATTTGGGAGGCTGATACAGGAAAATCACAGTTCGAGGACAGCCTCAGCTACTTAGTGAGGCACTCTGAGGAGTAGGAGGATATAATTGGGACTGTCTGGGTATAATATAGGTCTAAGATTACATGTAGACCTTTATTACACTGAAGAGAGTAATAAAAAATAGGACTGGTGGTGTAGCTTAGAGGTAGAATGCCTTTGGGTTCCATCCCTAGGACTGCAAAAAATAAAAAAATAAAAACTATCATTAATGTTGGCAAGGATATAGGGAAATAGGAACTCTGATACTCTGTTGATAAGATTGCAAATATATGCAGCTGCTTTGGAGATCAGTGTGTAGATTCCTCAGAAGATTAGGTATCACAACCATATGATACAATTATACAAATTCTGAGTATCTTACCAAAAGAATTGCAACTATACTACTTTAGTAATTCATGCATATCTATATTTATAGCAACAAAATTCACAATAGCCAAATTATGGAACTAGCCTATGTGTTGATAAACAGATGTCCATAATTATAAATCATGGGATAGACACACAGATTATACTCAGTCATTAGGAAGAACAAAATTATGCCATTTGAAGGAAAATGGATAAAACTAGAGAATATTATACTGAGATCAGTTAGTCACAAAATATGAATGGTCATATGTTTTTCCCTCACATGTGGCAGGGAGAAACAGAGACAAAAGAAACTCCAGGCAAAGGAGAAACTCTAGTGGAATGATAGAGGGCCCATAAGGGAGGGAGAAAGGTACAGGGAGGGAGATCTGATGAAAGAAACATGTTATATGACATGATGCACATATAAAAATTTTCAGTGCCAATCTCAATTTTATGCATGACATTGGGGAAGGAGTAGGAGAGGAGCTAGGAGAAGCTCATCAATTGTTGTGTGTGTGTACATATGTCTCTATCATTTTAAATTTCATCATATGTGACTACAATGAACCAATAAAAATGAAAAATTCTATTATTCTCAACTTCTATTGTCAAGCGAACCATGTTCAACTTTTAATAAGATATCAAAAAAACATTCTAAAAGGAAAGAATAAAGGTCTGATATCAGAAGCACATTCAGATATATGAAAATAAAAATGTTAAGGAAAATAGAGGGCAAAAATACCTTACCTGTAAAGGGACAAGGATAAGAATTACAACATACTTCTTGCTATAAATTGTGCAAGTAAGAAAAGGATGGAGTAAAATATTTAGGGTTAAATGAAATAAACAGCGATTCAGAAGCTAAATTGAATAAAAATATTATTTAAGAGAGAAAACAAATATGTTCTTAAATAAATAATAATACAGGGCTAGGTATATAGCTTAGTGGTAGATCACTTCTATAGCATTTAAAAATCCTGGGTTTAATCCCAAACAATGCCAAAAATTTTCAAGGATTTCTCACCAAATACATGTCTTATAGGAAATGTTGAATGTTAAAGATGTTCTTTAGGGAGAAGAAAAATGATATAGGTCAGAGACTTGGATCTGTGCAAAGAGAGAGTGTTGGAGAAGGAATAAATAGGGACAAAATATAATTTATGATCTTTTAAAAACTAAAATATAGTTCTTTGTTTAAAATATTAAGAGCAATAATGTATTGGGGGATTACAGAACACAGGTGAGTTAACTATATAACAGAAATATCTTCAGGGGTAGGAGGACAAAATTTGGAATGTCAAGGTATAATAGATATCTAAGATGACATGTAGACCTTTATTACACTGGAGACAGTATAATGTTATTTGAAGGTAGATTTATATTAGTTAAATATATATGGAGCAAACTCTAGAACAACCACTAAAAAAGTACAAAAATAAGTATAATTGATGTTTTGAGAATGGCGAAACATTGAATCATATAGAATGCTTAATTAAAACCATGGAAGTCAAGGGAGAGGCTAAAAATGAAACAAAAAGCAAATGGAATCAATAGAAAATAGTTAGAAACATGGTAGATATTAATCCTACTATAGATAGATCAATATTTTTTTTTCTTTTGAATAGTGGTGGTTTAACCCAGGGGCATTCTACCTCTGAGCTATTTCCTCAGCCCTATTTCAGTTTTATTTTGGAACAGGCTCTTGTTAAGTTGCTGAAGCTAGCCTTGAGCCTATAATTGCTTAATATGCAAAAAGTATAAATACACAAATTAAAAACAGAAGTCAAAACTGATTAAAAATTTCAACTATATATTATTTATAGGAAATTCACTTTAAATGAAAAGATATTTATGTATCTTTAAATGCAAATATTTATATATCCTTCTTAATTTTTGTTTTGGTGCATTATAGTCATACATCTTAATGGGGTACAAGATTGTAGAGGCATACTTGCACACATCACTTACTTAGCCCTTCCCCAATTCCAACCCCATTCACTCCTCCAACCCTTCTTCACATGTTTGGCTTAGTGATTGACTTTGATATGTTTACGAATATGCATCATGTACATTAGGAAATTTCCCTCTTCCTCCCTCCCATCCCCCTCAGTTAGGTTGCCTTATTTACTCATGTATGGTTTCTCCTTCCTCATCTAGAGTCCTTTCTATGACCCTTTTTCTCCCTAGCTTCTGCATATTATGGGGATAATCTGATATTTTATATATCTTTAAATGCCTTTAAATATCTTTAAATGTATATATACACATTAAAGGAATGGATTCAGGCATTGTGGCACATACCTATAATCACAGTGTTAGGGAGAGTGAGACAGGAAAATTACAGGTTCAAAGTCAGTCTCAGCAACTTGGTGAGGCCCTCAACAACTTATCAAGATCTTTGTTTCAAAATAAAAAATAAAATAGGACTGAGGTTTAGCTTGGAGGTAGAATGACCGTAGGTTAAATCTTCAGCAACTCACATATAAAGAAGTGAAATGGAAGAAGAGAGGCTAATACTATTTTTAAAAATGGAGTACTGATTGACTTTGTTATGAAGCCAAACATGAGAAGGATGGAGGGGGAAGGAAATGGGGTGGAAATTGGGGAAGGGCTAAATAAGTGATGTGTGCATGTATGCCTCTATCATCTTGTACTCCATTAAGATGAATGACTACAATACACCAATAAAAAATGGAGTGGCTATATTAATTTCAGATAAAACTAACTTCAGGAATGAAAAAATCAAGAGTAAAAAATAATTCTTCTATCTAATGAAAAGGAATAAATTTTCCAAGAAGATATAGCAACACTAAATATGTGTGCAACTAGTATAGCAGTATAGTAGTTTCAAAATACTCATGGAAAAATAGAAAAATAGAAAAATCAGAGAAATCCTATATTATAGCTTGATTCTTCCATATTTCCCCCATTTAGTAATTGCAAAGTTAAGCAAGCAGAAAATAGGTAAAATTAAACATTTTACAAGCATAAAGAAAGGCACTATGCAGTAGTAAATGAATAAAATTTCAAAGAAGATTGAATAATACTAAATATATATATGCATTTACATAGCATAATTCCCAACTAAAGTTTGGGCTCCAAATACTGACTTATTTCCAAAAATCAAATAATAAGATGGGGAAAAAGAGTAATGTTAGGATAGAAAAACATGTCAAACTTTACCTTGGCCAGATGATCAAGAGTTAGAATTAACACAAAGTCATAAGTGATAGTAGGCACTTATTATATACTGTAGTAAAAATGACACCTCTGCGGTCTTTAACCTCTAAGGTCTTTCTTTACAAAATTTGTAACTTCAGTCTAATCATAAGAAAATATGAGACATATCTCAAATGAAAGGTATTATATAAAATATCTGATTAGTAATTTTTAGAATTCTCAAAGTCATCAAAAATGTGGGATTCTGGGAAACTGTCATAATTTAGAGGAGCTAAAAGAAACATGACAATGAAATAGAATGTGGTAGTCTGGGGAGAAATTGGCACAGGAAAAGATTTTAAATATAAACTAAAATACAAATAAACTATGTAATTTTAACAATATGTATCAGTATCAGTTCATAAATTGTTATAGATGTATTACACGAATGCCACAAGTCAGTAACAGGGAAAACTGTGAGGATATATGGTATCATTCTGTTTTCTCTCTTTATGATATCTCTGTATACCTAAAACTCCTTTAAAACAAAATGTTAAAAGCATGTTGCTGGCGTACATGCACACATCACTTATTTAGCCTACTTTAAATGAAAGAAATGTGGACGTGATTGGTTTGCACATTTTTGGGGGGAGGATTTTTAAAAACTGAATTTGTTGAAGAAAAATAACAAGATGGTTTCAGATTATCCCCAACAATTTGAGAGTCAGTTTAAGCCTTGATTCCTATCTGTGGGAAATTATTTCTTTAGGCGTGGGAAGACAGCATATTGCATAGCATAGAAAATTGGAAAGAAATAGACAAAAATATTATGATATTCAACCCAAAACAGTTCCTTGTAAATATTTGATAGGGATTCATTACATATATTTGTTACTTTTAAAATTGCAATTTGAATTCCTGATTTTTATTGTATTTAAAAAGAGAAATGTTTATATACAAATTCTTATCAAGAAATGGAATTAAATACAAATAAAGGACCCTTCTGAATAAAGGCAAAAATTGGAGAAAATTTATTGCATGAGGTAAAAGCAATGGAAAATTTATTGCTCTTTTGAAGCAACCCCACAGAGTTAATTCTTCCATGGTGCTGAAGGCTTTTGCTTTGAAATTCATTTTATTGACCTAAAGCTTAAACTGCAGGGTGACTCAAGGATAATTGACAGGAGGGAGAGAGCATCATGCTAGCATTGTCACGTATGCCCTCACTCAGTCCCTTGTTAAAAGATGCATTATGTAAATGTATCCCCCACTGAATTTTGTTAGCAATTTTTTTTTTTTTTTTGTCCCTGGTAAGGTATTACCTACATTTGCCGAAGAGGTAGGGGGAAACCCACTCTTTCAAAAGGTTCAGTGATTATGTCTCCACACTTTCATTTCAGCCTGAAATTCAAGCCCACATAAAAGGTTCCAAAACCTAAAGATAGTTTTACTTTTTACCTGACTTATGTGTATAATGTGGGTTTAGAAAAAAATAAAGCATATCTAGAAGCCGAAAATAGATGTGATTAAACTTTGAAACATGCTTCTTTGGTGAAATTGGTCGCTAAAGTGACTTTGGAATACAGTGATGTATCTGCAAAATCAATCTTCATTCTACAAGCCAGAGAAATGATCAATTATCCATCCAGTTATGTATCGCCAACCCAAACATATACAAATCACAGATGTAGAACTGTGAAGTAATGGATATCACAAAAGCACATTAGGCATCCGGCTATTCCTTAGTTAGATAAAACTACTTAAATTAAAAACTATGGAAATTAAAGGGGATATAGTTATATATTTGATAAAGTAAACTATTTCTCATGAAACATTTTTGTCTATGAATAATTATTATAAATCATATAAAATCATTGCTGGAAGAAAACAAGTAAGTGGTAGACTTTTATGAAAAACAGGCAAGTTATGAATAAATGATAAATGTCTATGATTCACCTTTGAGTGGATGGTTACCCATGCCTTCATATCAGCCTTTACTAATAGGAGCCCCTGAGAATTTGGTTTTGTGGCTTAAGGCCATAGAGAAAAGCCAATCAATAGTGAAGGACACATCAAAACTAGTTGGAAAAAGTCCACTTCATCCTTAAGTTTTAAACATAAAAGAGTATCTTTTGACTCTTCATTCATAGTGTGTTTTCCTGACATTAATGAACAAATGCATTCTCATTTTAGAGTCCTAAAATCTTTCCTATTTTTCTTTTCAACATCAACATTTGTAAAAGAAAAAGTGACTCGAACAAAATAAAGTTGATGGCCTTTGCTCTCACCTTGACTTTTAACCTGTGTTCTCCAGAACCCTGAGCTATATTGCAAGTCAGTTTCTTTTAACCCTGAGCATGCTCCATGTAAAACAGCTAACACTAAATGAATCCGAATCCTACAATTTAAGGGCACAAACATTTTTTCAGGAAGGCAGAGGCTTGAAAGTTAAAATCCTGAATAAAACTTTTCCAATTTACATTTTAAAAGTTGGTTTATTTATTTATTTATTTATTTGGTGATACTGGGGGTGGAAACCAGGGGCTTTTCTACCTCTGGGCTATACTCCCAGACCTATTTTATACTATTTGGAAGCAGAGTCTCACTAAGTTACTGAGAGTCTCACTAAGTAGCTGAGGCTGGCTTTGAAACTGTGCGATCCTCCTGTCTCAGCCTCCCAAGTGCTGCGATTACAAATGTGTGCCACCATGCCCCGCCTTGAAAAGTAATTTGAAATGCTTTTGTGTAGTTAAAGAATACTTAAACATCTTTATTTTCACTTAAAAAAGAGGGGAAAGAAGGAGGATTTGACTAAATATAGGTACAAGCTCAGTGTCAAAACTTAGCCATCCAAGGAGGGAAGGACTTATTAACCAGAGATAATCAACTAAGGCTTTCGTGTCACATAGCTGTGGAATGGAGCCATTATGTCTTCCCTGGGAAAGCTTCTTCCCTCATTGCTCAGCTTATTAGTATGCAGCTGGAAAATACCAGCACAGAGCATGCCAAGGCAGACAAAGAAATGACTCAAGGGAGATTTAAACTCCCTGACTATACATATTCCCATAAAGTTTAAAGAACATAACTATTCACAGCGGGGTAAAGCCCCACAGTTTTCTTTCAGTGAAACAATCCACATTACCCCTGTGGCTAAAATGATGAGAAAATGAATTTGAAAATATCTGCAGAATGGCGCTAATGTCTTTGGTCAAGAAGTAATCGTAGGAACTTTCATTTTTCCTGACCTACAGCTAATTCCTGATACCAGCTGGCTTAGAGAGGTTGTGACTATAACATCAGACTGGGGAGATCTGGATCTTACCCATACTTTTTAATCACAATTTTTCTGCAGTGAAAAAGAAGCAGAAGAAGGTGGCCATTGTTAAAAGAAATATTTAAATACTCAAAACCAATTTTTCTTTTATGTATTTGGATATTTTGGGATAAATTGTTGTCATTTTTAAAAAGCTTCCTGGCAGTATCAATGACAGTAATCTCACATTAAGTGGCATTATTTGGCAGGTTGTGTGCTAACCAGCTTCATGTACATGATTCACCTAATTCTAACAAATCCCTAAGAGGATAATATTATGGGCACTTCACAGATGAGGAAACAGTCTCACAGAGGTAAAGATTCTGTTTTACAAAAGCATTCGTTTTCACCTGATCAAATTAAAATGTGCAGGACTGGGCAACTAGGTTGCTTTAGCTTGATAGTGACAGAAGCATGATACTGCAAAGATCGGAAATAAAATTTGGTAAATCATTGGATTGACTTTTGTGAAACCATGGTCTCATTTTTTTTAAAGAATAGCTTGCATTACCTGTTCACAAAGTAATTTACCTTGCTTCTGCTAAACAATTAGCACAACCCTGACTTATGTTTCCTTATTTCACTTTTTTGGAATGGTTCTATATTTTTCTGGTTTACAAAGAGATAGCATATAGTATTATTGAAGGAAGACTCAATTACATTTTGAAGAAAAGTGGACTATACAAATATGAATTAATAAAGGCTGAAGCCCTTATTTGAGCAATAATCAAATACTTCTTAATTTAATAGATAATAAGAAAACTTTACATATATGCCTATATATGAGTACATATGTATATATGTACACATAATATACATATGTATATATAGATTATGTATGAATTAAATGTAACTTTCATTAGAAATTAAGTTACCATAACCCAAAACTCTAAGCTGATATAGCTTAAGAGTTTAATATTAATTCAAAACATGAAAATATTTCCAGAGTCTACAAAAAGGAGAGACCGTTGAAAATGAATAATTTGAAGATTGTTATATTGCTTTATTAACATAGAATATATTTTCTAGCATCACTTTCAAACTAGCAAATATAAATAATTTAAATGTTTTATAGCATTTTATTTTTAAGTTAGAGAAATAAAATTAAAGGAATACAACTAAGTTTTAATTTTGGTTTATAAAGGAAATCATCTATCAGATATTGAACACATTCTTATGCTTGAGAACATAGTTTACATTTCTCCATTAACATGAGGTTATTGCAAACTGTGGCTTTAATTGTAGCTTTTCCGAATTGCTTGAGTGACCACTTTGGACATAATTTAAGAGTATTCATGTAATCAAGCTTTGTACCAGAAGTGTTTCCTCATAGTGCTAACAAGGGCATGAGCTGACATTTGGTTTGGAGGATATGACCAGAATGGTTAACATGCTGTTGCCACCTCTGCTCTCTTGAATCATTATTTTACTTTTTTAAGTATCCAAAGCAATTAAAAAATGAACTAAATGAAGAAATCTTTGAAATTAGAGAAAACTTCTCCACTTTAGTATTTGAAAGCAGAGTGTTGTTTTTTCTTATGGCAGTTTTTTTATAGAAATGTTCTCTGGGTTTTTAATGGGTGAAAATGGAGTAGGTGTGTTCAGTCTTATTTTTTAATTTGTGCATTGTAATCATACATCTCGATGAAGTTCAGGGTGATAGAGGCATGCATGCACACAGCACTCACTGAGCTCTTCCCCACTTTTGCCCAGCTGTACCAAAGTAATCTTAAAGATTATCCTGTAGGATGGCAAAAAATTCACTTTGATGTTGTTTTACATCTTGAAAAAAATCTATATTTGATAGAGTATAAAGGAAAAGATGATAGGAAATGCTGCTTACATTTGAAAAGTATTGGAAGATGCTGGGACTTAATATTCTTCATTCGAATATAGAAATGATGCTTCAAGAGAACTGTGTCCTAAAGCTCTTTATGTTTACTAAAACTGATTCCATGATAATACTTCTTTTAGGTTGGTGTTTACTTCTAAAACAAAGCAAGGAGATGTCTGGGGAAATGGGTAGAAATGCGATATTTCTCAATTGTTTTAGTCATGATCAGTTTCTTAGGCTGGGTCATGGGTGCCTGTGGTATCCAGTTAGGGCAGTGTTCAAAAGTTACTATCTCTTTCTTACGGTGTCTAATTTTTCTAGTATTATTTGTTGAAGTGGCTATTTATACTCCATTAAATTGCACTTTCCCTTCATAAAATATAAATTAGACATATCGTATGTTTCTATTTTTAGGTTCTCTTTCTATAACATAGATTTATGTTTCTATTTCACCGTAATTACCACACTGTTTTGTTTACTTTAGCTATATGTTAAGCTTTAAAATCTGGTGGAGTGGTTCTAGCATTTTATTCTTTGGCTTCAAGATTTGTTTAATCTACTGCTTGTATTTTCCAAAGTTAATTTTAGAATAAGCTTATGTATGTACACAAAAACTTTTGCTAGGGTTTTAATAGGAATTGCTGTAAACCTATAGATCAACATGGGGAGAATTAACATCTCTTCTATGTTGTCTTCCAATCCATTGATGTGGTATTTATGATTTCAAATATTTGAGGAATAATATTTATAACCTAGGATTCTATGTCCAATTATGCAGTTATAATTATACAATTATAAGGCTTTATTGCATGAAAAAATCTCAAGAATATTTTCTTACTATTTCTCAGCCCCGTTTCTCAGAAAGGTATTATAGAATATGGCCCAACAAAATGAGAGAAAATAAGAAATGGTTTCCAGAAAATAGGTTTTCTAACATGGAAAGAAGTAAAGTGAATTTCAAGATTAAAAACAAAAGAGAGGATAGGTGTCTGTCAGTTGGTGAATAGATATATAAGATGTGATACATACACACAATGGATTTTTACACAGCCATAAAGAAGGGCAAAATTGTATCATTTGCAGAAAAAGGTATGAAACTGCAGGATATAATGCTACCAGTTTCAGAAGATCAAGGGATGTATGGTTTCATTAATATATAAGCTAAAGAGAAAATAGGAAACATAAGGGACTTTAATGTAGAAAGAGTCTTGCAGAGTAGTAGAAGGTGTTTGGGAAAGGGGGTTAGGGACAGGAAGAGGGAGGATTGAAGAAGGAAACAGTTCAAATAATGCTTCGGCAATAAGTGAGGTTATTACTGCCAATCTCACTAACGTGTGGGGAGGAAGACGGGGAGCAGGTGGGATGTGCAAAGAAATGTATTAAGAGCTATGTACATGTATGTTTGTATCACATTGAACCTATGATGTATAATTGCAATGTACTAATAAAAGTATAAAAATGTGTACCTCTTTAAAATGTCAATCATATCTTAATAAAGTGGTTCTAGAAAAGCAGAGAATGCACATTGCTTGCCATCTGACTCTAAAACATAAAGATACTGAGATGAAACATGTAATAATATATTTTACATTAAAGACGTTGGGATTTCTACTGATACTCTTCCAGATACACTTACAAATTTTACTAGAACATACATAGTGCTCTCTTCCTGATTAAATTTTTTAAACAAAAACTTGTTTAAAAAATAAAAACAAATACACAAAAACAAAAATTGTATATATTTATAAAGTACTATGTGGTATTTGAATATATTTATATTGTGTAATATTTAAATCATGTTAAATATATCTGTAAACATTTATCTTTTACTTACTCAGGAAAAATTCAAAATGTTTCCTTCTAGTTTTTTGAAAAATATACGATGCATTTTGACTATTTATCATTACCCAAGAGCACATTAGAACTTCTTACTGCCATCTAACTATAACTTAGTTTCCATTGATCAGCTTTTCCCTATCCTGTACCTTCCCTTTGTTCTCCCTGACTTCTGGAAATGATTATTCTTCTCTTAAATTTTATGAGATCAACTTTATTAGATTCCACATATGTGTTAGATCACACGGTACATGTGTTTCTGTGCCTAGCTTATTTGTCTTATTATAACTATCTCGTTTCATGAAAGTTGCAAATGGCAGAGCTATTCTTTTATTTTAGTGTGTGTGTGTGTGTGTGTGTGTGTATACCGAACTCAGGGGAATTCCACCTCTGAGATATACACCTTCAGTCCTTTTATTTCTTGCCAAGGTCTTGACAGGTTGCTGTGAGTCTAAGTTGCTGAGGCTGGCCTTGAACCCTCAGTCCTCCTGTCTCAGCTACTCAAGTCCTGGGATTACAGGAATGTACCCACATTAAATTATTTTTAATTGTTATTTAAAAGCATAGTGATTTTTGATAAATGTATAAATTTTATAATGTTTAAATCATGGTAAACATATCTCTTGGCCTAAAGACTTATAATTTCTTTTTAAAATATCTAAGTATTTATTATTTTTTCATATACACATGTATTGGGAATATATACAAATCAATATGTTTATAACCATTAAATTATCTTAGGGCACATATAAACTATAAAGAACAGTGGGTTTCATTGTGGCATGTTTCTACATGTTTATAATACAGTTTGATCAAATTTATACTCAATTACCTCCCATTACTTTACCATACCCAATCCTCTTTTTCTTTTTTTTAAATTTTTTATTGGTACACTGTATTCATACATCATAGTGGGATACAAACTTTTGTAGACATACATGCACACATCACCCAGTCAGCCCCCACCCAATCCCCACCCCATTCCCTCCACATCCCTCCTTCCCATGCTTGGCTTAGTGGTTGACATCTAGTATTATAGCAATTTATCCAAAATTAAAAATGATAATCTCACATAACAGTTTCATTTGTCTGATACCAAGCTTTTGATAACTTAAAGATAACATTTCAATATTTCTTTTTGCTTTCTTCTTATCAGAGAATATTTTTTCTTTTCTTTTTTTTAGGTGAAACTATCATATATTTATATATTTATTTTTCAGAAAAAATTCTATCCTAATATAGAATATGGTCTCTAGATACCCAAAACGATCTCGAAAAAGAACAAAGCTAGAAGCTATATATTTTCTGATTTCAAAACATATAAAGCTACAATAATTGAAACAGTGTAGTACTGTTCTAAAGGCAGATATATAAACCATTGGAGTTAAATAAAAGCCTAGAGCTAAATTCTTTCATATATTGTCAAGTTATTTTTGACAAGGTTTCCATGAACATTTGGTGAGGGAAATAATAATCTTTTAACTAAATATTGTTGAAAAATAATAATTACATGAAAGAATAAAATTGGACCCTTACCTAATATCCCATTCAATCAGTAACTTTTAACTCTGTTTACATTGTCTTTGGATATACAATTTTTTTAGGGAGTTTGTATACTCTTCTGTTGCCTGTGCCATTGAAATCATATCCAAAAAATCACTGCCAATTTCAATGTTGTGAAGAGTTATGACCCAGATTTTCTTCTAAAAGTTTATAGTCTTAAGATTTATATTTAGGTCTTTTATCTATTTTGAGTTAATATTTGTATATGGGATTAGGTAAGGGTCCAATCTTCTTTTTCTACACCATCTCCCCCTTTTACATTCATGACACATCTCCCTTTTTACTTCCTCTAGTTTATATACTTGGAAGAAAATATGTGATATTTGTCTTTCTATATCTGGCTTATACCATGATGCTCTCCAGTTCTATTTTCCTGCAAATTATAACTAAGTTATAACTAGATGGTTAATGACTTCCACTAAAGAAACTTCTAAAAGATGGTGTCCATTAAGAAGCAAAATGATCATGAAAAAATACTATGGACAAATCAAAAATAAAAAGCAAATAACACAAACATTAATATAAAGCAAAACAATTATAGATAGAATTATAATACAGGAAACATAGCATTTAATGTGGTAAAGATGTCTTCACACTTAACATGTTTCAGAGCCTTTTTATTGTTTGTTCAAAGAATAAGTTAGCCATTGTACTTGAAGATACTGATAGAAGTTATGTTCTTTTTAGGGAAGATTTTTATTTTTTTCTCCCAGGCACCTGGGTGCATTACTACCTAGTACAGAACTAGTGTTATTCCTTGGATTATGGTTTTTTGGACCATACAGAAAATATAAATTAAGGCCCAAACACATTTTAGGAGAGATTAATCTACCTGATTTATTCATATCCAAAATTTAGACGTAGGAGATTTTCCTTGCTATCTTCCTTTGTAAAGCACATTTAAGGAATATTTTCACTGAGTGTGTAAACCTTGAGCCAAGGTATATTTGATAACATTGAATTTGGTTCTACATATTTCATGAATCTTCAGCTCCTATTTTCCTTATGTGGCTAAAGCTGTTAAGGAAAACACTGGTTTGAGAGGTGACTTACATCTCTAGAGTCACTGATTTACTTTATTATTATTTGTTACCTCTGAGGATTTCACCTATTATCTTGCTGACTTGTTCATATATTTTCAAAAAGATTCTTCGTCTGTTTTTGCTTCTTTTCTATAGGAATTTGAAGGCATCTATTGTGTCGCTTCCAAATTTTTCAGAAAAGAATTCTAAAGAGAGGATATATAGATCTTAAAGCAATCTGGATCAATACCCTGAGGCAGGTTGAATAACATTACCTCTTTATTTTAAGCTTCCAATTCACAGGAGAATAATCTCAGAAATATACTAAAACCTTTCAAAGTCTGTTTTTCTGGTGACACACACACACAAACTTTCTGTGCCGGGAACGGTGGCACATGCTTGCAATTCCAGTGGAGACTGGAGGATCATGGTTCGCAGACAGCTTCAGCTACTTAGTGAGGCCCTTCGCAACTCAGTGAGACCCTGTTTCAAAAATTAAAAAGACTAAAAACTAGGGCTGGAGGTATAGCTCAGAGGTACAATGTCCCTGGGTTCCATCCACAGTACTGAAAAAAAAAAAAAAACTTTCTCTTCTCAAGAGACTTCTGTACTAGCAATTTTTTTTTAGTGAGTGTGGAAGCTTCTTTGGGTAAGAAAGTGTTAATGTACATTTATTTAAACAGTTTTTAACAATATCAATTACATAACCAATGAATTCTTAGAGATTATATTGGACTGAAAATCTGTGACAGTGAATTTTATAAATTTTTGAATAAAATGATTATGCATATAAAAAGTTTAGGATTAAATTCATTTTTTACCTTCTTACTGATAATATTTAAACCCTCCAAGTCTGGGTGAAAATATCTACTTCTATCATAATCTT
Source organism: Muscardinus avellanarius (assembly GCF_963383645.1). Taxonomy (NCBI): domain Eukaryota; kingdom Metazoa; phylum Chordata; class Mammalia; order Rodentia; family Gliridae; genus Muscardinus; species Muscardinus avellanarius. The sequence continues at coordinate 16,517,900 of NC_137792.1, forward strand.
CAAAATACAGGATTTGTATTCTCTTACTGGATATGTTTTAATAAGCCTTTGATATAAAAGGGCAATTTATAGAATTCAAATCTCTGAAGAATGACTCCATTTGTTAAATGAAGTTCTCCTTTAGTAAACAATAATTTCATAGAACAACTGTTTTATGAAAAGTGAGGAGATACATTAATGTAGTCATTATCTATACTCCTGTTGATTACTTCTGTTTAAATCATAATTAAGCCCTGAAAAAATAAGAGAGTGACTGAGACACTGGCTAAAGGCTTGAGATCTAGATTATATTATTAAATTGGGTTTAATCTCAGATATGTAAAGAGTAGTTATATGAACATGGGAAAATTTATCAACTTCTCTGATGCTTGGAGATCTGGAATATGCATGAATTTCTTGTCATAAAATTAAAATAGTATCTAATTAAGGAATGGGCCCTAAATTTATCTGGATCTACTGTGTTAAGACTACTCTAGCTTAATATTTTTTTTCTTCATAAAGGTAATATACGGTCAGTAGATGGGGGAATACAAATTTTGCCATTGTCTCTAAAGATTAATGATGAATTGTAAAACTTTGTCCCTAATGATTAATTATTCAGATAGGATAGACATGTATATCTATTCTGTTTCAACAGTTTTTTATCACATTTGTACATTAATTATATGTAAAAATGCCTTTTCTTGTTTTGGGCATGGTGGCACACGCTTGTAATCCCCACGTTTGGGAGGCAGAGACAGGAGGATTGCACAGGTTCAAAGCCAGCCGCACTGGCTTAAGAGACCCTGTTTCCAAATAAAAAGTATAAAATAGGTCTGGGAGTGTAGCCCAGAGGTAGAAGGGCTTCCAGGTACCCCAGTACCACCAAAAAATAAGGCTTTTTCTTTTTGTAAATCCCCACAACTTTATCTATATTGAGTTGCCCTCAGAATCCTTCATGAAGTATTTTTATACCTTATGAAAATGATTCCCAAGTAGTATGATTCCAAATCTTAGGCAAAAAAATACTATACAAATCTAAATAACAGGTTTACTTCTCAATGAGACTCTTTCAGTAGCCCAACAGCCAGCATTTTTTAAGTTTGCAAACTTTCTGTAACTAAACACAGGTTATGTGACAGCTTCTATTATTTGCCCAATAACAGCTCTTGTATGCTCCTCCTTGTTAGGACCTATGCCAATGTTTGATCACAGCTGTGAGCAATCTAAGTCAAAAAGGAAAATGATTAATTGGGGGAATCAAGTCATGAAGCTTTGGATGCTTGCCAGGGAATTGATGAAGGACCTAGATTAATACCTGAAATCATAACTTTATCCAACACCTATAAAACCCAAGATGTAAAATATGATATGTTCCGTGACGGCAATGATCCCTCCCAGCCAGCAAAAAAAAGACTATTAAGACTTGTTTAAGTAGGCTTTACTCAGCATGATTGGCTCTTATATAGCAGGTGTGATGTCCCTCTGTGTGATAACTCCAGTGAAAATTGAATTTGGACCTTACTTGATAATACATACCAATTAACTCTTTATTTTTTAATGAGACATACTTTTGAGGAAAAAAAAGCTACCTTATAAAATATCAGAGTGAAGTGACCACTACGAAAAATTCACAAAATTGTCAAGTCATTTGGCAGGTGAAGCCCTTATTTGCCACTGCAGAGATCAGTCCAAAATGCATTTTCTTCCCCTTACAGGTCCCATGTAACACCATCAAGTTGAAATTTGTTTTTAGCCCTTCTTGATTCCACATTGGAGTCACACTCTGCATATACTGGGCAAATTTTACTGTAATCCAGATGTCAGCTATAACTTAGAGAAGTTTGTTTAATTCTCAATTTCTTGCAGGAGTTAAATGTTATTCTCTAAATTTCTGCCTATTCTCAGAGAGATCACAATCTCATGGTGACCTCCAGCCCTAGTCCCCTGTTTTTTCTGAACTAGTGCTTTTACTACCAAGTGTATTTCGTATAGCATCATTCATTCATTGTTCACTTACAAATTGATTATTGAAGGTCTATTATTTGTTAGGCTAGAGTATGCATGAGAAACTAGGCTGCTTGTAGGGAAGTAATAGGCTAGTATAGGGAAGAGACATTTGTTAAATGATCACATGAATATAAGGAGCATTATGAATGATAAATACTAGGATGGAGGAGTATGGTGCTACAAAAGCATAATAAATAAATCATGTCTAGTCTAGGAGGTTAGATACAGGTTTTTGACAAAATGGCTATTATTATATAATCCAAAAGAATAGTAAGAATTGACTCAGCTAAAGAAAAAGGAAAGAAAATGCCATACCCAGGAAACTATAATATGAGAGGCTCTGTAGTTGGGAAGGAAGTCACAAACAAAGGTCATCCTGTTAGGATGTGATGCTAGAGAAAATAGCAGTGTCATGTAAGAAATTGAAGGCCATATTATGGATTGTGGTCATTATCCAAATTATCATATAAATCCACTGACATATGGGATATAATATAATCAGTTTTATATTTGAAAATAGCACCCTAGGTACTCTAGTTTGGATAATGAGTTGATGGGGAGGCCAAGTGTTTAAATGAGAAGGTAGGAATCTATTTCAATAGTCCATTGGAGGGTTAGAGATAGCTTGGGCTATGGTAATGGGAGTAGATATGGAAAGATGTAGGCAATTCAACAACTGTTTAATAAGTAAAACTGACAGCTTTGTAATGAATTGGATCTGAGGGTTTGAAGTTTAGAAGAGAGCAGAAATTAGTGCTAGGTTTCTTTCTTATATAAGTGGTTGGTAGTATCATCCATTCTACCATTTAAGAAGAACAAATAGGGAGATCATAGATTTTATCTTGACAGAGAATGATTATATCCATAGAGAGATGTTAAAAACATTTGGAGTATTAGTCTATAGTTCCAAGGAGAATTTTATTCTATATAAATTAAAATTTGACTTACCAAATCATGGGTGCTAATTAAGACTCTGAATAAGATCACTTAGAGAAGACGGAGGAAGAAGAATAAAGAGTTTAAGTTTTGGTATTCAGAAACTGAAATGTTAGGTAACCAGGAAGTAGAGGACTGTAAAACTGAAAATAAGGATTCAGTGGGAAGTTAGAGGAGAGGAAAAATAATAAAACAGGTCAAAACAATGACTGGAAAGTCAAAGGGCTAAAGTTGTTTTTCAAAATGGGAAGGATGAAAAATATCACATTCTGTGGCAATCTCGAGTAATGAATGAATCTAAATTTTTCATTGGATTTAGTGACAAGACAGTGATAGAAAAATGTCTTAGATTAGAGTGGGTTGAGAGAGGAATTAGAAATGACTATTTCCCTAACATCTATTTGAATAATTCAGTTAGAGAGGAAGAATATAATAGATGGTAGTGGTATGTAGGATGAAAAAGGGTCTTTGTGTGTGTGTGTGTGTGTGTGTGTGTGTGTGTGCTACTGGGGGTGGAACCCAGGGGCTTTTCTATTTCCGGGCTATACTCCCAGACCTATTTTTTTTTTTTTTTTTGGTGGTACTGGGGTTCCTGGAAGCCCTGCGCAGACCTATTTTATACTTTTTTTTTATTTTTAGAAACAGGGTCTCACTAAGAACCTGCACAATCCTCCTGTCTCTGCCTCCCAAGCATGGGGATTACAAAAGTGTGCCACCATGCCCGGCCCAGACCTATTTTATACTTTATTTGGAAACAGGGTCTCACTAAGTAGCTGAGGCTGGCTTCAAACCTGTGTGATCCTACTGTCTCAGCTTCTCAAGTACTGGGATTACAAGCATGCGCCATTATGCCCAGCCTTGATTGGTTTTTAATAGCAATAACTTAAGGTCTAAAGTGAAGGATTTGATTCCATGAAAGAGTTTGGTATATGAAAGTAAAAAGGTATAATAAATAGTGCAGAGTTCATGAGGTGGCAGAATTCACCATATAAAAGAGAGGCAGTCCTATCTTTTCATAGCGAGGAAATAAGATGCCACAAAGTTTCCTTGATTGGTTTGTTAGGTGGTAAAGGGAGATTAAGGAGTTGTCAACTAATTTTATTTTATTTCTAAAATGTCAGGTTAATGTTTGATAAGTGGAGAGAGGGAGGAGAAAGCTTGATGTTTTGAGCAGAATGGAGGTTTCACATAGCTGTTGCAATGAGCTCATGGGAACCCATTGAGTGGAACCCCTTTCAGGTTGGAGATTTTTTCTATTTATAAATAGCCTGGTATGCCCTGTTGACAGGACTTTCCCTGGCAGTCTTTAACTACAGGAATAGAGAAAGCAGATGGTTGCACTATAGAAGGTTGATATTTAATTCAATGCCACACACAAAAAAGAATTGGCCCAGGCAAGAAACTCAGCTTCCTTATTTCATTCCTCCAGTTCCTACATGGACATCTTCAAAAGCCCATTCATAAAAGCTTTTTGATTTATATATCAGGATTTACTTAATTTTGGAGGCCAGTAAGAAGTCTTTCTTGTTATAACTCATCTAAATACAAATTTATTAAGAATCTTTTTCTTAAAACACATTTAGACAATCTGATCAGATGATAGGCTTTTCCTTCTTTCTCTACCTTTCTTTTTCCTTTCTTGCTCTCTCCTTTCCCCTCTAACTTCTGCTTATTTCTAATACTGAATGACTGAGTCATCCCTGTTGTTTCATTGCTTCTAGAAAAAAACTGGCCTTTCAGGCATCAGCTTCTCCCAGAAACAGCTTATCAATTTATTTTCCCAAACAAAGAGAGTTCTCTCCTTTAAATTAATTCAGGTGCCAAAACTGTGTAAGTTTTTCACCCCTGGCATGTTATTATTTATTTAATCCTAACTCTTATCTATGACTAACTGCTCTAAAGATAACTTTGTTGTTTTCAGTGACAAAAGAAACATGTTTGTCCCTCTTCTGTCTTCAACTATCAAATGTGTAACCTTTGGAAAGTCATTTCATTGTTTTAGATTGGAGATAGACAAATCTTACCTATTGCCTGGTTTTGTAAATAGTTTCATTTGAATATAGCCACACTTTGTTTATGTGTTCTCCCAGGCTCTTTTTGGCTACCACAGCAGAGTTGAGAAGTAATGATGGCCACTGTATAGATTGTAAAACTAAAAATATTTACCACCTGGGTCTTTAAAGAAAATGTTTGCCAACTCTTGTTTTAGAGCCCAGATTATCTTCCTGTAAAATATAGGAATCTGAGAATATGCTCCCTCATTGTCTTTTCAGTTTAATAGTTAAGGACGTTGAAACTATAAATATTGATCTCTGCATAAAAGTCACCTCATCTTAGAGTGCTTATCTGGCTATCATTGAAAAAGTAGCGGTTCTGGATCCTATCATATATATTTACTTGACTTTTATTAACATATTACTTCCTAACATAATATAATAAATAAGTCTATTTTCTTCCAGTAGAGTATAAATTAAATTGAGGAAAGCCTTTTGTTCATTGCTGTACCTTATTATAGAATAGTCTAGCACAAATTAATGCTTAAAATGTGTTAATTAAATATTAAATATTTTTTTAGTGCTGGAGATTGCACCCAGGGGCTTTCTACCTCTGAGCTACACCCCCAGGCATATTTTATTTTTTATTTTGAAACAGAGTATTGTTAAGTTGCTGAAGGTCTTGCTAAGACGCTGAGGATGGCCTCGAACCTGGGATCATCCTGTCTCAGCATCCCAAGTACAGGAATTACATGCACGTACTACCACACCTAGCTAATAGATTCTTTTCATTTGAATTTCATTCCAGTTCCATGTATAGAGACAGGAACCACAGGAAACCAGAAAGGAATAAGCCTTTATTATTAAAGCTTTCTTAAATTTCTCAGGGTTCCTGGGAGATTGTTATGTATGGAATATTAGTGTCCCACCCAGAGCCTTATATGTTGAAGCCCTAGTCCCCAGTGTTACTGTATTTGGAGACAAGGCCTATAATGAGATAAATAAGCCTGGGTCCTGAATCTCATAGGGCTGGCATGCTCATAAGAAGAGGAAGAAACCAACTCTCTCCCTTTCTCTTTGCCATATGAAGACATAGGGAGAAGGTGACTGCCTACAGGCCAGGATAAGAGCCCTCACTAGGAACCAAACTGATCAGTGCCTTGTCCTTAGGCGTCCTGGCCTCCAGAAATGTGTCTAAATACACTTTTATTTAAAACACTAGGTCTGTGTTATTTTTTTATAGCAAATAGAGGGATACTGCAAAGGATCTCAAGAGAGAGGTATTGATGACATATCCATGCTCTTTTATTTTTTTCTTCCCTGAATGCAACAACATTTAGAAATATGCTACTAAAGTAAGAGTGAACTTTACCTGTTGTATAAGTAGTTTATGAGTGTGAAAAACAAAGTTTAAGGGAACCAAAGTAATAATCTTAAATAAAAGACTGTATCATAATCATGGTCATTTTCTCTTCACAGGAAGTATATTGCTTTGGTTATATAAACTGGTGGTTAAACATGTAAACTCTGGAGTTGGACTCTTTCATCTAAATACTGGTTCTACTTAACTAGTGCTTTTATCATGCACAAAGTACTTATCTTCATTTTATACATTTGTGAAGGGAAGAAGATAATAATATAATATAATTATATTATAATATATTATATTATTATTATTATCACAGGTATCAGTCATAATGGAGTGGGATCTGCAGCAGTATTAAATAGTTCTCAAAATCTTGGTAGCTTAATACCAAGTTTACTTCTTAATCCCTGTACATTTTTATTTTTAAAGCAGCTAAGAACTGTGCTCTAGTGACTCCCAATGCAGGATGCCACTCTTTAAAGTTTTGTTAACTGAAATGGCAGAGGACATAGAGATCCTGATGAATTGCACACTGGCTCTTAAAGCTGTCACAAAGATATGGCAATCATCACTCCCACTCACATTTTATTGGCTAAAAACAAGACATATGAAATACTTAACTCCATGGGAGAGGAAAGGAAAGAGCAATTCTATCATTGCCTAAAAGAACAAGAAGGCATTTGTGATCAGTTCTAATGACTACATTATCTCAGGATTTTTCTGAATGTCAATAAGAAACAGCCTTTGAAGCATGCAGTGGAGTTCTAGATACAAGAGCTTACTAAGTATTAGCTATTGTTATTATCTAGTATTGTATTACATGAAAAATATTTTTGTGGGGAAAATTAAAAACTATTTTTAGATTTTCAAGTAAACTTTGACACTGGAAAACCTTAGAGAATACAAATGGAGTGGATAGAAAACCTCCTTTCATTCTCTAAGTACTTTTATTACCCCCCAGTTGAGAACTAAATCACCTTACTGCAACAGATATTTTCATTGTCCTCCCATCAAAATGGTGTCTTTGAGAACACAATATAGGGAATACAGTGGAGAGCCATTATTCTGTTATCTCATTTTGAGAAGGTATTTTGCTTTTTCTTAAATCCAAGACTTTTTTTCTAGCTACATGTATTATTATTTATTTGCTAGACTATATTAGATATTTATGCAGGTCCTTCAATTTCATACATCTCATACATTAATATATAAATCTGGGATGGCTCATGGCTTTTATTTCTATCCGCTTTGTGAAGTAGTATATAAAATTAAAATAGCTGTGAGGCATGGTGGCACATACTTGTAATCCCAGTACTTGGGAGGCCAAGACAGGAGGGTTGCAGGTTTGAGGCCAGCCTCAGCAACTAAGCAATAACCTGCTTCAAAATAAAAATAAAAAAGGTCTGAGGGTATTGCCCAAAAGTAGAATGCCCCTAAATTCAATCCCTAGCAACACACACAGACACACACACACACACACAAAGTAGCAAGTAAAATAGTGACATGACCATAACTTACAGAAAAAATAGAAAGCTAGTAAATTGTATACTCACACAAGAGTTACAAGAGTTAAGGAATTTTGGTACTAGCTCTTTATATAACTAGTTATATAACCTTGATCAAGTCTCTTAATCTTCTACACTAAGGTACTTAATTTGAAGTCATAAGGGAGCTAAATTTTAAATCTAATTTACTGCCTACATGAGGTAACAGAAGATGATTTCTAAACGTTTATCCAACTTGAAATATTAGTCAGTGATCCTGAATCACTGCCCCATAGTTATATTAGCACAATTTATACACAATATGTATAAATTAAATTATATTCCATAATGTCATTTTAGGCTGATGTTGCAGGAGCTCTGTTGATTATAATAAATTTAATTGCTCAGTTGTTTGACTATTCTTGTTCAATTGAAACCAAATTTCACAATCCTGTGCAATTCACTCATCAATAAGTATTATCAACATCATTTGAAATATACTCAGTCCACAATTAAAAAAGAATACGGCTCATAAGTAACAAAGTCAAAGAATGAAAATGATTCATCTAAACCACTGAAGCTTCAATAATTGCTTGTCAGAAGCATCCTCATTAGAAGCCTAATGATTATAGATTTCAATGTCATGCATTTAATTTCTCAAAACTCTACTCACCATATTGTTTTTCAAATAAAGACAATGTTACTTTATCTGCTTTATTTAAAAACTTCAGGAAAGGGTTAATGTGGCTAATTTTTAAATTATGAAGAAAAGATTTCAGTAATTTTTAAAATATTTTTTCATCAAATTATTTAAACATAATAAATAATTTTAATATAATTGTAACATTTTAATAAAATGACTGATATTTTTCATAAATCACCTTTAACTCATGGTAATTTTCCCCTACTAATTCACTTGAGGATTTATGTGCAGGAATAAATAGTGTAATTATGATAAGGCATTGTAGATTTGTTCTTACAATACATATTTTCATGAGTGTATCTACTAGTGTAATGTACTTATAGTATATGATATAAGGATTCATAAATTATAGTAAGTTTAGTTTGTGTGGCAGACTCTTCGTTGCCTGACTCAATGACTGTAACCAATTCACTCTCTTTTTCTTCTTGAATAAAGGACAGAAAATAGCTGGGTGTGGTAGCTCACACCTTCCTGTACCTGGGAGGCTGAGAAAGAAAAATTACAGGTTCAAGAACAGTCTCAGCAATTTAGTGAGACCCTATAAAAATAAAATAAAATAAAAGGGCTGGGGTTATGGCTCAGCAGTAGAATGACTCTTGGTTCAATCCTCACTAACACACACACAAACATACACACACACACACACACAAAAAAAAATTAGGTTTCCAACCTTCCAGAAACTGGAAATGATCATATGACTCAGATCCTAGCAGTAAGAAGTAAGGGACTGTATAGAAAATGTTTGTTTTTCTGGTAAAATTGAAAGGTGTGTCAGAATCAGCTCTTTTCCTTCTTCATGATCTTCACTACTGGAGCTATAGAAATCACTTGCTATGAGGACATCAAATCATAAAGACACAAGGCCAGTGCCTGTAAGATTGTGGGCCACAGAAAGAGAAAGAATGTAGATCCTTTATGACACAGAGGGGCATCTGCACTGAGACTACTTACCATCATTTCCTTTGATCATCTTCTTGGGTGAAATTACTACTTCTTGCAGCTAAAGGCATTTCTTGCTGACAGAATTGACATGATAATTTGCTTGTATTTGTATACTTAAAATCACTATGCTCTATCTTCTACTCACAAAGTTTACCTTTCTATTGTAACAGTTTTGGTGAAAACGTTTGTAAAAGCACTGGAACAAACAGTACTTAAGAGATTACTTAGATCACTGTGCCTTCACAGAGAACCCGAAGAATCCCTTGAACACGATTATTTTACTCTAGGTTTAAAAAGGGAAAAAAGTCTACATTCTTTCCCATTAACCCCTATCAGCGGCTTTTGGGAACATTAAAAATATGGAAGAGAAGGTGGAGAATAGCCTGGAAAAACTTCAAGTGAATTTTGGCAGTTGCTGTAAATCCTAAGAGAATAGAATAAAATCAGGCAGTGTGAATTTAATAGCATCTCTGGGCAACTTGGGAATCTCCCACAGTGTCCCAATATGGCAAGCAGTTATTTGTTGCTAGTGCCCTTTATGATTCCATCTATTTTGACTCTGGATCTCCCTTTTACTTTTTTCTCTAAATTTGTTCCTCTTACCCTTCATGACACATTTCATTTGCTGAGGAAGTAGACTTATAAAATTTGAAGGATGAAATGTAAAAAATTGCAATAAATAAAAGAAAGAGAAAGAAAGAAAGGAAGAGGGCAATATTTAAGTTCACCCATGCTTAAAATTTGATTTCACACAATCCAGTACATCATGCATATATCTAATGCAATAAACTGAATGGAAAAGCAGAATCTTCTGGTTCTAAATATATAGATGAGAATCTTCAAAAATGTTTCCCTTGGAATCAATAGGAATATGTGATAATAAAGACTAAGAATGTATAGAGAAGAGTATCTTGGGCGGGAAACAGGGTAAGATATGTTGTAAAAATAGGGGAAGAGGTTCCAAGACCTGTACATTTAACAAATATAGAAGCATAGGTGTGTGATCACAACAGTTTATTGATATGGCAGATTTTAAAAGAGCATGAATTCTGTTTTTCCCCAAATCTGTTATTCTGTAGAATGATGCTACTCAAGTCCTGTCAAAGAAAATGTTTCAATAGTTTTATGTTCAGTGTCAACAATAGTGAGCTATATTAAGTTTTACTTGACTGAAGCCTGACACATTGAAGAAAATAAACCTATTTACATAATCTAAAATGCTATTCAAAGGTATATTAAATTAAATTCATGTAGGAAGTAATCATATACTTTTCAAGTAAAATAGTAACCCATGAATATTTCAAGTAAAATAGGACCCATGAATAAGAGAGGACATTTTTGCTTTGCACCACCATCATAAATTGCCTTAAAAACAAATATAGTATATCTTGATGGAATGGTAAAAATCTATTTAGTATCCCTGGGCCACTAAATATTTGATATTCAAAACTGAATATCAAGAAATCATCAATAAATTGGATTCTTGGAGAGTCACATATTCTGATTGAAAAAATGGAAATTTATAGAGTATGAAGTAGTTAGCTCATTATTTCAATTCTACTGAAAATATTTTTAAAAATGTATGCACATTAATATAAATGATGAAGCTATAAAAACAGAAAAACTAGAAAAAAGGCATGTAGGATATACACATAAGAGTGGATCAGGTACAAGGAGGTTATTAGATGTCATTCTCTTTATGTGCCAGAATAAAGTTATAAAATGTCAGTCACAGAATATATCAAAGACTATGCACAATCTGAACCAAATAGATGCTAAAAGTGTTTTTAATAGCTGAATAAAATTTTTAATAGTTGAATAAAGGAATGAATTCTGTGAAACTAATATTACAACTATCCTTATAGTTTGGGGGAATCAAGAAAATCTTATTTTAAAGAGTTTGTAGTGTGCATATATTTCACTGTCAACATGATTTACATTATGATGTGAGACTATAATGCACCAATAAAAGCATATTTAAAAGGTGTTTGAATTGCTTTTAGCACTGTTAGTAGAAACTACAAACAGAGTTTGTGAGGGGCCAGGCAGAGTGGCCATGGAGGGTCTGCACTGATGTTCAATGGAGAACAATTCTGAGGTCACCAACCAATTTCTCAAACATTTAGGTCTGCATCCTAACCGGAAATTTAGGATGTATATGGAGTATGTATATGGAATGGATCCTGAACTCCTTAGCATAATACCAAGACCAGTCTGTGCCATGCTATTTCTCTTCCCTATTACAGAAATGTATGAAGTAGAACAGAAGGGAGAGAAAAAATAAAATCTCAAGGACAGGATGTTACATCATCAGTGTATTTGATGAAGCAAAACATCAACAATGCCTGTGGAACAATTGGTTTGATCTATGTAATTACAAATAATAAAGGCGAGATGTACTTTGAATCTGGATCAACCTTGAAAGACTATGCAGAGGAGTTTGTGTCAATGAGCCCTGAAGAACGAGCCAGATACCTGAAAAACTATAACACTATTTGCTGTTCGAGTTACTCATGTGAAGGTCTTACTGAGGCATCAAGTATAAATGAAAAAGTAGGTCTTCATTTTATTGCATTAGTACATGTGGATGGGCATCTCTATGTATTAGATGTATGTCTCTATGTATTACATGGGTGGGAAATTAACCATGGGAAAACTAGTGCTGAAACTTTATTAGAGGATGCCATAGAAGTTTGCAAGATGTTTATGGAACATGACCGTAATGAATTAAGATTTAATGCAGTTACTCTTTCTTCAGTATAGCTTGTCAATAATGCAAAAACCTAATAATGTATTATTTGCAAAAATTGTTAAATTTCCACTGTCATATATTAACTCATAAATTTTTATATTTTCATTAACTGAACTGATTAAACAATGTGAATTAAAAAAATATACATTATGCATTATGCTCCATTATAAAAACACAGATATAAACATTTAGTAAAATATACATTTATAATATCAATTAATACATTTTTATTTAAATTGAGTAAATAATTTTAAATTTCACTGGAGTAAAATACATATTTATAATATCAATTAATAAAATTTTCTTCAAATATGATTAAAATATTTTTAAATTTCATTGACATAACCTGAGCACTCACATAAGATTACATGGGATTGATGATAAAATCTGGAAAAATGTTCTAAAATATAGAATAATAAAAAATGTAGTGACCTCTTTCATATTCTAGATAACCACAGGCTTATCTCTATATTTAATCCAATAGGAAAAGAGGAATTTTGGACTTAACAGAAAGCTAAAGAGAATACTTTGTGCCCTGTAAGCCTCTTAAATTTTCAAATTTGGAACACAAGCCATGTATTCAATAGCAGATTATTGTGGTCCACCATAATAGTCACGTAACATACTGATTCCTAAAGTCTGCAGAACCTAAAGTCAAAGTCTTTATGGTATTATTTTATTTTATTTATTCATGTATTTTTGTGGGTCTGGGGATGGAACCCATGGGCATTTGACCTCTGAACTACATCCCCTGCTCTATTTTGTATTTTTATTTTGAAACCGGGTCTCACTAAGTTGCAGAGGGCCTCACTAAGTAGCTGAGGCTGTCCGAGAACTGCAATCCTACTGTCTCAGCCTTCCGAATGCTGGGATTACAAGTGTGCGCCACCATGCCCGGTTTATGGAATTATTTTAAATAATTGGCTTCACTATTGTTCATTTGACATACTGATGACGATTCACAGCTTTCTCTAAGTTCTATTTCCTGTGACTAACCTTTTGGCTCTGTATGGTATGGCCTGTTTTACCTCTGTGTTCACCGTATAAGAGTTAGACTTAATACTTTTCATTACTTCACTGAACATATTTCAAAATTATATTAAAATGAAAATTCTTTCCAAGACTACAACTTATAATTTTATTTGCTTAGCTACAAGTTAAGGCTGGATGAGCCAGGGTTTATCTCTAGATATCCAGTAATTTATCAATACAGAAACGTTGGCTTGAGTGAAGATGAGCCTTTATAGCAGGTGAGGTAAATGAAAATGCTCACACAGACATTCTATTTTATTCTAAACTTCCTTTATCATATATAATATGTATTTCAGAATAAAGACCAAATAGATAGAAAAAAACACAGAAGGAGAAAACAAGAAATAAATTTAAGAGATCCAATATTCTAATAATAGGAGTTTAAGGCAGTGAAAATTAACATAACACAGTGGAGAAAATAAATAGAAAACAGTAAGAAAAAATTGACCTAATCTCAATATGTATTCTATGTGTTCTGATTGTCGATAGGAATAATTTTTAAAAACATATCTATACTTGTTCTGGTGATATCACCACAATGAAAAAACAAAATGTTCTCAGTAGTTTCAAAGAAATATGAAAAAATTCACCGAGAGAAAGAGAGTAAGAGAGGAATTAGAGAGGAATCAGATTTTACATTGGCAATATCAGAAGCTAAAGGGTTATGTAAAAAGACCTCAGCATACAGAGAGATGAAATAAACTTAAGACAAATTAGCAATCAAAGAGAAAACTAAGAACTTTGAAACGTATACTCCAGAATAAAAAAGAACAAAATTATGTAATGTGCAGGAAAATGCATTGAACTAGAAAATATTATGTGAAGTGAGATAAAGCGGTTTCAGAAAGTGAGAGGTCTTATGTTTTCTCTCATATGTGGAAACTAAAGAGAAAATGAGAGACAAAAGTGACTTCAGTCAAATGGGAAGAAAGACCAGTAGGATAATGGCAAAGGATTGTGGGAGGGAGAAGAGAAGAAAGAGAGGGCTTGAGGAAGGAAACAGATCAAGTAACATTATATGCATATATGATGGTATCACTACCAATTATGCTAACATGTATGGAGAGGGAGGAGGGGTATAGCAGGGTGGGGTGCTGAGGGAAACACAAGATATGTTGTATGCATATATGAATGTATCATTTTCTCAAATTGTATACCAATTTGAGAAACAATTTTTAAAATTGTATACCAATACAATTTTTTTAAAAAAATGCAGGAATTTTTATAACCATGCATTCCCCCATGAAAAACAAAATGCAAAAATTAAAAAGTATTAAAAAGCATTGTTACATCCAGAAATAAGTAAGACAAGAAACAGATTAATTCAGATGAAGATTAAGACAGATGAATTCACATGCTGCAAATGAATAGGAATATTGATTATATTAAATATTAATATTCCTTTAGTATACATTTATAATTTATAAAGAAAATTAGTGCTCTTTAGTTTTTAAGAATGAAAGATGGAGCTTGAAGGGATAGGGATAAGTAGGATACTGTTGCCCAAAGACCATTTGACTAATTCAGGTGAGTCTGTAAAAAGTTAATAAGCAAAAGAGAGAATGTAAAATGAAGTTTAAAAATGGGGTTGAAAGTATGAGTTAGAACCAAGGAACTAATAAAAATCATACAGAACCTTAGAAAAAGAACCAAGAAGAATTCATGTAGATATTAAGGATTAAATATAAAATATCATTTTAGCTTAAAAATATTTTAGTTAAGCACTACCATCTGACTAAATGTAAAAAGAGGGAGGATAATAAGGGAAATACGCCAAGTGTTAAATACGCATGCCTCTGTATCACTTTGAATCTCACTACAATATATAATTACAATGCATCAATAAAATCCTCTTTAAAAAGATGTAATTGCAGAAACAATTCAGGAGGAATCATGGGAAGACAAAAATTAAAAATACATAAAAAGACATGGAGCATAAATGACAATATCTATCATATTTTTATGTGGAGTTATAGAAGGAGAGATGATAGGGATTTCTAGGACATTGTTAGGAAGACAACTAATGATTGTTGGTTTTCCACAAATTAAGGACAAGAGTTTTTCTATTTCAGTAGTCCACTGAATCTTAAAGCATGAATAAAACGAAATGTGTACCTAAGTAAAGCACAGTAACACTGCAGAACATCAAAGACAATGGCATTTTAAAGCAGCCATAATGAACCATTAGTTGGTTAATAGGTATTTTATCAACAACTATAAGAGCAACCAGAAGTCAATAAAACTTACCTTTGAAAGACGAAGATAAAATAAGTGTCAAACATATTCATTATTTGAACTACCAATCTCACTAACATGTAAAGGGCAGTAGGAGGCAGGAGTAGGGTGAGATGCAGAAGTTACATATGACTTTACCTATAGATTTTAAAATTTAGGTGAAATAGATGAGTAAGAAAGAATAACTTGCCCAAAATTACTTAAGAAAAATATACCTAAAATTCTAAATTCATTAAAGTTTTTTATTTACTAATTCATAGCTCCCCAGGAAAAAAAAAACTGCCAAATTTCAATGGTTTAAAGTAAGTTCTATTGAATTCTCAAGTAATAAATATTTCTGATAGTTCTAAAAATATTTCTAAGTATAAAATATATTTATTGAAGCTTGAGAACTTTATTAAGAAAATCAAATTACAGACTGAGAAAAAATTATTTTCAGAGGAGACTGAGACAGGAGGATTACAGGTCGAAGGTCAATGTGCAGCAATTTAGGGAGACCCTCAGCAAGACCCGGTTTCAAACTTAAAAAAAGGGCTAGGGGGTATAGTTTAGTGATAGAGCACCCCTAGATTCAATCTCCAGTACCACACAAATTATAGGTTTATCTCAACTGTGAATATAAAAATGCAAAAATATTAGTAATTAGATCATTTTGGTTTATCAATCAGTTAATTAGGGCTATTTTGCAATTAGGAAAGATGTCTATTCTCTACTTTTGAGATTAATAATAAAAAGTTCAATGCAGCTTAGGGAACCCCATAAATAACAGAATAAGAGGGCAAATAAAACATTCCAGAGACACATTTATGGAAAGTTCTGAAAGAACACTAAAAGAAAAAATATACGGTTTATTCAGGAATGCACAGAAGATTATCTTCATTCCTGTATTTTCTCATTATGTTCTGATATTTGCCTTTCTCTTTTATATATTGTTGAGGTTTGCCTTTGTAGTCAAGGATGTCTTTGTTGTTTTAGCCTGCTGATTAGGCCTGTGCTCTGGTGAATGTCCCTGTAGACAGTTCTCCTGATAACATTCTCATGATGTACCTTCTCTATATGTATGAAAATTTTCTTTATATAAACTGGACTTTCCAATGAACTTCCCTTTGTAGTATCCTCCGACAAGTTGGATCTTTTTGTCCATGTGGATGGGTATGGTGTGGTCACTGCAGTCCTGCCACAGCTCTTAAGAGCTAGTATAGATTCATCTGTACATATGTGAATGCATATTGAAGTGGTACTTGTTAGTCAGGAGGCTGTCTGAGATCAACAAGGTGTTCAACTTTATTAGATCAGCATTAAGGACAGGGAGAATGTGTTATAGTGACCAATTTGCATTATTCAAGATCACAGCATTGATATAATACTGGAATAGCAATTTTTGTGATTAACTATATTAACAGTTAAAAGCAGAAAATCATATGGTTGTCTTAATAGATCCAATAAAACTTGATAAAGCTGAGTTCCCTGTCACTGTAATAACTGCTGAGCCAGACATGGTGGTCCACACCTGTAATTCTAGCACATGGGAGGTTGAGACAGAGGATGGAAGGTTCAAAGACAGAGAGATTCTGTTTCAAAACAAAAAATAAAATAGGGAGGGGGTATAGCTTGGAGGTAGAATACCCCTGGGTTCAATAAATTAATAAACGGATTGGGGGTATAGTTTAGTGATACAACACCCCTGGGTCAACCACAAGTACCACACACAAGAAAAAAATCACACATTTCTAGTTATTAAGAATAGAAGAAAAACCTACAGGAAATTCAGGGACTATTGTACAAAGTACAAAACTGCTCAAACTTTATGAAAGAGAGAGTGGGAAAGAAGGAAAGAGAGGACAAGTGTAAAGGATAAAGGTGTTGCTTGTCTAAAGAAGACATATCATGATGCAGGGACTAATATAAAAAAGTGATAAAAACCTATAAGAGAAAAGGACTTTTGATAATGGTTTCTTCAGGAGTAGGGGTAAACATGAAAAGAGGAGATACATGCCTTTTGTACTCTTGTGTACTATTGGGTTTCTTTCCCTGATATGTGTTAGAAATAAATTTCCACGGCAAGGCCAGACTCAGCAATTTAGTGAGGCTCTTTCAAAAGAGAATAGGGTTGGGGTATAGTTCAGAGGTTGAATGCTACTGGATTCAACCCCCAGTATTGTACTTCCCCCAAGAAAAAGAAATATTTTAAGTCTCTGGGATTCCTGGCCAGCAAGTCACAGGCACCACCCCCAAAGTTGGGGTGATGGTAGAAGCAGGAACCTTCCAAGAGTGACTCCTCTGCTTTATCAGCATCAGAACAAGAAGCCAGGTGTACTGGCTGTGTGTCATGGGCTAAATGTATAGAAAGCCGCATGTTCTGTACATATTTCCAGTGTTTCTGCTGTTGTGGCTAAACAAAACAAAGTGTGCAGATGATCTGAAAATCCAGAAGGAAGGGGCTTTTCAAATACAGTTTTTTTTTTCTATTTTTAACCATTAATTGTGCTATTTTTACAGCAAGAAAAAAAGATGAGGAAGGAGAAAACATAGATGAGCAAATAAGGTGACCTAACTGAGGAGGATGGGAAGGGGAAAAGGGAAATTCTCTAATGTACATGATGTACATTATTAAATATATCAAGGTCAATCACTAAGCCAAACATGAGGAAGAGGGAGGGGAGAAGGAATGGGGTGGGAACTAGGGAAGGGCGAAATGAGTGATGTGTGCATTCTGCCTCTAACCATCTTGTACTCCACTAAGATGTATGACTACCTCTGAAGCTCAGAGTTAGAAAGGCCCTGGGTTTCATCCCAATTACCACAAACAATAAATAAAAATGTGTTCTGAGGATTTGCGTACCTGGTGTGCCATGCACTGTCCCATGTGAACATTTAGGAGTCATCTGTGTCCTCTTTTTCCCTTTCTTTTGAGACTGAGTCTCCCTATGTAAGTAGGCTGCCCTTGAACACATGAGGTTTTGTAAATATATTGTATACTATTAAAAATAAAACAGATCTATAACTGCAATGCACCAATAAAACTTAAAAATAATAAATTTGTAAAACAAAAAATAAAAGACACATATTTAAAAATTTGTTGGCAATGCAAATTTTACTTTTTACAAAAAGGGGTCCTGCCACCAGTAAAGTTATCTAGGTGAGAACAATGTAGCAGAAAACTGTTGGGCATTTTATTTTCAGTGTGGAATTTCTGTGCTCTGTTCCTATTGGTGGGAACTTGGCCTCACAATCTTTGTGCCGTTGGCTGAAGGAAATACTAGGGGAGTGGTTGGCACTCATGATTTCCAAGAAGTGCTATCTTTATAAAAAAAAACAAGTTCATACAAGGTTATACAATGGTGGTTCTACAAAATGGAGCCTGAATCAAGTTATCCCTTTGATAGAAAAGATCTAATTATATTCTCACATAGGCATGCATTTCTTCTATAATGGAATATTTAACAAAAATAGAATGAACAAAACTTTTCCAGATATATTCCTGTGTTGATTTGGAGATATACTCTAGATAAATTAAATGGAATAAGAAAGCTACAGCTGTATGTGTGCATAGAGTATGCTCATATCCGTGCTTATGTTCTGGGAGCATTCACACAAGGTGGAAATCTGCCTGTTAAGTAAGAGTTTGAGTGACACTGACTTCCTAATTTGCTATCTTCTGTCAAGTTACTATTTTTCATTGATATTTATTAATTTTATAATAACAAAGCACCAAAATAAACCTCTGTAACTCCTCTATGAACAGGTATATGCAGACATACCTCTGATAGTCAACGTTTCCTCAGAGTAATACATCCCTGAGATAATCAAGGTATAAAGGAAAAGGAGGCCGGGTATGGTTGTGAACGCTTGTAAACCCAGCATTTAGGAGGCCGAGACAGGAGGATTGTGGTTCTTGGACAGCCTCAGCTACTTAGTGAGGCTCTTTTCAACCCAGTGAGACTCTGTTTTAAAAATAAAAGAATTAAAAAATAGGGCTGGGGATGTAGCATGGAGGGAAATGCCCCTGGATTCCATCCCCAGTACTGAGAAAGAAAAAAAAAAAGGAAAAAGGAAAAGGTTTATTTTGGCTCATACTTTTGGAGAACCTAGGTTGCCCTCATTGCATCTGGGCCTATTATTTCATGGGTGGAGCATGCTGAAGAGTGGAATTGCCTCCTGGTCAGAAATCAAGAGAGAGAGAGGAAGAAGAAGGGGCCAGAGTCACAAAATTGGGCAACATGCCCAATTACTTGGAGCACTCCACTATGCCCCACTTTCTAAAGACTCTACTACCTTTCCATAGCACCAATGGGGTGGGTGGCTAAGTCTTAACATATGGGATTTTGGGGGGACGCTTATCTAAACCATAAGACCTAGAATTATATCTCCAATTTTTAAATTTACTATAAAATTATTATATATTATTTTCAAAATTATTATTATTATTTTTACCAAAAGTCCCCTTGTGCCCTTTAAAATTATTTAAAAGTGGAGATTACAGATGCATTCTATATTAGGCAGGATACTCTAAGAGAGTAGCTACTCACTCAAATGTCCACAGTACCACCACTGAGAAATGCTGATTTCAGTTTAAGGTCTTTGTGTAATTTCTTCCACATATCATCCCACTCTCTCTTCCTCCCTCCCCACAGGAGTTAGTGAAATTGACAGTAATACCTTTATATATTGAGATTATATGATTTAAATGATTTATTTTGTCAGTCCTCCCTCTTCTGCTCCCTCTCTCCCCTAACCCTCCTCACTTTCGAAAACATTTCATAATAGCCTACTAGCCTTACATGTTAGAAAACAAAATGAAAAATTTTAATAAAATAGTCTTTATTATGCAACTAGCTTTTTTCTCCTTTTTTAGGATGTTCTCTTTTGGGTTCAGAACTCCCTATCATGTATCTAAATGTAGCTCTTATTTCATTACTTCTTTAGACTTTATATCATTGAACTTTTTCATTGTCATTAGAAGGAACAAATAAAATCACAGAAGCATGAAATGGCTTGGATTTGACAGTACCATGGTGTTAGGGAAAGGAATTATCAGCAAAGTAAATAGATAAAATTAAAAGCTGTTATTTTAAATTTCTTTTTAGACCATTGGTACTTCTTTGTCCCTTATGGGTAAGAATTTCACTCCTCTCAGAATGATGTTTCTAGAAGCAATAGAGGGTTTGTGCAATTTATTTAATTGCCTAAAGATGTAATTGACAAAATTATTTGACAGATCCAGCAATCCTTTGGTTTCATATAGGAATAGGTAAATCTTCTACAAATTAGCTTAGTTATGCAAAAGAGTTAATGGCCATTTGAAAACTTCAGTAATAACAGTTTTAAAACACTTTTAATTCAGTCCACCTATCTATACCAAAGCAATTTGAAGATAATTTCAGAAATTTTATTCAAATAATTGAAGGTTCCACTGGTTATCATTTTCGTGATAAATCCCATCATCACAATGCTACTCATTTCTAGTTGCTTCTTAATAAGCATATATTGCATTAATAACACTAAACCATTTATTCATCACATTCTGGGGAGAATGAAATAAATCTTTACCTCCACATTTTATAAAGAAAGGAATTGAAGCCAGGCATGGCAGCACACGCTTGTAATCCTAGCATTCGGGAAGCTGAGACCAGAGGATCATGGTTTGCGGACAGCCTCATCTACTTAGTGAGGCCCTACACAACTTAGTGAGACCCTGTTTCAAAATAAGGAATAAAAAATAGGACAGGGGGTGTAGTTCGGAGGTTTAATGACACTGGGTTCCATCTCCAGACCCACACAAAAAAAGAGAAAAGAATATAGGTCTAAAGGAAAATTAATGACACACAAGTTTTAATGAATTTATTCATTCAGACAACATTTTTCTTTCATTTTATTTTTTATTGGTAATAATTACCTAATGTGTATGATGTACATTCATAAACATATCAAAGTTAATTACTAAGCCAAAAAATGAGGAGGGAAAGGGAGAGAATTGGGTGGGAAGTCAAGAAAAGCTAAATGAGTGATGTGTACATGTATGCCTCTACCATCCTGTACCTCATTCAGACATTTCTTAAATGTTTCCTAAAGCCAAATCATACCACAGATACTACTAATAAAATGATTGTAGAGTTGACAGTCTACTTATAAGACAGGCCTTTAAAGAGATCATTGGTTTACTGCAAATAGAAAATTCAAGCCCTTGCTACACTGAGAGGAAAGCTGCAGAAGACAGAAGAGAAGGGAAAATGGCATCACATAAAGATGAAAAATAACAGAGGGTGGGGGGGAGAGATGAGAGAGAGAGAGATTGAGAGAGAGAGAGAGAGAGAGAGAGAGAGACTGACTGACTTGAGCACTCTTGGTTGGAAGCAATTTACTAATTTCCTATGAGGAAACATTGGGAGTCCAAATTAGATTCATACCTACTATAGACTCTACAACATTATAATTGGGTACTATAGCCAAGTTGTCAAGGGAATACATTCTTGGCATTCAAACCAATGAAATTCTAATTCTGGCTTCCCTGATTATCATCTGTGTGATCTAAGCTTCAGCAGTCTTGTCTACAAAATAGGAATAAGAGTATCTACATCAAAAAGGATTCAGTTGAATAATAAAACAGCTCCAATAAAGCATCTTGTGTACTAGCTGACATACAGAAGGTACTGCATACATGGAAGTGATTATTATGTGTAGCTTAAATTTTGGTAATAAAATTTGCATGTAATGATGAGATACCTCTATAAAATCATCTATAGTATGATGAATGAATTCTCACTTAAACCACCTGTGCCATAAGCCAATTAAAAACCTTAGTCTAATGTGGTGGTGCTGGTGGTGGTGGTGGTGGTGGGGCAAATCCACAATCCTATGGTGTCTCTGACTTGTCCATGACTTATTGTGGGATTTATATTTATCCCTATTCATATGTTTACTTGATTGCTACAGTGAAATAATTTATTAGATCACATCATAAACAAAATAAAAATTCTGTTGTAGGATACTATTAATTTGGCCCAAAATATAGACCATAAATATTATTGCATTATTCTAAAAACAGAACATAAGTTTTACTAAAAGAATGAGAATGAAGGGTTCTGCAATGCATCTTCCACCTTTTATTAAGAGACTTCCACAAACAAACTGGGAATGGATTTTCTTTACTTGCCATCTGCTCACATTGATTTGATTAAACCTACTGAGATTGTAGTGAAAATCTAATTTGTAGGACCTAAATTATGGTGTGGTATAAAGAGCAGTAGGCAGTTTAAATATCAGCTGCCAACTGATTAGCTATGAGATCTTGGGTAAGTCCCTTCATTTCTCTGAACCTTGATATTTCCCACATGTAAAATGAGAGATGACATGATGGATTCATTCTCATTCAAAGGGTTATTTGGAAATACAAATGTACATAAATGGACTTTTAAAATATTTTAATATATGAAGAAATATTTCTTCATATTTCACTACAGGAGGCACGGAACACTGCCCGAATCATAACTGCTTTAACTTGCCTGTGCATATCTGTGAGTGCACCTTGGTTTTGATCTGCATTTGATTAATGCACAGAATAACCACCGTAACCACCACTTGGCTTTCCTATATAATCAGACATTTTAGTTCTGCACTGTTAGAGAAATGAAAATTCCCTATACTCTCAAATTGTCTACTGATGAGTGAACTGAATTACCCCCATTTTTATAGACTAAGAAATGGAGACACCAGGTATAGTATTCATTATTAATAACAAGCCGCTGAATAAAGGCAGCCTGTGATATGTCAAGTGGTTCTAGAATACTGTTCCTCACAGTTCAGCAAATAAAGCCAACCTAAAAAGCAGGTGGTGAATCCTAATTCGAGAAAGATATGTGTTGTAGCAAGTTGTTCTTAGAGCTAAGGAAAGTCTATCATCTGTCTGAGCATAAGGTGTTCCGGTATTTGGGAAATGGGTAAATACAGAGCTACTATGTAAGTTGTAAAGGGATGGCCCATTATAAAAATAGGATGTAGGACATGAATTAGCATGAAAAATGTATAGAGGCAGCATTGGGTTGAAGATTAGAATACAACACAGATTCAATTCCTATTCTTTCATTTACTGTGCAGGTTAGAGAAAGTCACTAAAATTTTTTAACCTTTATTTTCTTATCTATTAAGTGAGGATAATCATCTCTGCTCCAAGAAATTGTTGCAGAGATACAGTGTGAAATTACATGTGAAATTATTTATCCTGTTGCCTGATACAGAGATGATAATAAAAAAATGTTTCTATCATTTTCCTGTGCTTTTCTTTTTCTCTCCTTTTCTTTTACCTTCCCTAGGACCCAAGTCTTCCTGTATTTGAGAATTTGGAAGACATTTATACACTGATTTTTACTGGTTTATTTATTTACTTACTACTATCATTGCAAGAGTTTTGAAAAATAGCTATTTAAGAGATTTCTAGATATTAAAATACTGTTCCCATATTTATACATATATAAAAAGAAAAATCACTGACCTGCTAGAAATATAAACAATTTAAGAATAAAGACCAATCTCAGGATGTTTGATTCTTTGGCTAGAGCAAAGAAAATAGAAAATGGGCTTGGAACATTTTCTGGAGCCATAAACTATGGGGATACTCAAGGAATAATTGAGGCAAGTTCATAAAATATAGGAACAAGATTGAAGGGAATACCTTTGGCTAACCTGGACAATTGCAGAGCATGTAACAATAGTACCAAATTAGAACTCACTGAACAAAATACAAATTTAGGAGTCCATGCAAATGTGAATAATAATATACAAAATAATTAGGGGATACAGGAAAGCTCTTCATTTAGTAGAATGCCAACTAATTAATGCAGATGAAATCCTGAAAGTAGAAACTGCCATTTGGCCTGCCATGGTGGTGCATATCTGGAATTTCAGTACTTAGGAGGCTGATATAGGAGAATTTCAGGTTCAAGGCGAGCCTCAAAAACTTAGTGAGGCCTTCAGTATCTTAACAAGACCATTTCAAAATAATAAATAAAATAGAGCTGAGGATGTAGCTCAAAGGTAGAATGCCCCTGAGTTCAGCTCCTAGTACCACACACGAAAGAAAGAAAGAAAGAAAGAAAGAAAGAAAGAAAGAAAGAAAGAAAGAAAGAAAGGAAAGGAAGGAGGGAGGGAGAGAAGGGAGAAAATTGCCACTTGGTAATAATCATTGTTTAAGCAACAATCATCACACTAAATGTGAGGGAAATGTTGAGGAAGAGGATATTCACCTCTTTCACAAAACATTTATTAATTGGAAAGGGAAAATAGTAGTTTTACATTAGAGAACCCTAACAGACACTACCTTCTCTAAGAGATTAATCTAACCAATGATAAAATAAACTGACATTATGGCCTCCTGGTATGAGGCACTGAGAAAGAAAGAACATAACTTCTGGGGTATTCCTACCAGAAAATGCAAACCCTGAATATAAACATAGGGAAACATTAGACTTCTGTGACTGAAAAACAGTCTTTAAAATAATTGGAGACAGTCAGGTGTGGTGGTGCACGCTTGTAATCCCAGCATTCGGGAGACTGAGACCTGAGGATTGTGGTTTGAGGACAGCTTCAGCTATTTAGTGAGGCCCTTTGAAATCCAGTGAGACCCTGTTTCAGAAATAAAGAATAACCTGGGCATGGTGGTGCACGCTTGTAATCCCAGCATTCAGGAGGCTGAGACCAAAGAAAGGATCGAGGTTCAGGGACAGCCTCGGCTACTTAGTGAGGCCCTTTGCAACTCAGTGAGAGCCGGTTTCAAAATAAAGAATAAAAAATAGGGCAGGGGCTATAGCTCGGAGGTCGAATGCCCCTGGGTTCCATCCCCAGATCTGCAAAATAAATAAATAAATAAATAAAATAATTGGAGAATGCGCTTGACAAATTTCAATGACAAAGAAAAGCTGAAGAAATTTTTTTCACATTAAAGGAGACCAAAGAGACAGAAACACAGAACCACAATAAAATAAACGCATGATTCTGGATTGGATGTCTCCTAGAAGGAAAGAAACACACACACACACACACACACACACACACATATATATATATATATATATATATATATATATATACACACACAAAACTCCATTATTGAGATAATTATAATGTTTTAATGTGGCATGTTTATAAGATGGCATTATTGTGTCAGTGTTAATTTTCCAATATTGGTACTTGTAATGGAAGGATATAAGAGAGTATTTTTATCTTTTTGGAAATAAATCCCGAAGCATTTAGAGACAAGGTGGCATCATGTCTGGAATTTACTCACAAAAGGTTCAGAGGAAAAACTATAAATCTATATAACTATGTGTGCATGTATGATATATGTCCATATGTATGCATGTATCTATATTGGGAGAGGAGGAATGATACAGCAAATATAATAAAATATAACAACTGATGAAACTAGATAAGGACTTATAAAATATATTCATATGTTTTTAATATAGACTTGGAAAATATTATGAAAATGTTTAAGAACAAGATTATTTCAACTTAAAAATTAAAAAATTAAGAGAACAGAATATTTTTACAATTGATATATTTTGATCCAAGCCTTGACTTCCTGATTAAGTGTGCTACAGTGAGAATCTTATCCAAACACTTTAGGTTTCTCCCATGCAAATTCAGAAACAATACACTGCAATTTCTTGGGGCTATTAAAAGATGGAATGAAATGAATTATATTAGGTACTTAGCACCCTGTCTGAAAAGTATTAAGTACTCAATAAATTACACCTATTGCTCTTGAGTTTTATAGACCTAAAGTAAACAGCATATCACTACCCTTTTGGGGCCTTGAGACCTCTTTCATGTATTTATAGGCTCTTATATTTAACTTTATTTTACTGACAATACTTTGTTATAATTACTATGTGTTTGAATATCCATCTTTCTCATTATGCAGGTAGCTCTTTGTGGGCAGCAAATATGTTTTTGCATCTTTGTAACCCTAGTGCCTCACATATAGCTTGACATAACATAGATGCTCTACGGCTGTGGTTGACTAAATGATGATAAGGAGGTATGTTGGATGAGCATAGAAAGAAGTCCCATAAATATGAACAGGTAGGATGATGCTAGCTTATTTGCACCAGTCTTACATTCTGTAAGGCTACATACATCACTTGTAATTGTGATTGAATTTGAGACTTTCAGTTCATTAGGATAACCAACCATGGATGATTGGCTTTGAGACAAGAAAGGAGACAAATGAATGAGGAAAACAAATAGATGTATTGAAAGTATTGTCCTTTGCAATTTAGCAGCCTGGATTTGGAAAATTATTTACCAAGATTGCTGAAGCCATCAATCATGATCAGTTATAATTCAAGACACATGACAATAAAGTGTTTACTTACTGATCATGGGAAATTCCAATTCTTTAGGGTCTTCTAAAGGTACCATACAAAACTCCTGCTAGGTTATGGGATATTTTTGTAAAGCAGACAAATGGACCCATTACAAAATCATTTCTTTAGGATGTTGCTTTGCTTTAGCCAAGGTAGCCATTTCAACACTAATATTTCTGGCATTTTTTAATTTGCCTTTCTTTTCACCTTTAATTATTCTAGTTCACCTTTCTTATAGATCCATTAAAGTATCACCCAGAGATGGAATTGAAGAGGACTATTTTCTTAACAGATTTATGTTCAAGGATGATTTTTCTTCCCTATTAGATTATTTTGAAGATTCTTAATATTTACTCAAGAGTTAAATTGCCCTCCCAATCCCCTGTTTTATTTTGAGATATATCCACTGAAAACATTCCCCATAGTAATTATTCTGTGGTCTTTGGAAGAAATTTGTCATTCAATTTGAAGGAAGACTAAAATTGGTCAAATGTTTGTGCATCTAAATATGGCAAATGCCTTCACAAATAAATATTAGCTTCATTTTTACCTGACATATTTACATAGCTGCTTGAAATTGTCTTTACAAAACTTACCAAGGGCCTTCAGGGAAATATTTGTAAGGGACAATATTTAATGCCAAATACCAGAGACCTTTGGCTTTATTTGTACTGTGTTCATCGTACATTATACAGACGTACACATGAATATGTCAAGAAAATAAGTTATTTTAATAAAGAGAAACAAAAGGTACAATATAATTGAATAATAACAGGAAAAAAGTCAAAACTTCATAAAATGAATGGAAACTGGTAGAAAGAAATGAAAAAATACTGCAAATAAACCTGGGTATATGCTTGTAATCCTAGTACTTGGGAGACTAAGACAGGAAGATCCGGGTTCGCAGCCAGTATCAGCCACTTAGTGAGGACTTCTGCAATTCAGCAAGACTTTATTTCAAAACAAAGGATAAAGCCAGGCGTGGTGGCGCACGCTTGTAATCCCCAGGCTTGGGAGGCAGAGACAAGAGGATCCTGCAGGTTCTAAGCCAGCCGTGCTGGCTTAAGAGACCCTGTTTCCAAATAAAAAAATATAAAACAGGACTTCCGGGAAGATGGAAACCGAGAAGAGCGGGGCTTAAGAGCCCTGCTAACAACCAATCTCCATTACCACAAAATCAGCGCCTTTCATAGCCAGAAAACACCATCAGCAGAGAAACAAAAAAATCACCAGGCTCCAGAGAGAAAGCGGACTGAGAACAGAGCTCAGAGCCACAGAGGAGATACACCGGCCTCACGCCCGAGGATGCGGCAGCAGCGCCATACTGCCAGCGGCGAGTTCATCAGACAGCTACAGCAAGCCGAAGTGAGCCACTGCGGAACAGCCAGGTGGGATCTTTCGGCGCAGGGAGCATCAAAGCTCCCAGTGGCTGAGCTCAGCACACACTGCAGGGACTCAGAGTGGAAATCAAAACCAAAGAAGAAAAAATACGCCAGTCTCATGGCCGAGGGTGTGGCAGCGGCGCCATATTGCCACCAGCGGCAGTAGCAGTGAATTCACCGAGTCCAGTACAGCTACATCTGCGTACTCAAGAACAGTGAGTCAAATTGCAGGCCACAGAGGAGAAATCCCAGTACTATACTCCCTGGGACTTGACCCAGTGGGGGAGTGGCAGTGGCAGAGATATCACACCATAGGAGAACGCCCAACCTGGCACTCCCCATAGTCTAAAGCAGCCTCTATTGACTACCTGGGTCGGAGACTCTGTGCTACAGCCCAGTAAAGGAGTAGTGGGGTGAGAGATACTACAGACTCGAGATCCAGAGCACCTTAAGCGAAGTCATAGTGACCCAAGGGAAGAACCCAGAGAAGGCACAAACTTCCAAAATCATGGGAAAGAGGAATAACACTGGAGCAATGAATGCCCACAACCCCACAACATCAGAACCCGATAAAACAGAAATCCAGAGATTTCTAGAAGATCAAATCAGAAAAATAAATGTAGAAATAATAGAGGTGCTTTGAAAAGAATTCAGAGAGAGCCAAAAAGAGATAAAGGATGCAATTAATGAAGTAAAGGCCTCAATTCAAAGCATGAACAACCAATTAGACCACATGGAGAACAGAATCTCTCTCTTAGAAGATGAGCAATCCAAAAATGAATGCATAGTTTCTAATCTAGGAAAAAATATCTGACAGCAGGAATCTGATATTGAAGAAATATGGGCCCATTTTAAGAGAGCTAACCTAAGAATAATTGGAATAGAGGAGGGAAAAGAAGGTGAAACCAAAGGGATCAACAATCTCTTCAAGGAAGTCATAGCAGAAAATTTTCCAAACATAGAGCAAGAGGTTGATACACAGATCCAGGAAACTTATAGAACTCCCTTTAGACAGGATCAGAGAAGAGGATCCCCATGCCACATAATTGTCAAAATGACCAATGTGGAAGCCAAGCAGAGAATCTTAAAGGCAACAAAAACAAAGGGCCAAGTGACATTCAGAGGCAAACCAATTAGAATCACTCCAGACTTCCCAAACCAAGTTATGAGAGCCAGAAGGGCTTGGAGTAACATATTCCAAACTCTGAAAGAAAACAACTTCCAGCCAAAAATTTCCTACCCAGCAAAACTTTCTATCAAATTAGATGGAAAAATAAGAAGCTTCCATGACAAACAGAAACTGAAGGAATTTATGTCTTCAAAACCAGCACTAGAGAAAATACTCAAAGAGATTAACTACAAAGAAGAAATAGGTAACACACACCAGAACCAGAGAAACAAGATTTTCCATCCAACAGACAACTAAGATTGGTTATCTGTGGAGATTCATTATTTATGTTAGTCTTTTACCTATCTCTAAATTGTATTGTTTGCCTTTATTGTTGTTAATTTTTAGGATTTCTAGTTGGAATATTAATATACGTTCAGATATAGCATTTGGAAATATTTTATCCAATTCTATTAGTAACTGTTAACTCTGTTTACATTGTCTTTGGATATACAATATTTTTTTATTTTTTAGGGAGTTTGTATACTCTTCTGTTGCCTGTGCCATTGAAATCATATCCAAGAAATCACTGCCAATTTCAATGTTGTGAGGTTTTATGACCCAGATTTTCTCCTAAAAGTTTATAGTCTTAAGATTTATATTTAGGTCTTTTATCTATTTTGAGTTAATACTTGTATATGGGATTAGTTTAAGGGTCCAATTTTATTCTTTTCCATGTAATTATTATTTTTCAACAATATTTACTTAAAAGATTATTATTTCCTCCACCAAATGTTCGTGGAAACCTTGTCAAAAATAACTTGACAATATAGGGAAGAATTTAGCTCTAGGCTTGTATTTAACTCCAATGGTTTATATATCTGCCTTTAGAACAGTACTACACTGTTTCAATTATTGTAGCTTTATATGATTTGAAATCAGAAAATATATGTCTTCTAGCTTTGTTCTTTTTCAAGATCGTTTTGGGTACCTAGAATCCATATTCCATATTAGGATAGATTTTTTTCTGAAAAATAAATATATAAATATATGATAGTTTCACCTAAAAAATAGAAAAAAATATTCTCTGGTAAGAAAGAAAGCAAAAAGAAATATTGAAATGTTATCTTTAAGTCATCAAAAGCTTGGTATCAGACAAATGAAACTGTTATGTGAGATTATCATTTTTAATTTTGGATACTAGATGTCAACCACTAAGCCAAGCATGGGAGGGAGGGATGGGGAGAGAATGGGATGGGGATCGGGTGGGGGCTGACTGGGCGATGTGTGCATGTATGTCTACAAAAGTTTGTATCCCACTATGATGTATGAATACAGTGCACCAATAAAAAAATAAAAAAAAATATAAAACAGGTCTGGGAGTGTAGCCCAGAGGTAGAAGGTTTTCCAGGAACCCCAGCACCACCAAAAAATAAATAAAGGATAAAAATAGGGCTGAGTGTATAGCATGGAGGT
Organism: Muscardinus avellanarius; assembly: GCF_963383645.1. Taxonomy (NCBI): domain Eukaryota; kingdom Metazoa; phylum Chordata; class Mammalia; order Rodentia; family Gliridae; genus Muscardinus; species Muscardinus avellanarius. The sequence continues at coordinate 16,548,662 of NC_137792.1, forward strand.
AAAATGCCCCTGGGTTCCATCCCCAGTACAGCAAAGCAAACAACAAACAAACAAACAAATAAAAAACCCTGAATAATGCAAATTTCTTTAAGATACAAGCCTTGAAATATTGTTTTGGTCAGATATTAGAGACACACATGGAAAAGCTTAGGATTAGTTTAGTATCCTCAGCACTGTAAAGTAATCAGCATTTCCTCTCCAAGGATTAAAAAATACCTTCTACATTTACTTGTAGGGAGTTAGAAATGTGCTCTGAGGAATCTTACAAAAGATAAGCAAATAATGTTCAACACAAGTTTGTCTCAGAGTCATTTTAGGTACCATATATGTATGCTACCTTTTTTTTTAATTGGTGCATTATAGTTATGCATCTTAGTGGAGTACAAGATGGTAAAGGCATACATGCACACATCACTCATTTAGCCCTTTCCTACTTCCCACCCCATTCCCCCCTCTCTCCTCCTCATATTTGGCTTAGTGATTGACTTTGATTTGTTTGTACATCGTGTATATTAGGGCCTGATGACCTTTTATTTTATTATTTATTTATTTTGCGGTACTGGGGATAGAACCCTGTGAACTACACCCCCAGTGTTATTTTTTTTTTTTTGGTGGTACTGGGGTTCCTGGAAGCCCTTCTACCTCCAGGCTACACTCCCAGACCTATTTTATACTTTTTATTTTTGGAAACAGGGTCTCTTAAGCCAGCAGGGCTGGCTTCGAACCAGCGCGATCCTCCTGTATCCTCCTCCCAAGTGGGGATTACAAGTGTGTGTCACCATGCCTGGCCTAGAAGCCTTTTAAATGAGAACTTTGAATTTAAAAAAGAGGATAAAAAGCCATATAAAATTTCCTGTTTGGATATAACCAACCACAAGTCTTTTGAGAAAATTAGTAGACGGAGTAGTCATTGAGAAAGAGAATTGAGGAATCAGAGTGCTTGGAAAGCATAGTTGCATTGATAACATAGTTGTATTTTCAAGGCTGCATTATGACCTCAAAGACACGATGATACCTAAGTATCTTATGTGTGTGTGTATGTGTGTGTGTGTGTGTGTGTGTGTGTGTGTGTGTTATATATATTGAAACCATATACTTGCCCTTAAAAAGTGGACTTCAGGGTTTAGGGGGAGCTTCAGCTGGCTCTTTACTTCTGGTTTCTATTATTATCATGAAGTTGGTTAAATGTTGTTAGGAAAATCAAAACCAATTTATTTGGCAAAGTAGTTACTACTTATTTTATTTTTTGAGGGGGTGTTGAACAGACGACCAAATTTCATTCTAGTTAAATGCAAACCTGAACATATGTGAAAGATGACTTGAGAGAGTCATAACTAACTCGACATAAAATTCATACTGTGATCCTAGTCCACCATCATCCCAAGACATTTGGGGAAGTTTATGAAACCTAGAGAAAGATCTAAAAGATTAGTATTTTAGTTTTATATTTTTGCTTTATTGTAGTAACATTGTGAGCAAGTCTCACCAAATATGAATGTATAGGGGAAAATATAGCAGTAAGCCCAAAGAGTTTCTGAGAAGCATGGCAGCCTCCTTAATTGAGCAGCCTTTCTTTACTTTGCATAGTATAAATTTTCCTGCAACATAATGCCTACCAGACATTCCATTCTGTTTTCCTCTCAAATGTAAATTCCTTCACTCAGAAACATCATTCATAAAAGCACACATAAGATCAGAACACAGATATGCCGAGTCACTTTAGGGCACAGAGTATTATTTCTTGATTAGAATGAGATGGTTTCAAATAAAATAAGAAATATAAAGCCAAGATTATGCCCATCAAAAGAGAAGGTCATTTGCTAATACCCTTCCATCACTACTAAGATTGTCTCTTAAGCCTTAGGGTACGATGGGCAGGCAGTAGAAATTCAAGGAGAAAAAGAGACCTTGAGGAGCTGGTACTATTCAAGCTTTTCCAAATGCTGAACAACAACAGAGAGTGCCCAGGCAAGCAGATGCTTCAGTCTTTCCCATCTGGCAGGTATATCCCTATTACGGACCATCTGAGGCTGATGTTAACAAATATTTGTATCACTTGCCTTCTTGCTCTGGTTCCTTGCACACAATATATCCTGATTATAATAATTTCCTTTCCTATGTTATATGACAATAGGATGAAAAGGCATATACTCTATGACAATAGTTAAGTGTCCACCAGTGGTGAGTGACCTGGGCAGTGATATTTCATTGCAATTTAGTAGACTAGTACATTGTATTTGAAGGCATTTATATAATGTAGTTTCTGCTTCTGTAGGCTGAGGAGCCTTTCTTTGAATAATTACTCCATATATAATTAGTAATTGTGCATATATATTTGGGATTTTCCCTGTCTTATCCCTGTGCTTTTTTACCTTAGCCACATGTAGACAAATAATAAGGTTTTGGATTTAACAGAGACTTCCAAAAAAAGACTTTCTCTTCAAAAACTCCTCCTCCCCCAGTCTAGCAAATTTATCCTAAACAATTACTTTTTAAATTGCTCTTAACCTGGTGCATACAATGGGTTGAAAACATCATGGCCCGAACCCTTCTGTTTCTTCTCGGCATGACATGTATATAGACCTGGCAGGCACTCAGTGTCCTTGATTAGATGGTTGCTAATAATGAAAGGAGGACATTCCAACTGTGCTCTCCAGTGACACTGAGATTTGTGCTCTGGAAGGAGCTTATATTTTTCACCTCCCTCTGTCCCTTCAGTGATCACATCCAAGTTATTTTCCAATTCTTATGCTGTCTGCTACCTATACTAAATGAATACTAATGGTGTTTATAAAAACCTTGTACCCATCTAAACTGTTAGCCTGTTAAGGTCATTTTCTTTGGAAATGTTTTCTTCTTTCAGGCTTACGTCTTCCCTTCATCTTTCTGCTCTTTTCTCTACTGAAGAGATAGCATCATTTTTAGCATGTTCAAAGGCAACACAGCCTCTCTCTGTTGTTAGATGTGGTCATTTTATGTATGGATGGATCCCATAGCATCAAGGTCATCACCATGGATCCTGAGAAACATCTTTATAAAGAATTGCTTCTCTGCCTGGGAAGTAAAACAAGGCAATACAAAAACTTACTGGCTTAACTCCTCTGAGAGAAGGTCAGATATATCCAACATGGTCAACTTAAACGATTACCTTCATACTTTTCTATTACAAGTCACTGTGTGTCTCTGACAAACTCCAACTAAGAAAGCTTTTTATGTATACAACTCCTCTAAAAGTTCACTTCTTCCTGAGGGATGCATCCTTGGGAATTACTGTCTCTGATGCAGAAGAGTGAGTATCTTGTTGCTTGTTATGCACAATGTCATCAATGGGACTCAAGCCAAGCACAGGCCAGAAAGTCACAACTGCTGATTGATGGCAAGTATATCAGCTTGTTTAAAATACCATGGGGTTCTCCAGGCATTTCATTTCCTAATTGTGAACAATTATTTGCATTTAATTTAGATCTCGTCTTGCTGCCTGGAAGTCAGATGGCAACACCACCAGAGCCAGAGGAAGTAATTACATAATCTTCAATATCTTTCCATCAATTAATTTATTTGGATGAGTTTAAATGGTAACATAAGGAAGTGCTTGATAGTGTTAGCTACAGGCAGGGAAAGGGGGGATGGTGATCGTAAAGGGAGTCATCTTCTTTCTCCAGATCGACTGTTATGGGTAACTCATGCTTATTAAAGCCACAATGCATTCTTTATCTTACTTTTCAGTAAATATGAATGCAAGTCCTTATAGATTTGGGGAAGGTGTTTAGCATTTTTCTAATAATTTGTCAATATTCCTGTTCAGTTAATTTAATGGTTATATAAAAGTTGATATGATGTATACATATGAAATTATCAATGCCAATCTCAATATTGTGTACAGGGAAGGGGAGAGGGCTGGGATCCAAGGGAAAGCTCATCAAGTGCTATTTGCATGTATGTCTCTATCACTCTGAACTCCATTATGATGTATGATTTCAACACATCAATAAAAGTATATGAAATAAACAAGCTGGGTGTGGTAGTGCACACTTGTGATCCCCACGCTTGGAAGGCTGAGATAGGAGGATCACACAGGTTCAAAGGCAGCCTCAGCTACTTAGTGAGGCTCTCAGCAACTTAGTGAGACTCTGTTTCCAAATAAAGTATAGAATAGGTCTGGGAGTATAGCCCGGAGGTAGAAGGCCCCTGGGTTCCACTCCCAGTACCACCAAAAAAAAAGTATGTTAGGGATAGTAATAACTCCTTTCAAGGTTTTTTAAGGATGAAATAATTAGATAAAATGTTATTAACTACAATTGCTAATGAATGACTAGCTCTCTATGTATGGAACTATTTTTGTTGTTTATATACATTTATTTCTAGAAAGCACCAAAGAAGCTGGGTATAGTGGCCCATGCCTGTAAATCCAGTACTTGGGAGACTGATACAAAAGGGTCACAAGTTCAAGACCAGGCTCAGCAATATACAAGGCTTTCAGCAACTTAAGGAGACCCTGTTTCAAAATAAAACATACAAAAGGGCTGAGGGTATCTCAGAAGAAGAATGCCTCGGGGATTAATCCTTAGGAGCACACACACACACACACACACACACACACACACAGAGAGAGAGAGAGAGAGAGAGAGAGAGAGAGAGAGAGAGAGAATATACAACTTGAGTTAGGAAAAGGAGAAAAAATTATCTCTTATTTTTAAATTAAGAAGAAGACAAGGGGGCCAAAATGACTAAATTTGATGTTTGTGCGTTATTACACATTTTAAGTGTGTATAACAAAGTTTGGCATCTGTAACCTTCTCTGTTAAGACAAAGAATCATACAAACCTCTAGTCAACCTATTTCCCAATGTCTACTACCAACAAACCAACTTGAAATTAGAGCAAGAAGGAGTGATAAGAAAGGAAAAAAAACCTAATATTTTATATGTGCTAATTATGTGGTTAGGGCTAAGATACACATTTGACATAAATCCCCAAGCAGACTTTGGAATTAATCTCAGTTGCTGCAATAAGTACATCATCCCTTTTCCCTAGACAGGTTTAATACTAATTCTTGCACTTGTACACTGTAGTAGGTGAAGAAGCAGGAGGAATGAGAATAAAGACAGAGGTAATAAGGGGTAGTAAAGCCAGACTATCAGAGGAGATATTCTCTGAGGCTGCCTGCCACTCCTTCCTTTTCCTTTCACCCATGCCTGCGGGTGGCCTCCTCACAGTTATCCTCAGATGATGGAAATAAACCACACTGCTTATCAGTATAGTGTGAGCAGTAGCACAGTGGCTGCCCAGGCTTTCCAGGCTGTACTTCTGAATTTCCAGCCACAAAGCAATTCAGATTAAAGGAACTTCCTCTTTTATCTCTTCGCTTCCTTCTCCCTCTGCTGACAGGGAACATCATCCTGATACCATAGGCATATTATCTCATCTGCTTTTCAAAAAGCAAACCTTTATGGCTTACTGAGGATTATGAAGCAACCATATTAATTCCATCCTTCTTAAGTGCTTTATCTATGTTGATATGGGACATGAGTGGGGGTGGATCCCTCTATGTACACTCTTTGCTTACAGTGAACAAGAACTGGGAGGGAGTGCAAAATGTATGTTTGTGTTCATATGTGTAAGAGGCAGTGACCTCTAACTGTATCCCAGGGATAAGTACCAAATGAATGGTTTCATATTGCTTATCATTTTGAATTATTATCTTTTGTTCTAGTATGAAAAACATTTGTAGTTTGACTCCTTTCTTTAAGCCTTCATTTATTTATTTATTTATTTATTTATTTATTTATTTATTTATTTTAGTGGTACTGGGGTTCCTGGAAACCCTTCTATCTCTGGGTTACACTCCCAGACTTCTTTTATTCTTTATTATAGAATGTTCTTAAGCCATCACACATGCTATTAATTGGGAGGCTGACACAGGTGGATCTCAAGCTTGAGGCCAGCCTCAACAACTTAGGAAAACTTTGTTTCAATATAAAAAAAGTTAAAAATGGGCTATAGATGTAGCTCCCAGGTATAATGCCATTGGGCTCAATCTTTAGTCTCCCCTGCCAAAAAAAAATTAGTCCTCCTTATTTTCTTCCTTTCATTCTAGAAATAATTTTTTCTCTGCTTCTGCTTATGATTTTTCTTACCTCTTACCTATTCCAGTTCACCTCTTAGCTTTAAGGTTTCTTCATTTCATTGTATCACTCTACCCCAAAATACCTGTGTTTTTCATATAGAGTATATAGACCTGTCTCCCCTTTGTTCATGAAAAGTAGTTTTCATAAACAAAAATTTTCACATTCAGAAGGCATCATGAAAGTTGGTTCTAAACTAAAAAGGGAAACCCTTAGCACACCAGAAGTGCAACTGATGAATGCTAGACTCTCGGGGTGCTTATCTGAACCTCTCCAGCTTTTGAGATTCATCAATGTCTAATAAACATGTCATTTGCAAATGCTATTAAGTGACAATTATACATCAAGCGCCACAAGCACTTTGGAATATCTAAATAGCAATGATGCCCTGACATACATTTTGGGGCATCTCAAACCTTCATCTTGAAGATGGCAGTAGACTTTCAAATTAAACACAGGCACAAACAACTCATAGTATCTTCAGGTTGCCAGCAGTTGCAAATGGCTCCAAGGGCTGTTTGATGTAGGTTAAGAAATGTGTTCTCAGTCTGTTCTGTGTCTTTGTTCTTTAGATTTTACTTTCCTATCAGTGACAATAATGAGGCATCCATGGGCAAGAGTCACAGTGAGGATGTTTCTGATCCCATTCTGTCTCAGGAAGCCCACTCTCTGTGGCCAAGAGTATTGAGAATATGGACATTATGGCACAGAAACACTGGAGTCTTTCCAATGATGGCCTCCAATTGAAATTACTTTTTACTAAATTGACTTGTTCCTAGAATCTTTAAAATTAAGTGCCATTGCTTATAGCATAAAATCTCAAGAAAGAATGACCAGAATTCGTCATGATTCTAGATCTCTCTTTGCTCTAGGCCTCAGGTTTCTCATATAAATGGAAGAGATAGCCAAAATAGTACCTCCATAAAACTGCTATGAGAAACCCAGTAGACATTGCTTACAATTGGTTTGTATATTTCAAGGAAAATAGTAAGGGTTTGATCAACAGCATTGGCTATTCTCCTTATGGAGTTTTATCTCTTACCATATTTCAACATCACAAAAAATGCAAGCCCCCTGTGAGAATAGAAACAAAAATAAAGAAAAAAGCAAACATACAGTAAGGTTTCCCAGTTCCTGACATTGCATTCTATATTTAGTGATAATGATAAATAATAATAATGATTTAATGATAATGATCAGAAGAGGCAAGATTATACTGCTCTGATAGGAAACGCTGAATCTTAGTTATGTAATATCTCAGTGTCAGATGAACAACTGGCTAGCCTGGACAGATCTCCTACTGCAGTCATGGGATCCAGGATCCTTTTACCTTATATTATGGCTGCCTCTGAGGTTTACATCTGGAGAGAAAGAACATGGATTTTTTATGGAGGACCATGTATTGTGAGGCTTTAGGGATATATTCCTTATGCCAACTTTCTACTTGCCAGAATCAGTCACATGGAACCAGTATCACTGTGGACCCAAGAGAAAAAAGCGGCATAGGTGTACATCTAGGCAGGCTATGCCACTGTTAAAATAGAAGAACATCCTGGAGCTTTAGGGAATTTCTGTCATAGCTTGGTTAAGTTGAGGCAAATATTAAGCTTCTTTCATAACAAAACATCATTTGAATTTCTCTTAGAAACCAAAACTTTTTTACTTGAGTCCTTAATAATTAAATGATGATGTAATCCCCGCGCTTGGGAGGCTGAGACAGGAGGATCGTGCAGGTTTGAGGCCAGCCTCAGCTACTTAGTGAGACCCTGTTTCCAAATAAAACATAAAATAGGCCTGGGAGTATAGCCTGGAGGTAGAAAGCCTCTGGGCTCCACCCCCAGTACCACCAAAATAAATAAAACAAATAAATAAAATAATTAAATGATGAACATAGTTTTTTCTTTACCTATGGATTATAAATGATTTTAAATTAGTGTTTTTTTCTTTTCCATTCATTCATTTGATTATAAACTTTTGAGACAGGTGAGCATGTGTCCTTTAATTCCCACCAATTTAGTTAATTGGAATAAGAACTGTGTAGAAAGAGGAGAGAGCTACAGCTACACACATTCATATAGATATACTTCAGAAACATACATTTGAGAAAATAATCAAGTAGAAAATATATACTATATGCGTCTGTGTTTGCTTAAAGACAAGTGGTTATTATCAGTCAGCTTCATGTTCTTACAGTGAAATACTTGACACAACTGACTTCATAAAGATAAAAAGGTTTATTTAGCTCACAGCTTTAGAGGTTAAAGGGTATGGTGCCTGAATCAGCTCAGTTCTAATGAAGACTTCATGGCAAATAACCAATGGCAGTGGCAAGAGTGTATGCTGGGGTCAGGATGCAGGATGCAGAGAGGACTAGGTCGGGTCAAGCACAGTATTTTATAACAAATGTCTCACAAGAACTACCAAGGTGTCCCATGAGAACAAATTCTGAGAGCATGTCTTCAGTAATCTAAGGTCCTGCTTCCAGGTTCTGCCTCCCAAAGATTCTACTACCTCTCAATAGTGCCATTCTGGGGACCAATCCTTCAATCCCAATAGACCCTTGGAGGACAATCAAACCACAGTAGTAAGCTATAAAACTACACAGAGAAGTAAGAGGAAAAAATATAAATTTTGGAAAATTTATACTCTAGGAAAGAAGAAAAGTTTAATTCACGAAGTGAATTTTGGGGTGTGGCCCTGAACATTTTCAATTATGTTCAATCTTTTAATTCACAATTTCATCTTGTGTATGTATTCATTTTTCTGTCTTTAAGCTAGACAGATATGTTTTGTATTCTTTCTTTTTTATATCTTTAATCAAAACAAATATAAAAGTAGAGCTATCAGAAAGGCCATAAACTTGTCTTTTGGCACTTTGTTTCTCACTAAATTGTGTTATTTTACAAGATCATATTTGAGTAGAAGGTGCTTTTGTATACCATTTATATACAGGATCCAGTTCATATAGGAAGTTTAGAAAGTTGATTAAATATCTGCTCCCTCATTTCAAATTTGAAACAAAGTAAGCAGATTCATAGGACTCCAACCTTACATCTGATCCAAATTTAACAGTGCTTTATTTATCTGTATTCTATAACAAGTCACTCCACCTCTTAATGTAACAGTGCTTTATCTGTATTCTATAACAAGTCATTCCACCTCTTAATGGCATAAAAGATCAACAATCATTTTGGTTTCACAATTTCTGCATATTGGTTTTTAAGAAAGTATGTGCTAGACACTTCTGGATCAGAATATGTCATGTGATTATAATCATATGATTATTAGAACTAGAGTATCAGGGAGCTTCTGTCCCCGCCGTCGTTTTGGACTTCTCCATGTGATATCTCCACATGGGTTTGTTTGGGCATCCTCACCATATGGTGGCTTCAAAGCAGTCAGTCTCCTTGCAAAGTGACAAAGGGCTCCAGTGTGATCTTTCCACTAAGCAAGGCTGTAGCAGAATTACTTTGTGTATCTTTAGCTGGGAATTCAAATAATGGCATTTGTGTTGTACTCTCCTGGCTATAATTGTGCCACATATCCTCCTAGATTTCAGGAGAGAACAATTTTACTCCATCTCTTGTTGAGAGAGTGGCAGGTAGACAGGTAATATTGCAGCAACTCCTCTGGAAAATATAATCTGCCAAATATATGTAACTGGGATAGTGACAGCATAATGTGTCATCCAAAAATAAAGTAAAAGGGATGTTATTAATACACAAAGATAACAGGTGAAAATTTAGACTGTACTGGATGCACAATGATATATGTTTACCCTGGTAACAGGGCAATTAAGCTTAAGAATTGAATTGGGCATTTCATATCTGAAAATAATTTTATAAATGCATCACTTGAGGATCTGCTTCATCAGAATTCAGAAACTTTATCTCATGGAGACAAAATACCCAGACATGAGAAGACTTTTTTAAAGCATAACCAGAATGGAAAATGCTTTGTAATTGCTCTGTGTTCTCTCCCTCTCATTTTATCATGGCTAGGTCACCCCTCCCTCCCACAGAGTCAAATATTTAAAATTGCAAGTTGAGGATATTATCAGTGACACACACGAGAGAAATTTTAATGTCTCTGAATAATAGGCACTTTAAACTCTATGCAGATATTATTCTAGTTGTTAATAATCCTGCTTTTTCTGAGGCTTCCACTCAGTGTTTCCCATACTGCATTCCATGGAACACTACTGGAACTAGGTAGCTCACATAAAGTATTGTCCATGATGAATGCAATTTGAAATCTCTGCAGATTTTATCCTTTCTTTTGGGAGCCAAAATTCATAGAATTAAAAGTTCTGCAAAGCTCCACAATAAAGAACAGGTTAAACTTTGTTCTTGGTCTAATTGAGCATTTCCAGAATTCATTTGACCATGGAAACAGTTTTTCTTCCCCTGAACATCACCAATTAACTTTTGTAGGATTAGTATTCTGTGAAATGCACTTTGGGGAACACTACTTTAACCTAATCCAGAATGTGAGTCTTTTCGACATTTATCAAGAAACTTGGAATGATCAAATACAATTAAATCAACTATTTTAAATATAGAAGAATATAGAAGCATTTGAACTGTTTTACTAACAGATTGACTGTTTTAAAAAGTTTGTTGCTTCCAAGTATAAGGATTAGATTAGCAAATTTGCCCTGGGCTAATTTTTAATGAACATGTTCATCAGATAAATGTATTGTTCTAAAAAATGGCACTTATTAATACCAAGTACTTATGAGGACACAGTTTAATCTTATTTATATTCTATGTTTTCATGTGAAAAAAAGCAACATAAGTTTAAAGGTAACTGTAACTTTTCGATGTTAGTGTAAGCTGCCCAAACTTGCCAGAATACTAGAAAACCAAGGTGGTAGGATTTTTAATGTACCTTGACTAATTCCAGAAATTTTGATAAGCAATTATGTTTTCAAAATTTTAGATATCTAAGAAACAGATTCTTCAAAGGTAGAAATTCAGCAAGCTATTCTTGTACATCTATAAATATACTCATGATAAAACCATGGTGACAAGTCCATGTTAACTTAGCACAGTCTATTGCTTTAAATGCTAAAAGTGCTAACAAGGAATAGATACCAAGAAACTTTATATAAAACCATGAATATAAAGACAACAAATCATGAAAGAAATATAAAGTATGCATTTTAATTAAAATAGTATATCTTCATATCATCTATTATGCATATATCCTATAACATTATAACATTGTCTTTACTGTATACAGGAAAATAAAACTATCTTGAAAATTTGCAGTGATACTAAGTCAAACCTGATGACAGCCAGTTTATTGACAACTCTAAAAGGGACATTTTACTACCAAGCAAAAAATTACTATAATATAGATATAGTTTTTTCTTCATTGAACATTTAAAATATCTAATAATAGTTAAAACCTAGTTAGAATGGACAAAAATTAATATTGGGTAAACATATTCAGAACTTAGCATCACCAAAATATTTAACTTCTGAGAGACAGTTCATTGTAAGGGTTAAGATTAATCTCACTGGAATCAGATTGCCTGGGATTTTTAAATTTATTCCATGAATGTTTATTATGGACCTAACTTGTGTTGGGTGATGTTCTAGGTGCTATGGATGTTCTTAAGGAGTTTACATGCCACTGGTGGAGACATAAAATAAAGAGATAAGTAAAATACATAGTGTTGGTGAATAATACATGCTAAGGAGAAAAATAAAGCAGTAATGAAGAATGGGCAAGGTCATTTCTATAACTTTAGATAGGTGATCCAGTTAGGTCTTATTGATAAAGAGATGCTTAAGTAAGGATCTAAAGTTAACAAAAGAGTGAGCCAATGTGAAAAAAGAAGAAAGAGTGAGTCCTGAGTACACATTCAGGAAAACATACCAGGCAGAGGGACAATGACTGTAAATGTCTCCAAGGTAAGAATTATGTCTGTAATATTTGAGGAACTATGTAGCTGGAGCTGAACAAGAAAGAAGAAGGCAGAAATAAAATCATAGGCATTAGGATTGGGGACAGATCATGCAGCACCATGAAGATTGTTACAAAGACTTTGTTTTTTCTGAGAATGGAAGTCATTGGAGAGTTTTAAGCTCAGGAATTATTTCCTATTTCCTATTTACTCTGTTTTAATTGGATCACTCTGGCTTCTAGTTTGAGAGAAGAATGAAAGGGAGACAAAAGAAGACTCGTGGAGTCTAGTTAAGAGGCAACAGCATTCAGTGTAAGATGTAGTGGCTTGGATAGGGAAGGGATAAGAAGCGGTCAGATTCTCCATATAGTTAGAAGGAACACCAGAAATGACATGCTGATAATTCAGTTTGGGGGCTAAAGCAAAAAAGAGAGTCAAGGATAGCTCCATGGATTTTGGTATCAGCAATGGAACAACACATTTACTATTACCTGCATGGTTCTAATGAAGCTAACTGGTATAGTGAGAGAAGACTGGCAGTGTCTTCTGCACAGGTTAAATGTGAGATGCATGAAGTGGATGATTCAAAGAGAAATTTTGGTCAGAGAGATACATTTGGGTTTGAAATCTGGTTCTAACCTTTATAAGCTAGGTGGTCTTGGACAAGTTTTTTTTTTTTTTGCACTAGAAACTGAACTCAAGTACTCTATCTCTGAGCTACCCTCAACTCTATTTTATTTTTAAATTTTAGTTGCTGAGTCTGGTCTCAAACCTGTGATCTTGTCTCAGCCTCCCAAGTACTGGGATTACAGGTTTGTGCTTGATTTTGAACTACTCAATTCCCCAGGTTCCTCATCTGTGTCACTGTGAGGATTAAATAAATTGATCTTTGTAACATAATTAGCACCTTTGCTGACACACTATAACTACACAATAAACATGACTCCTTTATTATTATCTTAGAAGATATGCATATAGCATTCTTTCAATTGGATCATGATTTGAAATAGGGATTAATTCATCTATATCACAAATGGTATCATCTGATTTACTCAGGATCAAAATCTCTACATTATTTTTATTTTGGATATTCATTTGCTTTACTCTGTTTATCAAATGAGTCCATTATTTCTTTGTTATGCCACAATAATCCTTTCCTGAACTCTCTTTCCTCTTTCCACAATCTGACTAAAGAGGGTCTCCAACTATGTAGCAATGAAGACTGGACCACAGCACAACTTCAAAGGCTCCTTTTGAATATACAGTACTATGAATAACACTATCAGGACTGTGCAATACCCATAATATATTATAAGCTTTATGTATTAATCATTTTCAATGTCTTTTACAGGAAAAATTATGGCCAAATTACTAGCAACATAGTCAGACACCAGATGTGTGTATCTTTAAATCTACCTCTGTACTAACACATTGAATAACTTAAAGAGCTCAGTCTTACTATCTTTAGAATGAACATCCCAATATTCACCATCCAGTCTTGCCATGAAAATTAAATAATGTATAAAAGGCTTTTAGCACAGAGCCTGTCACATAGTATGTGATCAACCTCTTACACGGCCAGGTTGTATCCATCATTTTCTCCCTTTATTATCCAAATGCACATCTTTCCCTTTCGCCAGACCAGGCCACCTCCAAGAGCCCTTTGAACATCAAGCTCATTCTCTAAGTCTTTGTGCATTACTTATCTATTGCTTGTAATTCATTTCTATTTCCTTTCCTCTTCTAACTCCAGGTTACAATAAAATCCTACCTCCTCAGTGAAATTTCTTGCTCCCTGTTTTGACAGCTAATAATAACTTCTCCCTTCTCTAAAATTCCATGCTTCTTCTAATTAATAATATCCATGTCATACACACTTGTTACTTTATCAGAAAGGTGGTAGGACGTAGAGAAAATTGTGGTGTTAGCCATCAGACCAGGCTCTGAGTATAGACTCTACTGATTTGGGCCTTGTTGGTCAAGTTATATAATTCCTTCTCCTATAAGAAGCTGATAGCCACATTCCTACATTTGAGATTATCATGAGAAGTAGATGGGCTAATCCCTGTACATTGGTTGTAGTAAATGATGAACAAAAGAAATACTTGTTTCCTTTTCTGTCATGTGCCTAGTTTCTAACAATATTGAAAAATTCTGAAGAACAGGGGTTATTAATATGGGTAGCATTTATTTATACCTGTCTTAGGATCTAGCACAATGGCTCTCAAACTATTTTGCTAGTAATCCACAATAAGAAAAATGAATTTGAATCATGTCTTAGTTTACTCATTGATCTCACATATAGAATAAATTTATGTAACTATTTACATATGATTAAGTATATAAATATGAACACATAAGCACATATATATGAATACACATCTTTGGAAAACATTTTATGAAATAATATTTATAATATGTGAGATGCAATCTACTATATTTTATTCTATTTCATTAAAAATCCAGCTGCTGTACATAAAATTGATATCAAGACCCGCTAATAGGTTTGACTATGAGTTTAAAAAGTGAAACACACGGGAATATCACATTGCAGGCACTGCATATTGGTTAAATATGTATTGTGATATGAAAATTTTCTTCGCAGTCTCTTCTCCCACCCTCCCTAGCAATCTCATTGCCAAAAAGGATCAGACAAATGAGATATGCATTTCTCACTTGGTAACTTGGACTCTGGGTCATTCTGTATTTGAGATGTGTCCTATTCTATAAACCACACAACATAAATATGCTATGGGCTCTGACACCCCACTTAAAATTTAAGCAGGTGTCATTACACACTGGCCTTCTGCTGGCATATGCCACTGTGCAATGCATATACTTACATAAACCCCTCAGGATTCTAGGCCAGCACTGGGCACTTTTTCCTCTGTATACACATTTGGCTCCCCCCATCAAAAACTATTATTGGTTTTCTTTTTCTCACCTGGTCTATATTGCTATACTACAGGTTCTGAGAAATAAACTTACTTTTCCCATTTTTAATCCCAACTCAAATTGAGAATCAATCAACATCCCTTCATAAAAAGAAGAATCACAAGACAGAAGTGCTTCCAAATGGGACCTGTAAATTCTTCATACCCCATCTTTGGCACATGAGACCCCTTCCCAACTCCAATGACTAGACTCCAAGGAAAATATGAGTTTTCCTCCAGAGTTCATCTAAAACCAATCAATGCTTTCAAAGGAAACTACTTCCTAAACCTTCTTCTGCCTGAGGCTTTGCAAGTACAAAGTGAGAGAGAAAGTGTTTCAGGCACGCCCACTAATCTCTCCCACATACTTTCAAGAGTTTTGCTCTTATAAAATTATAGCCCCTGGCAGGGAGGACCCTGGCACTGCGCTGAAAAAAATGATTGGACTAACGGAAATTAAAGCAATATGTGCCTGGAAATTAACTGCTTCTTGCTGTGCAGTAGAAATATGTAGAAAATGACTGCCCACCTGGCCTATATTCAGTGAGGTATATCAGCAGCCCAATAAAGCATGGGTTACAAACTGTAAATACAGTTTTGGTGTATATTTGAAATAGGTTCATTTTGACACCAGAAACAGTATCAAGAAAATGTAGAAATTTAGAACAAGGCATTTGTACACAGCTCAAGCTTATATCAAACAAATTAAGCAGATTTCTTCATTTACATGTTTCTTGGTGTTTATCACACACGAGTAAGATGAGAACAAAAATAAAAATAGATTTTTCTCAACATCCTGAGGGCCTACAAAATTTAATCAAATCTAAGTTGACAGAGTAGAAATATTTGGAAAAGAGATAAGCAAATTTTACACATGTAATTGTGCCCATAAGCTGCATTTATTTTCCATTTTTTTTGTTTCTATTTCTTGCTCAGCACATAGTAGGTATTCTAGCAATATTAGCTACTGTGAAGGGGGCCATTTCTATCCATTTGAGACTCTTTAAGAAAGAATCAGGCACCAGCATTTCATTAGCATTAATGGTGGCTCTTCTCTGTGTCAATTCTCTGCTTACCAGGGAATATTATATTGAGGTGTTTAACTGCTGTTAGAGAACTAAGAAAGGTCTGTGTCAATACATTGGAAGCATGATAACAAAATCAGCAAGTGCTTCAATGAACAAAGAGCACTGGGCTAAATCTTCTTGAACCATGCAGAACTGCAGTGTACGACAGTATGGTCTATGTTGCCACAGACACTTGAGTTTAACCTCAACTTTACCCTTTAGAAGGCACTTTAGAAGGTACATGTCCTTTTGAAGCTTAGTTTTCTGATCTGTAGAAGAGAGATAGCAATAGCACCTACTTCATATGGCTAATATAGATATAGTGAGGCGATTGATTCTTGTATAGTGAGGTTATTGGTATCTCGCCCACATTGTCTTACCCTTATTGCTTCAATGAAGACTAGCTTAACTTCTACTCTGTTATTTTTTTTTCCTGGAATACTTTGCCTTGTCTGGCTAGAAGGGTTTACTTAGCCTGCCCACAGGGAAACCATAAATAATTAGAGAATTAACATGTCACAGGAGCAGCTGTTGGTCAGTGACTGAGGGAGTCATGGCATAAATACTCCAGCTTCCTTGATCCTTAAGTAGGATAATTCTGAGGCATATGTTTCATACAGTTTTCTAAGGTCTCTTTTTGAGATTAAGCACCAGTCACTCACAGTGGCAGCTGGCTTTATAATGTGCTTTTTATCAGCTGCCATCCCCTCCTTGTACCATGTCCATACCCCCTACCAATGCCCCCTGTACCTTCCAAATAAACTAGTAGCACTTGAATCCTTGTTTCCAGCTCTGTGTCGAGGAGAACCCAAGCACTGATCACAGCAAGGATCACAGTGCTTGGCAAATGAAAAAATAGAAAGTGCTGAGTTAATGCTGAGTGCTAGAAGAGCAACACATTGTTTTCTTCTGATTAGGTATCTAGTACAGCCCTTCAGCTGCCTCCAGGCTAAGGCTGATGAGAGATCAGGCCCCATACAGCAGATACACCCTTTCAGATTTCTGTACTTCACCAAATTGCCGGGTTCCATTATAAGCATGTACCTAAGACTTCTTGTGAATAATGCAAACCAGTAGCTCTCGATTCTGTTTTTCCTCATTTCTCATTTTGAAGACTCTTTTTGTGGGCTACATGCTCGAACACAAAATAGTATTACCATTCTTTTGGTTTCTTAGCTAATATTCAAGAAAACATATGCTGAATGAATTTTATCATTCATCTTTGCTCACCATCCATGAGAATATGTAGTAAAGAGGATTTTAAAAAATTGCATCCAAGAACTGAAAAGGACTTGCAGATCATGTAGTCCTAACCTGTCATTTATAAGTACAAAATCTTTGATTCAGAAAGGCAAATAACTTTCTCATGACAACATGGCCAGTAGAATCTCTGTCTAAGACTCGGGTAGGTAGTGAAATCAGAAATGTCAGGATACTATTCTTGTTCCCTTCTGTCTTCATCACCATCCTTATTGCTCCTCTGCTTTTTTTCCACTTAAGGTGATCAATCTATGGGTCTTTTCTCTACCAGATCTTCTTTCAGGAAAAAATCTAAAATCATTCATACTAGAAGCAGCTTCCACTGCAACACAAATCAAGGATACTTTTATTTTGGTAGAAAGGAAACTGTTAGGCCTGAGATCCTGAATAATCACTTAGTATTTTGAAGCTTCAGTTTTTTCATCTGGAAATTGGGACTACTCAGCTTTTACCTCCCCACCTCATAGGCATGCTGCAAGGATGATATTAATCAAAGGATAAGAATGCAGAGTCTATATATTGCCTATAAATGAGGTGATAGAAAGAGAGTATATTTGTTCTGTTTTCTAAAAAGATTTTTTTGTTAAGGTTTAATTGTATTATCAAATGATATACAGACTGAAAACTGGGACTATGTGCTAGGAGAACGTATAATCTGTAACTTACTTTCACTTTTGAGCATCTCCATTTAGTAAAAAGACTGGCTGCTATTTTCTAGTTTTGAAAGGTTTTAGTAAAACCTACCACTTGATCCTATTTGCTTATAATCTTTTGTTATAAATTTGAGATGTTTCTTTCAAAGTCCAAGCAGGGAGAAAATTAAAATCTTAAAATTCTGTAATTAGAAAGAAGCTTTGTTAAATTCTGTCCTTTGGTTACGTGAGATGCTGAGTGGTTGGAGGACCTTTTGAAAGCCAATAAATATGTTTTACTTTAAGTTCCCCCATAAACAACTGCAAATCAAGGAGGAAGTAGGGAAGTGAGAGAAGGAAGCAGAGAAAGCCAATGCAGCATGAACTAGGAAGGGAGGTGCAACCATGGGGGATTTGGGGCTTCAATCTATTGGGGACTCTCTGGGAGCCAGTGTAGGGTGAGCATGTGCCTCAACATTATTCTACTTAGAGCAAGGGAACTGGAATTAGTATATCTTCATTTTTTGAAGGTGTTCTAAAGAGACAGTATATTCCAGCACTTCCAGTCTTCCACAATGGCGGTGCAGTAGGCTTTAGCAGCAAGAGAATAAACCTGAACATTCTCAGAAGGTGCAGGTGCTGGCAGATAAAAGTCAGAGTGTTGTGCCCTGATGCACTAAGAGTAAGAAGGTATGGGCAGGGTACTGGGAGCTTCAGCTACACGTGGTTAAAAGGCAGAGCTAGGATTTGAATTCAGGTCATTAGATACCTACTCCAAGCAAGATCCACTCTAGCTTGCTGCTTTCTATTATACTTTCTTTTTTTTTGGTG
This sequence comes from Muscardinus avellanarius, assembly GCF_963383645.1. Taxonomy (NCBI): domain Eukaryota; kingdom Metazoa; phylum Chordata; class Mammalia; order Rodentia; family Gliridae; genus Muscardinus; species Muscardinus avellanarius. The sequence goes on from NC_137792.1 coordinate 16,567,423, forward strand.
GTACTGGGGTTCCTGGAAACCCTTTCACCTCCGGGCTACAATCCAGACCTATTTTATACTTTTTATTTGGAAACAGGGTCTCTTAAGCCAGCGAGACTGGCTTCCAATCTCCTGTCTCCACCTCCCAAGCGCAGGAATTACAAGCGTGTGTCACCATGCCCAGCTCTATTATACTTCTATTACCTACTAACTAGGTTAGGTTTTATATTAAATTCTGGAATAAAACAGGACATGTGTAAACAATTTCACAAAAGAGTAGTACCATGACAATTTGAAGTGATTGCTATGCATTGATTGGTGTTGACTTGGTGTTTAAAACATTTCTTTTCAAAAGTAACAATTAGGTCAGTCATGCTTTGGGAGAATTTATAGCTGAATTGCAAAAAACAAGTCTGAATTGACTAAAGAGAGAATATTTTCATTTTGGTTAAAGAATGTTGTGCCTATATAAGAATATACTTTAGAAATTTGGTAAAGATTCAAATGTACTTTAGGGATATTCACAAAAATATTTCTGCCAGTATCCATGTGCATGCAACTAGAATTGGCAAGCCCACCAATATCAATATCACTATTGTTTATAAAGAACATTTAGAATATATATTCTTTAAAGAATAGACAGACATTAGTTTATACTGCCTAATTTATCCAGTGTTTCTAAGTCCTAACACTTTTTTCTATAGGAATTGAACATAACATGGCAAACCCAGCTTGATATAATTAAGAATCATGCATGTTATTCATATAGCAATTTAATAAAAACAATAATAAAAGGCTACTGTGTTAACCAACATATTAATTTAATAATATCAATCCATCTGTAATGAGTAACGAGTAATTTTTTCAGCATTTTCAACAATCTTTAGCTCTACTGTCATTTAGGAAGAAGTGGGGTTCTTTTGTTTTATGAATTAACATACTAAACTAAGAGCAAACATCTAACTTAAACTAATATCGAATGATCCTGGTGTAAGACTTCACCTCTGGCTTCTCCCCAAGCCATGCAGACAGAGTAAAGATTGCTTCATGGTTGGAGAAGCACTGCTCACTGGTTGCTGGTAGCCCTAAGCACATCCTGGCTTTATCTACTTTCTATGAGTCCAGGAAGACACAAAGAAGCCATCTGTGAGAGAAAATTATTCCTTCTTCCCTACCTCTTCTCTGACTTCCCCAGGAAATTCAGGCAGATGTCTACTGTTGAGAAGACCAGGCATTAATACATTCTTCCTCCTCATTGAGCATAAGACACTAGAGGCAAGAAAATACTATCTATCCTTAAAACATTGAATAAGAATAACACAAAATCCTGGATTAGACAATGCAATATTTTTTCAAAATATTAGAATAACTAATAAAATCTTACAAAGAAATATTAGAGAACATTATTCTTACAAAACATATTTTCTAAATGTTGCTGTAAATTTAATTAGCATTTACTTAAAAAATGACAACTTCTCAATCAGGAACATAATTAGTTCAACTTGCACCTTTAATTTAATTTTATTTTTATTTTTTAAATTTTTTATTGGTGCATTATATTCATGCATCATATTGAGGTAAAAAAAAACTTGTCTGTACATACATGTACACATCACTGATTTAACCCCTACCCACTCCATTCCCTCCCCATCCTTCCTTCCCTTGCTTGGCTTAGTGGTTGACTTCGATATGCTTAAGTACATTGTGTGTTTTAGAGAATTTCCTTCTTACCCCCTCCCATCCATTCATTTAGCACCTTTAATTTTAAATCACTGATTCTATATCAAATGCTATTGTGAAGTCTCTTTAAAAGGTAGAAAAGAAAGTTCAGAAAGATAATTCTGTAACACAAATCCAGGTAAGTTTCTCTTTTGCTTTGATAGCACCAGTAAGTAGTACAGAATGCACATTTCATAAAAGAAAAGAGGGAGAGAGGGAATGAGAGGAGAGGAGAGGAGAGGAGAAGAGAGGAGAGAGAGAGAGAGAGAGAGAGAGAGAGAGAGAGAGAGAGAGAGAGAGAGAGAGAGACTTGAACTTAAACTCTGTCACCCTAGTAACTATTTTCTGCTTAACCAGATGATTTGGAATTGGCAAAGAGCAAAATAAAGCATTTTCAGTTCAGAGGCTGCTTTTGTTTTAAATGGACAAAGTGAGGGTATGAAGTGTCACAATTATCTGGATGACTCAGACCAATTGGATGATTTTAGCATAATTAGTTGCTTACTTTGAGGCACTATTTAATTGAATAACTGAATCTGTTTCCAGTAACTATCAAATCTAATGTATCATTTTATTCCCCGATTCAGATATCCCCAAATCAAACATATTACCATCCTTGCATATAAAAATTATCTATTCTTCTGCATATATTTTGCCACTGAGGATAGTTAACTCTCCCTTTTGCCCTCTATTCACTTTGTTACTACTACTACTACTACTACTACTACTACTACTACTTATCCCCCATCTGAGGGAGCTAATAATACAGGAACAATGGAAAATCCTTACTACTCTGTTCAAGTCCCAGTTCTATGTCTCTTTCAAGATACTGTGTAATATCCTAAGATTAAATCGCTCAGTATATTTATTTTATTAAAGTTATCCCTCTACTCAAGAACCCACTTCTAACCACATCAAGTACAAATTTCTCTTTAGTTTTATGTTACTTAAAACACTGTCACTCTCTGGAAAATATTGATTCTTCTCTACACATTAGCATATGAAATTTTTCACTCAGGTTTCTCAAAGCATTCATAACGACTAGACTGTGAGTATTTCTAATATATAGAAACAAGTTACAGAAATAATCTGGGGAAAGATTATATGAGTTTTGTAAACAATATTAAAGCATTTATTTTGTATCCTAAAAGGAATGAAGAACTATTGAAGAATTTTGAACAAAAGAGTTATAGTATAACACATTTTAATAGAAATATTTGATTGAAATTTAGAAAATAAAATTGAAAGGCAATACAGATGAACTGTTGACAACTCTATCACTACAGGTCTTTCTAGGTTTTCTTCTTCATCACAGAGAGTATAGGATGACATTTACCCATATACTCTTCTACTTATTGTTTTCCATTGCAGTTGGCTAATAAGAAGCAGTTGTTTAAGATATTGAAGATGAGAAACAAAATATAGCCACTATTTTCTTGAAGTACTTATAGTGTGACCCAAGAGAAAACAGAATATTCACAGCAGCTTTCTGGTGGGCTACTGAGAGCCACCATCTTCAGTGCTGCAGGCTGAGTAATTAGGCCTTGTTTTTCCTTATCTTCAATGTTATTCTTTGCTCTTCCAGGTCCTCCAACAATGAAGGAGTACTCTTTCCTATACTAAGCCCATTGTACCTGGCATAAATATTTCCCTAACATTACCCAGACTGATTAAGAAGAGGTAAAAATTAAGGTTGAGGGACCTTTTTGGAAGTCTCACATCCAGGTGATAAAATAGAGAAGTCTGAATATATTTAATCATGGTGGTGGAGGCAGCAGGGAGAGATATGTGTGAAATGAAATGAACTAGGCTTGCAGGTTGAATGAATAGAAGGGTGAGAAAGAGATCCCAAATGATTTTCAGGTTTAGACACCAGCTATATTATGGTTTGTATTTAGAGTATCTCTCCAAAAGCTTATGCATTAGGGATGCAACAATGTTCAGAGGTGAAAAGATTGGGTCATGAAGACTCTGACTTCATAAGTAAATCAATCCATTTGATTTAATCTTTTGAATGGATTACTGGGTGGTAACTGTAGAGAGGTAGGGCATGGCCTTAGACTATACCTGTCTCCAGTCCCTTCCTCTGGCTTTTTCTCCATGCTTCCCAATTGCCATGAGCTGAGCATCTTTCCTCTTTAACACCCTTTCCACTATGATGTTTCTTTCTGCTTTGTAGCCTGTTGATCATGGGCCAAACTTCTGGCACCATGAGCCAAAATAAAATTTTCCTCCTCTAATTTGTTTTGTTGGGTATTTTGTTCACAGCAACAAAGGTTAACATAAGCCATTAGGTAGAGAATTGTGCTATTCACTGTAATAGGGAACAAAGGAGCAAGAGAAGCAGTTTGGAGAAGAGTTGATGAAAATCTCAATAGAATTACTTGTGGTGCTCATCTACATGCACATGTCTGATACATAGTAGCTCAGAAGTCTGAAGATAAGAAAAAGAACCAAATGTATACACTTAGGAATTAATAACCATAAATATTTGAGAACTGAGTTTACATGTGAGCTTGTCTATGGGGAAGTACAACAAAAAAGAAGGTACCCAAGTAGAGACTTGAACATAACAATTAAAAATATGCCATAAAAGAAGATTCCACAAAGTAGAGAAAGAGAAGCCATAGAAGTAATTACACAGAAGCTCTACAAGGAAGAATAATATCATAACCTTAAAAATGGGAGATTGAGATCTGTTAAAAAAAAAAAGGTCAGAGGAAATTGATTGCTAAAAGATGAATTCTTGTTAGATACCTATATTTTCCATGAAGAAAAGAGCTAGATCAGCTGCAGAGGGTGAGCAGAGCAGGTGATGAGGTCAAAAGCTTGAGGAGCATGGAGGCGTAAATTATTTTTTTTGTGGAGAATGGGGTAGAGCATCTACTGGAAGGGAAAATTGAGCAAACCACTGTCCCACCTGCACTGGTTACAAGCTTTGAGATCTTGCAAATTATTTTATTTCCTTCTAAATCTCCTTGTCCTCATAGTCAAGCAGATGAGAGAGCTGGGGTACATGGTCTTCCAGGGATTCTGGAATCGCATGGTGATATTCACCTTTCCATGTATCAAGTTGACAACCACTCTTCAAGGCCCAGTGGAACTTTCATATGCTCTGAGAATTTCCACAAATCCAATTTTTAGGATTCATTTGTAGCTTAAGCTCCTAAAGAACATTCCTACCCTTTCTTTCTCCTCCTTTCTCTCCTCCTCTTTCTTCTTCTTTTAATGGTAATAAGGATTAAATCTAGGAGTGTTCTATGTCCAAGCATCACCTGTAGCCCTTTTTACTTTTTATTTTGAAATAGAGTCTTATTAAGTTGCTGAAGGTCTCATTAATTTACCACACACTAGCATCAAACTTGTGATCCTCCTGTCTTGGTCTTTGAAGTACTAGGATTATAGGTAGGCTTCACTGGGCCCAGCCAACACATTTCCTACCATACTCTTGTCTACATATTTGGATGCATTTGGAAAAATATCTTTATTTTTACCTGAAGACATTTAAGCACATAATTTCAGCACTAAATGACTTATAACAACAAAAAAAGCAAAATTTCCTGCTGTCCTTTCCCTATATAACTATTCTGTTCCCTAGGTATGGTCATATTCAAGTCTTAGATAGTTATTTTGGTATTAATCTTAATATTTCTATATCACAGTCTCTGACCTCTAAACCAATATCTTACCTTTACTACTTTTTTCTATAGCCATATGGCTTCCTTGCTAGTCCTCATACACACAAGCATGGTATTCACCAAACATAGCAGAAGACTGCTTTTCTGAACATACTATGATGTCTTGCACTGCATGTTACCTGTTTCTGAAATACTATTCCTGGTACTGTATGCAAGACTCACTCCCAGGTCTTTACACACAAGTCACAATCTCAATAAAGACTTTCTTTTGTAGATAAAATGCCATTTATTATGGCACTACTTATCTCTATTTCTTTCATTCATCACAATTTAATACACGTTGGATTTTGTTTTATTTATGTTTTTACTTTTTGATTAATTTCTTTCCTCTATATATGTGTAAATGCACGTGTAAATTCCACAAGAACAGGAATTTTAGTCTGTGTCATTCACTAATAATCCTAATTCCTGGAATAGTGGCAGGTACATTACAGGTACTAAAACAAATGTTTGTTGATTTAAGGAAAGTTGCTCTTATATTTACCAAATTTAGATTATACATATTTACTTTTTATATGGTAAATGAATTCTTAATTCTCTTATATCACTATATTTTCCTCATTATGCCACTACAATTTGAATGAAAATTGCTGCTTACATTATTATGACTATATAAATATTGGTTATTGTTAAGCCACTGGGGACACTGATTCAGAATCTAAGATAGAAAGTAGAAGAAACAAGGGCAAAGAATATGTCAATAATACCATGATCTTCGAGGAGGTTTCAAAAATCATTCTTCCAAACCATTTGACCACTTACTTCTTAGTGTTATGCATTGACTTTCCTCCTAATCTTTTATGGGAAATTCAGTGCACATGAGAGAGGTGATTCATTTGTCTGATAACTTCTCAGGGTTAATTATTTTCCCAGTATACACAAAGTAGTGGTGCCAGAGTGGAATTGTAGCTATCAAAATAGAGGAAATAGATGAAGAATCAAAACAAAGGAAAAAGCAGAAAATAAGTATTCTAAATTGGTACTTGTTTGGGGTGAGGTAAAAACCCAATGATGAGCACAAATTTTTAACTAGGATCCATTTGCAAGTCCAGGAACTACATAACAATAAGCTCCTAGAGGTGAAAGATGCTTACAGGGTAGAGTGACTAAGGACCACTTTCCACAAGTGGGAGAACTTAGTAGTTCTACCATGTATTAGTCTAATACCATATGGCTGGTTAGTGGTAGATTTGGTCCCAGAATCTTAGTCTTCATTTTCTTAGTTTTCTTCTGAATATTCAACATTGTCTCATGTTCCTTTTCTTTAATATATGCTATTAATTTTTAGAGCAAATTCATTCCCCTTTACTAATCCCAGTAAAGTGCACCTTTGTAAAGGGCTCGTTCTTTTTGCCAATTTTCATTCTCAAGAGATTAAATAGAGGCTGTTGACTTTCAGGTTTGTTCTTACCAAACTCTAAGCAAAAGGCACTCTCTCTCTCTCTCTCTCTTCTCAACTGCAAATATTTAACTGCCTGGAATGTTACATGCTATTATCATCCAGCCAACAGATGAATAGTTGCCAACAAATAATGGTCTTCTCAGCAACCAAGTCTTCAGCTTCCATCATCTGAGAGTGATTTCTGTCCATCACTCTAGTTTTCAACCCTATAATTGCTCTCAAGCCATTTATTTAATGCCATGTAAATGTGTATATGGTTGTCATCACATATTAATCTTTTAGGTGAAATGGCAGTAAGATTTTAGGGGAAATAAGTGATGTTCCTTAATTTGTTTTTATCTTGCTTCTTAAATTGTACTTATTAAAATAATACCCAATTACCAAATTGGGACATTTTTTATAAACCAGTAATGATTTGTTAACCATTATGCTTTTCTAATGCTAGTTTCCCTGATCACTTTTACACATTGCTTCCTGGTTTAAGATGAAACTTCTGAACACTAAACCCCTAGAATTTGCCTTTGATCTTTCTTAATTTGGTAAATTCTAGTCTTTTCTCTCATCCACTCTTTGACACTGTAGTATGATCCTAGTTTCTCAGTCCGGACACACATCTGACCTCCTCTAAGGCATAATAAGGGATAGGAGCAGCATAGGGAAGGGCTATGGAGAAAATATCCACAGACAAGGTACCAAATAAACCAATCACTGTCTGGTTGAGCACAGTCAAGTTATGAAGTTAGAGGAGCCTATGTTCAAAGTAGGAAGAAGGAATTTGGGCTAGTTTAAGAAGATTGTGTTGATAATCTGTGGTGTTATACCACTGAATTCATACAGAGCAGTTACGGAGAGCCTACCTCTCATATAGACACTAATCCCAAGTAAGAAAATGGTAAATAAACAAAGGATTCTAAAATCCTGGGAGGACAACAGTGGAAATCAAAGTGGAACCCTAAACATCAGATGGCAACACCTGCAGTTACTAAAGAACAATCTGGAACCAAGAGTGCAGAACTTTGATCCAACCTCAAAGTAGGATGCAAAGTCTAAACATGGAGCACCCATGTTCATGATCTGGGACCCTTAACTTGTTCCTGACTTAAGAACATTTTGATTATAGCCTCTAAGTGCCAAGGTTCAGCTAAACCTGTAAGTCAGAGTTAGGATGCTCTACCTGTGAGACCTGGAAGACTGCCAGAAAGAAAATTGGACTGGCTAGAATGATGAGTTATAGAAGTATTCTCATCCAGGTACTCTTTAACCTCCCTTAGTGCATTATTTAGCTTTCACTGAGGTAATTCTTCTAGATTTGATGGATTATTGGCCCCAAATGGTTCCACAGAGTTAACAACCTTCTCCAAAGTAAATAAAATGCCTTTAAAATCTTTTGCAGAAAAGAATATGATTCTGAAATCCCAGGAGTAACCTTCAGAGCTTTGTTTTTGGTTTTGGTGTTTTGGCAGTTCCACAGAAAAACTTCTCAATGACATAGCCTCTCTGTGTTAGAAACTTGGGTTTTTATAACATCTCAGTAACTATAGGCCTTTAAGCTGAAATCTTCTGAAAGGACTTCTAAATGGTTTAAAATGGTTACTGTACGTATACACAACTTTTATATGTTATATTACCTAGAAAGTGTTATTAAAATTTTATCATTCCATTTCTACCTCTCTCAGATTGATGCCTAGTGAAATATCTAGGTTGTGAGAAGTAGGATAACTCTTAGAGCATAAAAGAATCTTTATTCGTGATTTTAGTTGTTTCTGAGCAGGGAACGTTTTTAGGATAGGGTCCCTTTCTTCTCTAAAAATGCATACATGGATGCCAAGTTAATAGTTGTTTTGGGGACCTCCAGAGAAATCCTGATAAGAATTCATAGATAATATGTTAAGGAACTCTACCTGTGACAAACATGTTAGGAGAGGATGAAGACACTGAGATCCACAAATGTTAAGGTGGTTTGAAAATCTTGACTTCTATGGCTATTGAGCTATTCCCACCAGTGCTCTCATTTACCCTAGGAATAGCCCCATATTACTATTTTTTCAGAACCAACACATTCAAGGTCTCACATACAGAAAACTCAATAACTGCTTGATAAACAAATACATATCCAAGGGTCCTGTTTCAGTTATCATTGTCACTTCTGTGACCCAAAACACCTGATAACCATAAGTTAGAGAAAAAGAAATTTATTTGCTCACAGTTCTGGAGATTCCAAAGTATTCAATCCAGGTTAGGCCAGATAAAGTCTGCAGAACTCAGGGCATGGTGGCAGGAAGCAGAGAGAACATGAGCAGAAGGATTCTGCTCTCACATCATGGGAGCTAGAAGCAGAGAAAGAGGTCCATGGATATAGATATAGTCCTTAAGGCCACATCTCCAGTAATTTACCTCCTCCAATCACAAACTCTCTGCTTATATTTTCACCCAATAAATCCATTAATCCAGGAATGGATTCATCCACTAGTGAGGTCAGAACCATCATAATTCAATCATTTCACCTCTGAACATGTTTTTGGCAATACATTAGCTCTTCCAGGGTACATTCTATATCTAAACCATAACAGGTCCCCTAAGTGAGAATACGGGTGATTGGACTCTGACCACTGGGGATTGTTGCTTCCTTACGTGGCCCCCATCAGTGAGCAGGTTCTGGGTCCTCACTGACTTTCCAACTTTCCCAAAGCTTTGTTTCCCAACCATTCTGATTTTCAGGCTCTCTGTCTTATAGAGATAATAGCATTTACTTTCAGTGTAGCCATAAATGCAAAATGAGTTTTGCATGTTGTATCCTATACATATGCTAATTACTTTTCTTATGATCTTGCAATTAAACATTTGGGAGGAAGTGTACGTATAAGAGATTCCACTGTGTGGTCTGAGCTCCCCAGCTTCAAAGCCTTGTGAAAATTAACAGCACTGTGATTAGAGAAAAAGAATGAAAATCTATCTTGTAGATGTCTCTTGCAGATTTCTGAGACAAGCGTTAAAGCCAGGCTAAGATTAGAATTGAGTCCCAGAGGCTCTATTTCCTATCCCTCAACCTTTCTGTTGGCCAGAGTCCTCCTTGAGCTTTTCGTCACAAGTGTTTCTGTATTTGTCCTCCTACTCCTAACCCTCACCTCACTGATGTAAGCAGAAGAAAAACAACAATAAAACAGTTGACATTTATGCAGCATTCGGAAGTTTCCTATCTGCTGAATGACTTTAAAAAGGATTCTAACATAGCAGCAACAGCTTTTAGGTTAGGTGTGTGGGAGAAGGTAGCTTCCTCCACCCCTTCTCATCACATTAATTGATCCAAATGATAGCTTTTGCTCCGTCTGTATCATTCATCAAAGAGTTGTATGGCTGAGAATGCTGTAACAGAGTGACAGCCAATCAGATGTTTCTGCCTGTGGACTTCAGCATCTGTGACTCATCAGCAACCAATTAGATTCCTTCAGTAAGGGAAATCTCCCCTCACCAGGGTAGAAACAAGCTCTGCACACTGCTGACCTTTACATCAGCAACTTCTGTTTTTGATCAGGATGGTGAAAGGCCAAGGAAGCCCCACCCTGCCACATGAAAAGAACACCTCTGCTTTGCTTCTGTGCTAAGGGCTTATGGTATTTAGTGCTGTTTGTGCTAAGGTCTCTTTGCCTCAGAGGAAGCTTCAAGCTTTGTCTCAGAAATCCTAATTGCTCTTTGCGGGGCAGACTTGTTGTCTGCCTTTTTCTCTGGGGAGTCCAGAGCTATGCCACAGAGTTTAAAGCTAGGACTCACTGTGCCTTTCTATAGAGGTTTTTCTACTCACCCCATTAGAGACTGCAAAGCCCCATCTACTCTATGGTCTGGGTCTCATGAGGTAACTGAGACTTTTTTATAAAACACTGGTAGCTTAGCTCCTTCCGGCATCTGTGGGTCTGAATGAACTCCAGTATTCTTATTTACTTCTTTCTCTCTAAGGTGTGTGTGTGTGTGTGTGTGTGTGTGTGTGTGTGTGTGTGTGTGTGTGAGAGAGAGAGAGAGAGAGAGACAGACAGACAGACAGACAGACAGACAAATAGACAGACATAGACGGTCTCCAGCCCTAAGCCATATGCGTTTTTCCTTTTAATTTTTTTCTGGCTGGATAATGAAAACTAAAGCTCTTACTGCAGAATTTAGTTTCTTCCAGAATTTTCCTATTACCTACTTCTTGACCTAGAGCTTCTTAATTGCCAGTTGTACATTTTGTGGTCCTAAGGTTAATGTAGAATGTTCCAAGACAATCATGGTTCACAGAATTCTAGAAAATTTTACTGATGTCATGTGACTTATATTATTTTGAACTTTTCTGATTCAAATTCATCATTTTCTAGATCAAATTTATAACTTAGAGAAAAAAATGCCTTCAACTTCAGCATTTCTCAATATCTCCCAATTTAGCCTTCTCCCATCACCATAATAATCAGGCCTGTCACTAGGAGAGAAAATAACTTGTTCCTCCCAGTTTAAGACTCCTAATCTGGAGATGTTGATCTGCACAGGGCCCCTCCTATGTCTCCTTGAAATCTCTAGGCATTGAGAGAGTGCATCATTGCTATTCAGAGGCTAAGGAGGTTCTAGGATTTATACCTTTTCTTAACTCTAAGGAATTATTTTTACCTCTTCCCATTATCAGTATCAGCTCATCCTAATCCTAGATCACTTAGGACTATCATCAGTATACTTTTTCTTTAAAAAGCTAGATGGTAAATATTTAAGTTTTATGGACCATAGGTCTCTGGTGTAGCGCAAAAGCACTGTAGCCATCTGTAAAAATAGATCTGGGTGTGTTTCAATAAAACATCATGGATACTAACATTTGTATGCCATGTAATTGCCACATGTCACAAAATAATTTTTTGTTTTTTTAACCATTTAAAAATATTTTTAAAATGTAGGCTGCAGGTTGTATGAAAACAGAGACAGTAATTTGGAAACAACAAAGGCAGTACTCAACTGAATCATAGTACTATCTTATCACTATCTTATTAGCCATATCTCAGACATTCTGATTCAATAGAATTAAGATGAGGCCACTTGGTTGGGATATTTAGCCAAAAGCTAGGTGATTTACATACTTGGAAAATTTAATCAGATTTTAAGAAACACTGCAGCAGGGGAAAGATGAAGCAAACCTCTCCAAGAAAATAGAATTCAGGTTAGTTTAATATTTAAGACCAAATGTGGATACCTTCAGCATAAAATCTAAATAGCTCTCTTAGTTCTGAATGGATTGCCTCAAACCAACCTATCTGAACTGCACACTCTTGTCCAACCATTCAAGTCATGGTAGTCAATGTCCTCAATGTCTCCTGAACAGTATTTAGACATGTTTCTCTTATACACATGCCTTTCTTCAGACATTTATCTAAGCTGGATACTTTTCCCCATCTACTTTTCCTCTGAATATTTCTGAATCTTAAGGACCTGGTTGCAGTATTACCTTCTCCATGCACCTTCTCTAAGAGAAGTGTTACCTTATCTTACTCAATGATTCTTATTTTAGCCAGAGATTGCTGCCCCCCTACAGTAGCAGAATCAGCAGCATGAAGGAGAGGCACGAGCATATGCATTTCTAAGAAGTTTCCAGTCAATAGTTTGAAATTTCTCATAAATGAAGGATTAGCCTAGACAAGTATATCTAGCTATTTCACAGTTTTCCCTTCCTTTTTTTGTACTGGGTATTGATTCCAAGGGCATTGTACCTCTAAGCTATACCCCCTTAGCCCTTTTTAAAAAAATTCTTTTGAAAAAGGGTCTCCATAGGTTAACGAGAGTCTCACTATCTGCTGAAGTTGTCCTTGAACCTGGGATCCTCTTGTTTCAGCATCCCAAGTACTGGAATTATAAGTCTGCACAACCACATCCAGCTCATTTTTCTCTTCTTAGGTTCATATTCTTTTGAATTGGATAAAAGGGAAAGATTAGGTAAAGCAAAAACTTACAGCATGTAGAGATGAGCAACAGATTTCCACCTCAAAATACCCTACACTGCAACTTGTACCATAAATTTACGTTTTCTGGTATGCGATGATTCCAGGCAGTACATGGGAACACATTTTTAATTGTTGAGGATTTATTTTAAGAGATGGTAGGAAATAAAACTACCATACAAAAACCATAACAATAGATGGTATTTCCTAGGATGAGGCTATGTATAAAAATGTCCATTTAGAATAAATGATGTAGGTAATAGTGCAGGGGTAACAAAAAGTATTGTTCAAAAGAAGGAAAAGTCTCTGGGCCCAATGAATGAACCCTGTGTGAACATTTTACAGCCCAGCATGAAACTGATTCAGTACAAAGTTTATGCTTTGGGGCATGAGGCTTAGAGGAGAAAATTCTGGGTAGAGTTTTTTAAAACTTAAAACTGCAATTTCTATGGCTCATACTGGGAAAGCAGTCTATGAGGCTTGTTGATTGACTGGCATCATTCTGGGCTAATTCCTTAGGCTGTGTGTACTGTTGAGCTGGTTGTTAGCAGATTTTCCATGGAGTGGTCCTTAAGGGTTTTCAAAATATGACTGATTTAGAAATGGGGAGCCCCAACTGTTCTCTCTATATACTTGTGACTCCTGATTTAGGATTAGGGTGATCAAGAGTGGATGCAGGTCTGTACCTCTATCAGCAGGGTAGACAGCCTTATAAGTATTTGCCACTGTTCTAAGCATATTATTTTCTGAGATACCTTTCTTCAACTGAACAGACCAACGAGTGTTTGCTTGTATTATACTTGCTAAATTATTGCTTGATGAAGACTCTACCAAAGCCTTCTCTTCTACATAAGATATATCACAAAATTTTTCTGAAAAGGATAAAAGTAGCAACATAATAGAGAATAGTTATATTCAGGTAAGCATCCTCATGCTGGGCTATACACATAACTCATTGACATATGAGTCAGTTCTCTTAATTTGGAATGCTGATCCTTCTAATCTCCCCAATGCAAGTAGCAGGTCCAACATTCAAAGATACAAACATAAATCTGCAAATTGTGACATTCTCATATAGTTTACTAAAATTGAAGTTATTTTTACCTTGAACCTTTATTATAACAAAAAGAAAAAACTTAATATTAGAGAACAACCAAGGAATTTCAACATTTTAAGCCGATTTAGAGCTCCCCTCTAACTCTGTTCTCTCTTCTTGAAGTGGCAGCTAATGGAGGAAGAAATGTTTCTATGACTTTCAGGCTATTGAGTGGTATGGGCATTTTATCTGCAGGCTTGTTTTTGTCCACTGTCTTGTTGATGTGTAAACTCATTTCCTCTGAACTTGGGAATTGACCTTTGACCCAGATATGTCAATGGAGATGTGTCTGTTGCTCTCCTGGGCTCTGATCTTAATCTTTTTCCACATCTTGTCGGGTCCAATGGTTTATTCATTCTCTCTCTCCCTTCTCTCTGTGTGTTTATATATGTTATATCCATGCTCTTTGGAAGAAAGGGTGAAAGAGATATTCACATGTACTTTCATGTGTGTTGACCTAGGAAACTAGATGGGTAAATGGGAATACCCTCTCTGGACCTAGCATAATCTCTACTCTGACTAATGTGCAATTTTGGCACAGGTTCTTCATGAGGAATGCCACTGTTTTACCTCTATGAGCTCCGCTCACAGAATTAAGTGAATACCTTTATTCATATACAGGGATTCTGCCAATCAAAGCTACCTGAAATTTATGTTATGCAGCCCCTGCAATAACAGTGAATCTAGAGTAGAGAGGACTCTGGTACTCTGCTTAGGTTAGGTTCTGAAGTTAGGTTCCAGGGAAAATATCAGCTAAAAAAAAGGTTAAAAGATCTCCATGCAAAGCCTTCGTTCTACAATGCAATATATTTTTCTTTCTTGATGGTTTTGCCACAGGGCAGGAAAAGTAAATGGAAGTCAAAGAAGGTGATGTGAAAGCAACTGGAAACTGTAAGGTAATACAATTTCTTCTCTGTAATAAGTGTAAGCAGACAGTTAAAGGCAGGAAAATAGGAGAAAAGAAATACTAAGGATTCTAAAGCCAGAAATGGAGAACTAAAGATCATTGCTGCCTGCTATCTCTATAGCAAATGTGCTTCTGGCTTTTAAAATGTTTTAGGATTTTCTTTATAACTGAGTAAAATTCCATTGTGTGTATATCCCATAATTTTGTAATTCAGTCATCTGTTGATGGGTACCTAGGTTGGTTCTATAATTTGGCTATTGTGAATTGTACTGCTATAAATATGGATATAGATACATTACTATACTATTCTAATTTTGGTCACTTTGGAAAAATACCCAGGAATGATATAGCTGGGTCATATGGTGGCTCCATTCCCAATTTTCTGAGGAATCTTCACATTGATCTCTATAGTGGCTGTACTAATTTGCAAATCTACCAACAGTATAGAACATTTCCTATTTCCCCCAATCCTTGCCAGCATTTATTGTTGTTTGACTTCTTGATGATTACCATTCTGGTTAAGGTTAGATGGAACCTCAGTGTAATTTTAATATTCATCTCCCTGTTTACTAATGATGTTAAACATTTTTTCATGTATTTATTGACCATTTGTATATCTTCTTTTGTAGAGTATGTTTATTTTAATTGCCCATTTCTAGTTTGGGTTATTTGTTTTTATAGTGTTAAAGTCTTTTAAGTTCTGTGCATATTATAGATATTAGTCCGCTATCATAGGAATAACTGGCAAAATTCTTCTTCCATTCTGTAGAATACTATATAAAGCAAGATTAACCAGGCACAAAAAGTGAAGGGTCATATGTTTTCTCTCAAATGTGGAAGCTAGGAAATAATCATGATACCAGAAGGATTTCAGATAACGGAGGAGAAACTCCAATGGAGCCAGAGAGGTGGTCTAGGGGAAGGGGAGGGGAGAGGGAGGATCAATGAAGGAATCACTTCCATGTACTTATATGAGAATACCAATGTCTATCTCAACATCCTGTATGTGTATGAAGGAGGGATATAGAGGGAGCCAGAGGAAAGTCTGTGTGCAGTTATGTCACTATTATTATGAACTACACAATGATGTGGAAGCACAATGTACCAAGAAAAGTATAAAAATGTTTTAGGATCACTAAAATTTGGATTTCTGATTTAGACCGGAAAGAAAATAGAAGCTAAATTAAGTAGCAATTAAAGTAGTTAATGGGAAAAGTTTCTCCTAGAAATTATATTTTTAATGTTTTGTATTATATTATGGTATTTAAGCCTCATATTTTATAATTCCATACAGAATTGCATTTTTCTATAGAAAATGAGTGATGCTTGCATTTAGCATGGCAATGAAAAAGAGCTTACTTATTTATAATAAAGAATGGCAAGTGAATTGTACTGCTATAAATGGCCCATAGGCCAAATGTGGGCCCCCCACCTGCTTTTGTAAATAAAATTTTAATTAGAACACAGTCAACCAATTCATTTATATATTGTCAAAAACTGTAATGACAGAGTTAAATAGCTGGAACAGAGACTGTATAGCTCACCAAACCTCAATTATTTACTATATGACCCTGTGCAAAAATAGTTCATTGGCCCTCAATTTATATGCTGAGAACCTAATCTTCATCCACTTGGAAGATTATGGGAAATACTGGCCACCATGCTTATGAATGTTAAATAATTTCTTTATGATATACCTAATAAATTCACATTTCAAATGCCTAGGACATACAATTTATTAGATAGGAAATAAGCACTCATTTCTTTTCCTCGCTGTTAATCAAATATGCTAATTAAAAAGAATATCATAGTTTCCTTTCCATTAGTTACCTGATCATATAAAAAAATGAATCCTTACAAAATTATCATACACTGAGAGAGCTATAAACACAGTGAGTCCTTGCTCCTCTTAATGAACACTCACTCCGAGCACCAGCACCTCTTGTGATTATCTTTGTCATAGAACTTTCCAATTGCTGGCACTTGTACTGGCATGATATGAATAGTTCATGTGTAAAATTCTAATCCTTTTCTTTTTTACAAATATGAGATTACGCTGTTATTTGACTCTGTTTACATCATACCTAAACCAGCAATTTGTGACCCTGGATGTACATTAAAATTATTTGCTTGTGTTTTAAAAAGTGGACCAAGGCATCAATAAACACTTCCCTGGTGATTCTAATGGATAACTTAGACTGTGAAACAGAGATTTAAACATAACTAAACTGTACATATGAGGAACATATCTTGAGATGACACAGTCTTCGGTATTTCCTAGAAAAAAAGTAAAACAACATCAAGTCTTGGGGCTCATAGGATCGTTATCTAGGCCTCCCAATGGAAAACTCAATGGATATCAGAACATACTACTTATGAAAATATGAGTACATAAAAAAAATCAGGGACATTTTCAACCTGAAGTGAAAATGAGAAAGACATTTCTGTAAATAAACAACCTTTCTGGAAAATGGAAGCAGACATGGTTGTGTGATTTCATACAATAATTTTAAACTTGTTTTTTGATATTGAGGATTGAACCCAGGGGTGGTCTACCTCTGGGCTACACTCCCAGCTCTACTTTATTTTTATTTTTGAAACAAGGTCTCCTTAATTTGTTGAGAGTCTAAGTTGCTGAGGATGGCTTCAAACCTGCAGTTCTCCTGTCTCAACCTCTCAAGTACTGGGATTACAGGCCTGTGACACCACGCCCCACATTTTTGAACATTAAAAAGAAAAAGAAGCCCAACATCAAGGAGTGGTTATACTTTTGTTTGTTTTTATTGTCAGCTCTGATTTGGACCCTGGTTGTAGAACCCCCTTCTCCAAGTGCTCCTCGCAGTCTCCTTGGGCACCACAGGCAGTTGTCAGAGAACTGTCTCCAGCTTTTCAGTAAGCAGTAGTTGTAGCAACAAGGACTTATCTGCTCTGATTCAAGAGTTCTTGAAATCATTCCTGCCTGGGTACCTGAAGCTTTCCTTTATGCATTTTCTTTTCCTATCTTTGCACTTCAGTGGTTCCATTCCACTGCTTCTTGATGTCTCCCTTTACCTAGGCATCATTCAAATTCACTTGGAGGCTCATGCTGTCATCTTCCTGCCTTGCTTGCCTATTTTTCTAACCTTTCTTCTTCCCTGTTCTTTCTGACATTCTTTACCTTATCTCAAAGTGGTGAGTAGTTTTCTTCAGACCTTTCAGACAGATCAGAATTTAGGTTTCTTTTCTCTTTATTTGCACACCCATAAGCTATCGTTTTCTATCAATATATACTTTCATTATATTTTTCAACTTCCCTCTAAGTAAGCTCCAAGCTCATCTCCAATGTATAGGACTCTGTCTTGTAATTGATAGCGACATCTGGGCCAGAAACATCTTAATTGCTTTCTATTATTTGCATAAATGTTCCATAAAATACAAAATGGGTTTTTAACCTCACTAATGAATAAACATGTTAGCCCATACAGGTGAAATGTTAATTGCTTTTCTCAGTTAACATTTTGAATGACAGCCCAATACAGGTGAGCTGTCAAATTTGGGCGTGTCTCTGAAATATGGCTTCTTTACCAATTCAATTGCTCATTTTCCAAATGATCCAACTTGTCACAACAGCAGCTTTGAGAATTTCCATCCTTAAAGACAAAATATTTTTCTACAGAACCAAGTTAAATATATTCAAGAGTTTTAATAAATAAAACATATATCTTTACTTATTCAATCCAACATAGATAGATCTCTAGGCTTTGATTAGTGGCTAAGGGATTTTTATTTTATTTTTTGGGTGGTACTGGGGTTCCTGGGAGCCCTTCTACCTCTGGGATACACTCCCATACCTATTTTTTTTTAAATTTGGAAACAGGGTCTCTTAAGCCAGCACGACTGGCTTCGAACCTGCGCGATCCCCTGTCTTCACCTCCCAAGTGCAGGGATTACAAGTGTGCGCCACCACGCCCAGCAGGAATTTTTAAATGGCATAAAATTACTCAAATACATCTCCCTACTATTTATATATGTGTATGTATTCACACATATGCACAAGTACACAAGTGTATGCACACACACATATATATATATGTGTGTGTATATATATATGTATGTGTATATATATATATATATATATAGTTTACTTTGTATATTTCCTGCAGATTATATTAAAACTAATTCATGATCTTAACACATCAAAACAAACACAAAGTGATGTGTTTGTGAGAAAAATCAAATCAACCCAAAGTATAATGAAAGATAAGTGGTTTTCTGGAGGATCATCCACAAAGATTAATTATGTACAGATAATTGAAAGTTGATAGTAAGTTGTTAGGTTTTCCTGTTCATGAACATGTGAAAAACATGATGCCTGCCATAACCAGTATAATTGTAGAATTGATTGTTGGAAATGAAACATTTGCACTTAATGCTTATTAGCAAAAACTGAATGTAAAATGCTCCAGGTGCAAAGTGCACACATCTCTCATATTTTCATGGTCATGTTACATCACACTGGACTTATAGTAAATCAAAATACATTAAATGCATCTTCACTTGTATTTTTCATATGACTTTTTGCCATTCTGTCTTACCACTTGGTTATATGGTCCCTAGTGTCATAGCTTTCCTTTATTTTTAACCATCATTATAGGCCTCCAGTGGCAGCTCATCTACACTGTGACCTTGCTATTCACCACGTGGTTTGAGGAACCACAGCACTGACTTGGTACTGGCAGAAGGGCAGAACATTAGGCCCTTCTCCAGATAAATAGAATCAGATTGTGCATTTAGATAAAACCATAATATCCACATTAAAGCTAGAGACACAATGCCATCTGCATTTCACCTTTTTTCTCTTTTATCCAATTTTTATTTAAGGAGGGAAAACATAAGAACCCATAGCATTTGGCTGGCTAATTCAAACTAGCAGATTAAATTTTTCAATGAGAAGAGCAAAATAACTCACATATGCATTCTTCTTTTTTATGCTTTCCTTCAATGGCATAGGGACAAGTTAGGTTAGCTATGTGACCATTAGAATTTGAATTTTACTAATATTCCACCCATTGCCTTACTGTGTAATTTTGGGCAGGGGCACTTTTATGGATCATTGTGAGAGAATAAGATGAAGAGATGTTGTTTATTAACTAAATTTATATTGGTATACAATATAGCAGAGTAGTTATAAAGATGAGCTCTGGAAGAAAGACTCCTGGACCCAAAGCCTCGCTCCAACACTCAACTATGTAACTTTCTGAAAACTTCCTAACTTCCTTAGGTATAATGGGAATAATAATAATAATAATAATAATTATTATTATTATATAGGTATAATGGGAATAATAATAATAATACCTACTTCATGGGTATGTTATAATAATTAAGGCATTGATATATAAAATGTACAGAACTGGTACCTAGCACATAGTAATTACTTACATTTTAACAAGCCTACTACTATTAGTGAGCATTAAGAAATCTCTACTTCCAAAAGTGAAAATTAAAAACTGTAAAACATTCTTAGGAGATCTCTATGTTAACCTGACAGCCAGATACTCCCAAGAACTAGAATGCTGACAGGCAGTGGGTTTTAAAGATTGAGAAAATTTTAGAGCATTTCCCAGGATATAAAAGCTGAAATTCTGAGTGATAACACAAATTACTCACTGTGCTAAATGATTAGAGCCAAGGTATCAAATCAAGGATCTAAACTTTACTATATATTTCCTACCATATATGGTGGGTTAGATTTGTTTCATTATAAGATCATTTAATGTAGCCTAAATTCCAAACCATAATTTCAAAAGTATGTGTTGAAGCTGAAAATTTGAGCATGAGCACTCACTAACCTAATTTACTGAAATTTTAACTCATAGTACATGCTTCAGTTGTGTGCTGTGAATTAATTAAACCCAGATCAATGCTGGTATTCTCATACTTGTGTACCTTGCCAACAATATATGGCTAAATCTATAAAGCAAGGGGGTAACTACATTTAGAGAAGAAAATACATTCACACTACTTCCCTGCGCTTCCTATCATCTAAACTAAACCCTATTCTAATCTCCAGAAAGGTGGGAGGCTCCTTGTTGATGAGGAACATCATCTTACTAACCAAGGGCCAAAAACATGGTCCATTTGCAGTGCTCAAGGTCTCTATTCCCTTAAACAACAACCCACAACTTACGTTGTAGCTTTAACCTGATTAACTTTCAAACATAGAAACAGTTCTTCAGTTCTTTGAGTTCAATGTTAGCAGCCGATTTGAGGAATTCTTCCTTAAGCAAAATTTGGCAAATTTGGCAAGAAAACATTATGCTAAATGAGATTAATCAGTCACAAGAAGTAAAAAATCGGAAGATCTCCCTAATATGTGGAGACTAGGAAGAAAATGTGCCATAGGAAAAACTCTAGGAGAAGAAGGAGAAATCATAGATGAGCATATAAGGTGAATCCAATTGAAGAGGATGGGAGAGAGGAAGAAAAACTTCCCTAATAAACATGATGTACATTCACAAACATATCAAAGTCAATCACTAGCTGGGCGTGGTGGCTCATGCTTGTAATCCAAGCATTTGGGAAGCTGAGACAGTAGGATCATGGTTTGCGGACAGCCTCAGCTACTTAGTGAGGCTCTTTGCAATTCAGTGAGACCCTGTATAAAGAATAAAAAATAGGGCTGGGGGATGTAGCTTAGATATAGAATGTCCCTGCGTTCCATCCCCAGTAGCACAAAAAAGTGAATCACTAAGCCAAACATGAGGAGGGAGGGAAGGGGGGGGAATGGGGTGAGAAGTAGGAAAGGGTTAAACGAGTGATGTGTGCATGTATGACTCTACCATCCTGTACTCCATTAAGATGTATGACTGCAATGCACCAATAAAAATAATAAGAAGAAAAGAAACAATAGCAAGAACTAAACCCATGCTATGTAATTTTTAAAAATGACTGGTTTTCTATCAAAAACAGTTCTTTAGTGCCATAGTTCTCCCAAATCTAAAGGCATAACTCAGAAGTATCTAGAACCCTGACAAAGTCCTCAGATAAGGTTAATTTTATTTCCTTTGCCAGCAACTACCTGGTTTCAATTGTGGGCTCACAATACATAGCCCTCTATTCCTTGGTCAGTTTATTTTCATGCTTATGCCACCATTTGTTCACATGAATGACTGAAAGACTTCAAATTGTCTAAATAGAAAGTCAACAGAATCATCATTTTGGTGGCCACTATGTAGCTCCAGCTGCTGGAAATGCCCCTTCAAGCTTGCCTCAATTTCTGAGTGATACCTCACTCAAGAAAGAGCTCACTTCTTCCCAAAGTACCGATGGTATCTCGGCAAATATTAAAAAAAAACTAGCTCTCCAATGAAAAAAACAAGCCCTGATTTATAACTCTTTCTGATTGATTTCTAATCTCCAAGAGGTAAATTTTTCCTACATTGCTGATGTCTTGCTACAGACACAATTGACTTCACTGAATGCAGAGTGGGAATTGATGCAAATGATAATCTCCTAGGAGCTGGAATGAGCCAGCTCCAGCACACCACTGCATGGTGGCTCAAATCCAAAACCTGATTATATAGGAGTAGAAAGGTCTGGCTAAGTCAGGACAAGTGAGATGTGAAGTTCCCAGAGTCAGGTCAGCTGAGGCTATTATCAGTCTAGCATCAGTCTTCCCATCTACCCAATCTTGATCCCTTCCCCCTCTCTTACACAGGGGTTGGTCCCAGAAACACTCAAAAAGACTCCTATATGCTGAATTGTTTGCTTTATATCAATGTATCACTTTGAACCTCACTATCATGTACAATTACAATGTACAAAAAAACCCAATGCTTCTTTGGGAACCCAACCTATGACAATAATTAAAAAACCCTCAGTGTGTGCTGCCAGTTTTTCACTTTTTTTCTAAAGAAGAAACATCTTATGCTTCTCTGCTTTTTGTTAAGCAGAGAATCCAATTTAAATATTAAAATCAGAGCAACATACTTGTAATGAAGACAATTGGAATTACAATTAAAGATATTTTTACAAGCTAACAGAAATCTTTATAGCACACAGCAACACTCTGTAAAGTTGAAGTGTCTTTTGAGACTTCTGAGTCAGAAGTAACACTTACAGGATACTTTCATAATGCAAAATGCTGACTGCCCTTCTGCAGCTGCAAGAAAGAAGGAATAATTTTCTACTTCCTGCTGTGGTAAAATTTCGATGATATACAGTTAGAAAGGCTTGCTATGTCAAGACTGACCCCTGATGTTCATGAACATTGTAAAGACAAAAAATCATGAGGGAGACTCCCAAAACTGACAATACAAAAGGAAAGAACAGAGTAATAATTGTAAAGAATAGGTGATGGAGCGGGTAATACAACACACCTGCACTTTGATCCTGTCCACCAGTCTCTTTCAGGCCAGTGCTAGTTGCTGATGTGTGTGTGTGTGTGTGTGTGTACAGGTTATATATATACACACTACATGTACATACTATATATAAATATCTATATACATAAATATATAAATATGCATACAAGTTACTATGAGGTTACAGATTACTTCCAAGAAACTCCTTGAGATTGTCTCAGGTTCTCTCTCTGTAGGGTTTACCCTGCTGTACTTCTGTGCTACTTTTAAGCATATAAGAGTCATTCTGGAAACTCACAGCTCTGGATCCCTACCAAACATACTCCAAATGTCTACACTTAACACAAAACCACATCTACAGTGGTGATCTGTTGCCTCACTGAGACCCAATGAGCATGGGTGCTACCGGATTCATGGATTCTCTTGGGTATTTTCATAGCCATATTCATCCCATGCTCTGCTCAATCACAGTGCTATAAATGGAGCTGTCTGTAGAACAGGAGGACATAAAGTGGAATAAGAGGGAAAATGTTAGAGGAGTAACTGAGCTCAGAGGGCACCTATGCTGAGATTCATAGAGCAGAACCACAATGAGTTACCCTCTTAATCTTGGTAGTAATGGCTATGAAGATCTGTAGGGGATCCTGGGAGTCTAGTACAACACCCATGGTGACTATAATAACATATGTATGGGGAATATGCAATAACTTTTTATTTACTCTGCTGACTTGTATATGTGTATGCAAAATGACATAGCTAAAATTAAAGTTAAAAATAGGGAGATGGGGGCAGAAGGGGACACTCATGATAATGTTCTAGACTGTTGGACTTCTACTTTCTCCATCATTCCCCAGCTAGCAGTTATCTGTACAATCTCTGAAAATAAACTCCACTTTCTTTGTTTCTCTCTTAAGATAGGTGAGTTCCTATCACACAAAATAATTACAAGTTTATATCATTTTGCCCTTACACAGTGACAAGGATTACAAGGGCAAGGCTCATATCCGATCCTGTATGCCTCAGTCCCTTCAGCTAGTATTTTGTACCTTATAATAGTCAGTGTATATCTCTAAAGAAATGAAACAATGACAGGAGTAATTTGGGTCTGATCACACTGCAGCTTTCAGAAGCTATCTAATAACTAGGCTCAAAGTAATTTTCTGCCATAAAAATCTAAGCATTAGAGTGCAATGCCTCATCATCATACTAAACTGAAACTGTTTGTTAGAAATGAAAGAGACAAACACTGAAATCTGTGTCAGGTAAGGTCTAGATTTTTTAAATGAACTAATTTATTAAGCTGGTTGAAAGAGTGGAAAACTAAGCGAAGTACTTGCATATTATATCAATTGAAAACAAATGCATTTAATTTCATGATTATCCATATTCAAAAAGGAAAAAAGGATCATACTACTAATAATAGCAATAACAATCATGTGGTCATCTATTTTGAGTACCTACAATATGCCAGCAGATTTCTATATTAATTATCAAGAAAAAGTTATAGTAGTTTATGTATTAATATAAACATTACATTATAGACAAGATGTCTAAGGTTTGTTTATTTACATATTGCAGTGCTGGAGATCAAACCCAGGGCTTTGCACATGGTAGGCAAATGTTCTACCACTGAGCCACACTCTCAGCCCCAATTTCCTAGGTTTATTAAAGAAGAACTTGTTATCCCAGTGTGGTGACACATGCCTATAATTTTATTACTTGGGAGGATGACACAGGAGGATCATAGGTTTGAGGCTAGCCTCAGCAACATAGTGATACTTTCAGCAACCTAGCAAAACCTTGTTTCAAAACAAAACATAAAAAGGGCTGGGAAAGTATCTCAGAGAAAGAATATCCCTGGATTCAATCTTCAGTAACACACACACATGTGCAAACACACACACACACACACACACACACACACACACACACACGAGCTTACAAAGAGAAAGGGAGGCTGAATTACTAATGGGAACCTCTGTGACTTCTGTCCAAACTGGTGTTTGAGTATGAGAAGTCTGCCATATAAGGCAAGGAGACTCTCTTCTACTTTGAAGCTGTAGTGCCATTCTTATAGAAACTGCCCAGTTCCTGTAAGCCCTGCAATTTCCCTTTAATAAGCACTTTAAGTCAATTTTAGATAAAGTAATTAGAGCAGGGCTGTGTGTTGGCAATGGAAAGAGATGAGGATCTAACGTATACTACATATGCTTATATTTATGTAGACCAAAAGTAACATTGACTTATATACAACTTTTAAACCTGAGTGTGTGTGTATGTGTGTGTATTTAACCCAGAGGCATTATAATTCTGAGCTATGCCCCCAGCCCTTTTTTATCTTTTTGTTTTGAAACAGAACCTGAATATACTAATAGCAATATAATGGCTTGTAGGAAAGATGATGACATTCCTGATTGCTATACCTTGTTATGAAGTGCCTTAAGCCCACTATTCTAGTTATCTTTTATCTTTATGTCATACATGGTTTGCCTCCAGTTTGTTTTTGCACAGCATTAGCCCCATTTCTCCTGTTTATACTGTGCTACTTTTGAAATTTCAGCTATTATCACTTGCTTCATACACTTCTACTTACTGCCTTAATACTCAGGCAGCTCTTCATTTTCATTTCTTTGGCCATTTCTGTCTCTTAATGTCAACAACATTTTCAAGGGATACTGCTTTTTTGTCTCTTCCCGTAATTGCTGAGGGAATAGTGCTCACGACACAGATATGTACTGAGTCATTCTGGGGGTTCGGTGAAGTAATGATGTGTGTGACTGGCATTGAAACACTCAACAAATGGTAGTCTCAATACTCGCACCCCATTTTTTTCTGTTATATAAGTTATAGCTATTATATCGTATCTAGCTCTGGCTTGGCTCAGCTCACCTCACTTCTGCAAAAAAAAAATTCTTTGGGTGAATGAATTATTCCTGTTGAAGTAGTTGTATGCAATAAACAAAGCAAGACACCCTTGATAAGTGTGCATGTATTTATATTGTTGCATATTGTTCAGCAGTCCATCAGTCACTTGTTAATGCATTTCCCACTATATTTCATAATGACCATATAGAGTAGGTAATGATAGTAAGGGAAGTTGAGGCATAGAGACTTTAGTAGCTTACTTAAGGTTACCTCTCCAATTAGTGGAGGCCCTAGAATATGCTATTTTTTTTGCTTCAGTACTGTTCTTTCCACCATACTGTGATGTTTCCCAAAGAAATGCTTGCAAACAATTCTTTGAAAATTAGAATACACATAATGTATACAAAATCACCTAATTTACCAAGTCTATATTGGGCATGGGGATCCCCTTTCTCAGCTGGAAAGAGTCTGTTTTGCAAAACACTGGCAGGGCACTGAATGTAAACCTCATTAAAAAAAAGCAATACATTTAAATAGTTCTCAGTCAAAAACAACCAAGCAACAGCCCACTTGACCCAAAGCCAATTTCAAGAGCCAATTTTCCCCAAACCACTGAAAGGCAGGACAGAGCGGCCATAATTATTTCTATGAGATAATCCTACCACCTCAGGTCTGCTAAGGTGCAAGTGAATGCACTTAATTGCTCAGCTGTGTATTTGCTTAAATGTAATCAACCACTTACTGGGAGTTGCTGTCTAACTATTAGGATATTGGCACAAGAAAAGCTAAATAAATTAGAGAAGGTTCACTCTTTATAAAGCTGCCTTTGGAAGGAAAGTGTCTTCTGTGTTCTGAGCCAGGAGGAGTTGGAAAGGGACACAACAAAATGCTTAGTCCGTATAAACACTACCCAATTCCCAGTTTTCAGAGGGCATGGCCCAAAGCTGCTGACCTCTGGAGAATGCTCGTCCATCATTGTGGAGCACTGGACAGTTTATTAAATGCACCTATTACCAACAGAGCTAGCACCAGCGTGAAATGAGTTGTGCTTGATGAGCAAGGAGGACAAGAGGCTTGCTTTTATGGCATGAGTAACATCTGTCCCTTCAAGCATGAATAGGACAACAAGGTAAGGAGATGGGCAGACAAGACAGAAAAACAAACATCAGGGTGTTTGCTCTCCAGGGTAATTACCTTGATATCTGCATATTTATCTTTTGTCCACAGGGCTTTGCGCAGCTTGACCATGCTCTGACCAGGGGCTGTAGCTATAAGGAAAGCTCTAAGTCTGCGGGCCAGGGCAGTGAAGGATCCATGTGACTGTTTAAAATAGTAAAAGGATAACTATCTCCTTTCTCCCAAGAAGAAACCTTGAGGAAAGATTGGAAGAAGAGGTCACCTCAGGTTATAGCCACATTTAAAGGAAAGACTCTAATTTAATCTCTTACAAGATTAAAGGATCCACTGCAGTGGATTTATTTTTAGATCTTAAGTGACTCTTTAATATTTTGACGTGTATAACAAATGCAACCTTCTTTCACCTATTGTACGAGCCTCTAGTCCATCTCTATTATAAGTTCTGTCTACCACTCCAGAACTTTCAGTACTATTTTGCTGGCTATTTGCTTTCTTATTTGTTTTCATTCTTGAATGTTTGTATTTAAAAATTTATCATTATTTAATATGTCGTATATATGTGTCATAACATGTTGTAAAAATACGTGTTTTTGCCCATCAATGTGCTAGCCCCCTTTGCTTTTTCAGTACATGCTTTTCTTCTGCCTCTGTCTTGGAAGTTTTCCATTCATTTGCTCACATCCTTTCCTGTCCAGTTCAAGCACTTGCACTTTCCTGTTCTAAGAAGCTCCCTTGTATTTTCCTTGTTGTCTCTACCCTCCAAAAGCATCACCTATAATTTGTGGGGCCTGGTAAAATATGAAATTGTGGGAGCTTATTTGAAAATTAAGGGTGTTAAGATAATAATGTTTTCCCTTTCTTCTGTGGCTTCTCTCTTGCCATACTGTTTATAATAGGCTATTCAATGTTATTCTAAGTAAAGTGAAATTAAATGCATGTACTTTATCTTTACATTATACAATGTCAGTTTAAAATGTAAATATAGGAACATTATCCTTATTGCATAAATTAGAGTTTACCCTTCATAGTCTCTCTCTCTTTCTCTCTCTCCATATATATATATATATATATATATATATTCATTCTTACCAGTACAATAGAAATGCTATGATGCTATGCAAAACTAACTTCAATGTGTTTGTTTCACTTCTTTATATGAGCATATTTCCCAACACTGTCTGCCTTCCGCTTGCTGATTACTTGATGAATAAGGAGAGACTGAGAGGGAAAGAAACTCTTGTTTGTCTCATCTTTTCCCTTACCACATCATTATTTGCAGTGGAAGTGATTGGCTAGCACAGGGAAGTAACAGTGGTAAGAGAAGATAGCATAGGGCTCCTTAGTTTTAAATGGTGTGTGTAGGTACACCGGAGTTGTGTTTACAGGGGCACTTCAAATGCTAATATGTAAACAAAGCAGAAAGGAACAGGAAACAAACACATTGTACCTCTCTTTTGTTCATTTATGCTTCATGGATCCCTGAGACTTCGCTTACATAAATCCAAGAATAATCTTAATTAAGGCCTTCAAAATGGTGATAAGAGTATTAAACCCAGGGTGGGCCTTTTCTGATTTGAGGACCTGTGACTGTACATGTTGCACACCCCAAAACCAACTCTGCCTTGATATTCATAATAATGTCTTTACATGAAAGTGCCCAATTGAGATCATTAAAGGACCAGGGTTTTTTTTGTTTAATTTGGTCAAGGAAAGGCAGTTGAGATATATAGGGTAAGTTTCATGAGGTGTCAGAGACCTCACGTCACTTCAGACAAGTACAGTGCAAACATTCCGTAAGCAATTGTTGAATTATAAAGTGACTGTAGTTTTATAGAAATCAATAGAAGAAAGAAAATTGAAATATAAGAGGGACTTCAGATAATGGAGGAAAATTTTAGTAGAGTTAGGGAAGTGGTCTTGGGAAGGTTAACGGGGAAGAGGAAGAATCAATGAAGGAATCACTTCCATTGACATTATGTACATAGGTGAGAATATCAATGCCAATCTCAATACCCAGTATGGGAAAGGTGAGAGTGGAGAAGAAGCTGGAGGAAAGCCCACCAAGTACAGTGTACATGTATGTCACTACCATTATGAACTACATTATGATGTGAGAATTTAGTGCACCAATAAAATTAAATAAAGGAAAGGAAAGAAAAAAGAAAAAAGAAAAAGAGCAACTACAACTTGTGGTGGAGTGATTAAGAGAACTAACTCTGGAGCCTGATCTCCTGGGTTCAAATCTTGCTTCTACCACAGACTGGTTGTGTCACCTTGAATATATGACTTAATTCTTCTTGGTGTTGGTTTATTCATCTGTAAAGCAGAGATAGTGGTAATAATAACATCTTTGTAGGTGTGTTGTGGGTATTAAGTGAGTCACTGGATGTCAACTATTTTGCATAATGCCTAACAGGCATTAAGCATTACGGAAGTGTTAGGTAATAGCAATATTTATCAAGGGAAAGTCATTAAGGTACATTCTTTCCACAACTTCTTATTAAGAAAAAGGGTAAGAGGTACACATTGATATATTTATTTTACAAATGAGGAAAAGGAGAAATATGATAATCTCCGACATTTACATAGCTAGTAAAGAGGAATGCTGTATGGGGATTTAAACTTGGGCTACACTCTTAATGCTATGTTAATAATTTTTTTGGACTAGATATTGAACTCAGGGGCATACTATCTGTGAACTAAACCCCCCAGCCTCTTAATGTTTTTTGTTTTGAAACAAGGTCTTACTAGGTTGTAGAGGCTCTCACTCAGTTATTGAGGCTGGCCTCGAACTGGCAATTCTCCTATCTCAGCCTCCTTGGCACTGAAATTAGAGGCCTGTGCCACCATATCCAGCTCAATATCAACTTTTAATGTAACCATAATATGTCACTCTTATTTCTAAAATGACTTGATTAAACAACTCTACAGCTTACATATTTTCTAGCATGTCTCAGTTTATGTAACAGATTAATTTCTGAGAAAAGTAGCCAAAACTTTTTTATTACTCTATTTACAATAAGAAGAAAAGATGGGTCTGTCTATGCATGCCGCTAATCTCGTTGTTTGGGAGGCTAAAATAGGAGGATCAGAGACTCAATGCCATCCTCAAAAACATTGTGACACCCTCAGCAACTTAGCAAGACCCAGTTTCAAATATTCAAAGAGGAGAGATAGGGGATGATGGCAATGAGTAAAGCAGCTTCTACGAGTACTGCTGACACTCAATCTCCATAGCGTCAAAAATAATGCCTTACACAGAGAGAAAATACTATCAATAGAGAAATAAAAGCTATAAATACAAGAGACAGAAAAAATAAGACTAGAACAGCTAGAGAAGCAGAAAAGAAACTGGCCCGCCGCAGAAGTGGCCACCACAGTGACACCATCTTGCCTCACAGAACCAGACTCCAGGGAGGAAAAGCAAAGGAGATGAAGCAACTAGTTGCAGTCCAGTCAGCAGTTCTTTCAGTGAGAAGACAAGCTAATATTTTCACTGGCCAAGCCCATCACAGTCTCCAGGGATTCAGAATAGAGATCAAAACCAGAGGGAAATACGCCAGCCTCACGTCTGAGGGCATGGCAGTGACACCATATTGCCAGCAGCTGCAGCGAGTTCATCATACCCATAAAAGCTCCAGCCCAGTGCCACTACAATCATAAGTGAAATTGCGGCCCCTACAGGAGAAATCCCAGTGTTGCACCCTCAGGGACTCAATCAGGTTTGATAAACTCCCTGGGTCTGAGAACTACGAGCTCAACACAGTGCAGGAATAGGGGTGGGAGAAATTACTATACCTTAGTTGTAGTTCCCTCAAGGAAAGCCCCAGCACGGTGCCCTCAGAATCCGGTGCAGCTGCAACAAACTCCCTGGGGCTGAGACTGTGTGATACAACTCAGGGCAGGAGTGGTGGCCATGGAGATTACCATACCCCCCAGAGATCCAGAGCACAATAAGCGAGGTCGTGGTGAACTGGAGAAGAACCCATAGAAGGTGATATCAGGATCTACTGTTGATCATATCAGAAGCTCAGACAAATTCAGGCTCAGATCAGTGGAAAGTGTTGGGGAAGTCTTATACTTAACTCTAAACCCAATGAGTAAAATGGCCAGAAACACCACAGACATCCCAATTGTGGTAAACAGAGAAAAGTCAGACTAGCCCAGCCGTAGCTGTATAGAACTGAGACTCCTACATTGAGTTTGGTCTCAGAGGCATACGCTACCACCAGAAGCAGGGAGAGACCTAGACTCCAAACCTGTGGAAAGTGTGGAGGGTAACCTTCACTCAGTATTAAATCCAACCCCCTGATATCAACCATCTGCATAGACTGAGAAGACTCAGGGAACCAGATTCACAGAGGGGAACATGCTAGTAGCACACAGTATCTACACAGAGAGAGACTGCTGAATTTACTTGTAGAGTCACATGAATTCGTTGTTGGGAATGTTTGGGTTTTTTCATTTTTTTTTTTTTTTTTGTGTGTGTGTGTGTGTGTGTGTGTGTGTATACCTGATTGCTTTTTTGTTTTTTTCTTTTGTTGGAGGGTGTTTGTTGGTTTTTTTGTGTTTTGTTTTGTTTTGTTTTTATGATATTTGTTTTTTTATTTTTGTTGTTTTATAACCTTCATACTAAATCCTTTCCCAAGCTTCTTCCCTTGTACAAATCTGCTCTCTCCTCTCTATCCCCTTCTATCTTTTCTCTTTTTTTATCACTCCCTACTCCTGCATTAAATCCAATGTATATCACTATAGCAGAAAATATACAATGGTTCCTAGAATTCTGCTACATTGGTACTATCTCTAATCTCTAGTATATACTACATTAACAAACTCATATACTCACACTATGTGACCCTATCTGAGACCATACCCTATTCTTCCATTTACTCCTTCTCATCCCTCCTTACTCAACCTTCACTGTTGAACACAACTTGCCCTTGAATACACCAGCTGACACCTAGAGATTGAAAGAAATCTACCAAAAGCAACAGGTACAAACGTCTGAAATTATGGGAAAGAGGAACAACAATGGAGCAATGAGCTCTCACAACCCCACAATAACAGAATCTGATAACACAGAAATGCAGAGATTTCCAGAAGATCAAATCAGGAATGTAACTATAGAAATAATTCAGGATTTTAGAAAAGAGCTTAGAGTCTGAAAGAAATAAAGGATGCAATCATTGAAGTAAAGCATCAATTCAAACTACAAACAATTGATTAGACCACATGGAGAATACAATCTCACTCCTAGAAGATCGCTCCAAAAATAAATGCATAGTTCACACAGAAAAAACAATTTGTCAACAGGAATTGGACATTGAAGAAATATGGGCCTATCTTAAGAGAGCTAACCTAAGAATTATCGGCATAGAGAAGGGAAAAGAAGGTGAAACCAAAGGGATCAACAATCTTTTCAAAGAAGTAAGAGCAGAAAATTTTCCAAACATAGAGCAAGAGGTCGATACACAGGTTTAGGAAACTTACAGAACTCCCTTTAGACAAGATCTGAGAAAAGGTTCCCCATGTTACATAATAGTCAATATGAACAATGTAGAAGCCAAAGAGAGAATATTAAAGGCAACAAAAATAAAAGGCCAAGTGACATTCAGAGGCAAATCAATTAGAATCACCCCGGACTTCCTAAATCAAGTCATGAAAGTCTGAAAGGCCTGGAGTAATACATTCCAAACTCTGAAAGAAAACAACTTGTATCCAAAAATTTCCTACTCAGCAAAACTATCTTTCAAATTAAATGGGGAAATAAGAAGCTTCCATGGCAAACAGAAGCTGAAGGAATTTATGTCTTCAAAACCAACACAAGAGAAAATACTCAAAGAGATTAACTACAAAGAAGAAATAAATAATACACGCCAGAACTAGAGAAACAAAAACTTCCATCCAGCAGACAACTAAGCAAAAAAGAACAAATAGTATTTCGAACTGAAATGAAACCATAATATGTTATGAATTTAAAATCATCTCTCAATAATCACACTGACTGTAAATGGCCTGAATTCCCCAATAAAAAGATATAAATTAGCAAAATGGATTAAAAAACAGAACCCATCTATCTGCTGCTTGCAAGAAACACACCTTACACGTAAAGATAGGAACAAACTGAAGGTAAAGGGCTGGAGCAAGGTAATCCATGCTAATGGAACTTGAAGACAAGCAGGAGTAGCAACTGTGATATCAGACAAGTTAGACTTCAAACCCAAACTTATTAGAAGAGACAAAGGTCATTTTTTACTGGTAAAAGGAACAATAAAACAAGAGGAAATAACAATAATCAACATTTATGCCCCAAATATATGTGCCACTACTTTCATAAAACAAACTCTGTGTGATATTAAAACACACATAAATCCCAATATAATAATACTGGGAGACTTCAACACACTTCTCACATCATTAGACCGATCTTTGAGACAAAAGGTCAGTAAGATGCCTCAGAACACCATTAATCAAATGGACCTGTTGGACACATATAGAATATTTTACCCAACTATAGTGGAGTTCACATTTTTCTCAGCTGCTTACAGAACCTTCTCCAAAATAGATCACATCCTGGGCCACAAAGTGAGCACTAGCAAATTCAAAAAATGTGACATACTTCCTTGTGTCTTTTCAGACTGTAATGGAATGAAATTAGATATCAACTATAAAAAGACCTAGAGAAACCACATGAACATGTGGAGGCTGAACACCACACTTCTGAATGAAGAATAGGTCGTAGAAGATGTAAGACGTGAAATCAAGAAATTTCTAGAAACAAATAAAAATAAAGATACAACATATCAAAACCTCTGGAACACTTTGAAGGCAACATTAAGAGGAAAATTTATAGCACTGAGTGCTCACATAAGAAAAACAGAAAATCATCAAATAAATAACCTCTAAGCCCTTAGAAAACAGGAACAATCTAACCCCAAAGCCAGTAGAAGACAGGAAATTATTAAAATTAGAGCAGAAATTAACGAAATAGAGAAGAAAAAACAATACAGAAAATCAACAAAACCAAAAGCTGGTTTTTCAAAAAAATTAAGAAGATAGACAAACCACCAGCCAACCTAACTAAAAACAAAGAGAGATTCAACCCAAATTATGAAGATAAGGTATGAAAAAGGAGATATTACTACTGACAGTGTAGAAATCCAGAGAATTATCAGAAACTACTTTGAAAAACTATACTCCAACAAAATGGAAAATCTGGAGGAAATTCACAACTTTCTAGATAAATACAACCTTCCTAAACTGAGTCAAGAAGATACAGAACACTTATACCAACCAATAACAATCAAAGAGATTGAAACAGCAATAAAGAGCCTACCATCAAAGAAATGCTCATGATCAGATAGTTTCCCAAGAGAATTCTATAAAACCTTTATAGAATCTATTTTGTGAAATAGAAAAAAAAGAAACTCTCCCAAATATATTCTATGAATCCAACATCACATTAATACCAAAACCAAATAAAGAAGTTCAAGTAAGAACTACAGGCCTATATCTTTGATGAACTTGGATGCAAAACTGCTAAACAAAATGCTAGCAACATGCATTCAAAAACGCATAAAGAGGCCAGGTGTGGTGGCTCACACTTGTAATCTCCACACAGGTTCGAAGCCAGACTCGTTGGCTTAGGAGACCATGTAAAAAAAAAAAAAAAAAAATATATATATATATATATATATGTGTGTGTGTGTGTGTGTGTGTGTGTGTGTGTGTGTGTGTGTAGGTCTAGGAGTGTAGCCCAGAGGTAGAAGGGTTTTCAGGAACCCTAGTACCACCACACACACACACACACACACACACACACACACACACACACACAAAGATGATCTTGGAAGATAGAAAGATGTGCCATGCTCATGGATAGGCAGTATAAATATCATTAACATGGCCATCCTTCCAAAAGTGATCTACAGATTCAACACAATGCCCATTAAATTACCAAGATCATTCATGACAAACATAGAAAAATCAGTCCTTAAATTCATTTGGTACAACAAAAAGCTCAGAATAGCCAAAGTAATTCTCAGCAACAAAAAACATTCAGGAGGAATCACAATACCTGACTTTAAACTATACTCCAAAGTCATTGTAATAAAAACAGCATGGTACTGGCAAAAAAACAGATACATAGAGCAATGGAGCAGAACAGAAGACCCAGAAACAAGTTCACACACTTACAGCCAATTGATTTTTGACAAAGGGGCCAACAACATACACTGGATAAAAGATAGCCTCTTCAACAAATGGTGTGGCAAAACTGGTTAACCATATGCAGAAAACTGGAAATTAATCCCACTTTCTCACCCTGGACAAGAGTCAAGTCAAGATGGATCAAAGAGTTGGAAATTAGACCAGAGAATTTGAGGCTCCTTGAAGAGGGCATAGGTCCAACACTGCAACACATAGGCACAGATAAACACTTTCTCAACAAGACCCCACTGACACAACAAACTAAAAGGCAAATCAATTCGTGGAATTGCATGAAACTAAAGAGCTTCCATTCAGCAAAGGAAACTGTCAAGAACCTCAATAGAGAGCCAACAGAATGGGATAAGATTTTCGCCACCTACTCCTCTGATAGAGGACTAATATCTAGAATATACAGAGAACTCAAGAAACTCAACACTAAAAAATAAAATAATCCAATAAAAAATGGGCAAGTGAACTAAATAAACATTCATGAAAGAAGAAATTCAAATGGCCAATAAATGCATGAAAAAAAATGCTCAATATAATTGGCAATCAGAGAGATTCAAATCAAAACTACCTTGAGATTTCACCTTACCCCAACTAGAATGGCAACCATTCAAAACACAAACAACAATAAATGCTGGTGAGGATGTGAATAAGAGGGAACTCTAAGACATTGTTGGTGGGATTGCAAATTAGTGCAACCCTTTGGAAAACAGTATGGAGAATCCTCAGAAGAATTGGAACAACACTACCATTCAATCCTGCAATACCTCTTCTGGGTATCTACCCAAAAGGAAGGAAACCAAACTACCAAACTAATGCATGTGTATCTATGTTCATACCTGCACAATTCCATGTAGCCAAAGTATGAAGCCAATATGTTCATGAAAAGATGAATGGATTATAATACTATGGGATATGTACACAATGAAATTTGACTCAGCCATTAAAAAAAACACAATTGCAGCATTTACAGGGAAATGGATGGAACTGGAGGACATTATATACTAAGTGAGATTAGTCAGTCACAAAAAAGAAGAAATCTGATGCTCTCCCTAATATGTGAGAGGGAGAAATGGGTCATAGGAGGAACTCCAGGTGAAAAAGGAGATCCTACAGAGGAGCAAATAAGGCAACCTAACTGTGGGGATGGGAGGGAGAAGAAGGAAATTCTTTAAAGCACATGATGTACTTATTCATATAGTAGTCAACCACTAAGCCAAGCATGGGAGGGAGGAATGGGGAGGGAAAAGGGTGGGGATTAGGTAGGGACTAACTGGGCGATGTGTGCATGTATGTCTACATAAGCTTTTTTTATCCCATTATGATGTATGAATACAATGTACCAATAAAAAATTTTAAAAATACACACACACACACACACACACACACACACACACACACATATATATATATATATATATATATATATATATATATATATATACATATACACACACAAAGGGCTCTGGGAGTGACACTGATAATAATATTAAAATAAGAATTAAAATACTTTTTAGAATCAAATAGTTAATGCTTTAATAGATAATCACCCCCACTAAAATTTAGGGGTTTTTTGGCTAGAATTTTTATGAAATGGAAATCACCCCCTGTTACTATGTTGTTGGTGAATAACTGAAGTTTTCTGTTAATTGCAACCTCTTTGA
Source organism: Muscardinus avellanarius (assembly GCF_963383645.1). Classification (NCBI taxonomy): domain Eukaryota; kingdom Metazoa; phylum Chordata; class Mammalia; order Rodentia; family Gliridae; genus Muscardinus; species Muscardinus avellanarius. The sequence goes on from NC_137792.1 coordinate 16,604,394, forward strand.
TTCTTCAAGAAAACATTGGTGAGAGAAGTCAAGGACTCCTTTAGATCACCAGGAATAAACTCAGTATCCATAACAGTTTTATTTAGAAGATTATCAGTTTAGGGATAAAAGGACATGGTATTTGCAATCAGAACTGCCTTATATATCTGGCCAGCCACTTCTTCAAGCTGATGAAGATGAGAAATCCAGCTTCCCCAAAATAGGTCAGATGTGTATTTTCCTTAACATTCTAGTTGTTTTGAAGAGATGAATATGATAATATTTTAAATGTGTATCAAAAATGCTTTCAATCTTGATGCCTAAATTCCATTCTTCTCAACAATATTCTTTATCTAAGGTAATTTTTTCCATGAAATTGTGGGACTCAAGGTCTAATGTAACCAGTGGAGAGCAATTTATTGACAAGTAGGCAGATATTGCTAAGAGAAAAGAACAATATAACAAGTGATTTGTTCAGTGATCTAATTTTGGTAAGGGAGAACTATAGGTGTATCTATAGATAGATACTTTTCTAGAAGTACATGTGTTAAAGGCTAATAGTGGTATAATCTAAATTGTAAACATAGAATAACATTTTTTCTTCATTTTTGCTTATCCATATTCTATTTATCATCTGTAGTTACATATACTGCTTTTGTGATGACAAAGTATTATCACTTAAACAAGCTTTTTGAGGTATACAAGACATACAAATGTGGTTTTGAATATAGGGTCTTGTATATGCTAAGCATACACACTACAACTGAGATACACCTTCATCACTCTTGTTCACTACTTGATGCTGTTATGGACTTGGAGAATACACACTGAGGTTATCCTAATAGTTTTTATTCTAATATTATTAATATTATCTTAATACAAGGATTGTTTCTCAGTTTCTCAGTGAATTATGAAATATTTTCCCAAGTAAATTGATCTTTGTAGAGTATCTAATGTTGTTTTATGGAAAGGGTAAGGGTACAAAGTCAGATGTTTAACATGTATACACTGTTGGTAGAATTGTAAATTAGCACAGCCACTATGGAATCAGTAAGAATGTTCCTTAAAAGATGGGATGGAACCACCATATGACCCAGCTATACCACTCCTTAGTATTTATTCAAAAGAATTGAAGTCAGCATACAGTAGTGATACATGCATACCTGTGTTTAAAGCAGCACAATTCACAATAGCACAGTCAGGGAACCAGCCTAGGTATCCATCAACAGATACATGGATAAAGAAACTGTGGTATCTATACACAATGTAGCTATACTCAGCCATAAAGAATAACAAAATTATGTCATTTGCAGGAAAATGGATGGAACTGAAGAATATCACATAAGTGAAATGAGCCAGGCTCAGAACATCAAGGGTCATGCCTTTTTCATATATAGAAATTAGAGAGAAAAAGAGGTAAAAAGAAATCTCATGAAAATAGTAGGTAGACCAATAGAACAGAGGAAGTATATGGAGGACAAAGAAAAGGAAAGGGGTGGTACTGGGGGATGAAATGGATCAAATTACACTATATACATAGAGTTCTCTTCTCATGTATAATTATGATGTACCAATAAAAAACTCAAAGAAAATCAGTGGGCCGATAGTGTTTAAAGTTGAACAATCTCAGGATCAAAAAGAATAATTCTGATTCATGCAATTTACTATTTAGAATCTATGAACCTATAATAGTGCCTAACAAAAAGTGAATAGTCATATAAAATCTTTATTGCTACTATTAAAAATAGAAGAGTTAGCCATTTTTAATTTTTTATTGGTGCATTGTAGTCATACATCTTAATGGGGTAGAAGATGGTAGAGGCATACATGCACACATCACTCATTTAGCCCTTTCCCAATTCCCACCCCATTCCCTCCACCTCCCTCCTTCTTAAGTTTGGCTTTGTGATTGGTTTTGATATGTTTGTGAAGGAGAAGTCATAGATGCGCAAATAAGGCAACCTAACTGAGGGGGATGAGAGGGGGAAGAGGGAAAGAGTCCGGCATTTTTATTTCATCTACTGACTCTGGTACTCCCAATGTAGGTGATTTCTGGCAAGTCATTTTACCTCTATAACTTGGTTTTCTACCAGTAAAATGGATGGATTTGTAGTAGCCAGCACAGACTCTGAGCACAACAGGAAGCCACATATCATGATGATCTGACATTTCCCGTGGCTTCTGTAGCCCTGCCTGCAGCTGCACATGACCATAAACGATTGTGCTGGTCATCAGAGGTTATGTTAGGTTTCTTTCAACTTTAAGGTTTTGTGAGTCTATATCCATGATCAAGTCTTTGACTAATGTTGGGAAGTCAGTTAACTGTCTAGAACTCCACTACTAAGTTTTTCCTCAGTAAAATATTTTTGAAAAGTTTAATCTTTATGTTCCAGTCTTAAGCAATTTCACATATACCACAGTAAGTAAGAAAAATGCCTAAAGCATAATTAAGTACAGAAGTTGGGATAATAATAGTAAAAAAAATGGTGTTCATATAAATATATATGTGTACATCTAAATATATACATGTATATGTATATATAATTTTTTCTTCCCTTGTTTTTAAGCATGAATACTCTGGCATCTCTCCAGAATGCATCCATCTGCTTTTTACCTAATGGCAAGGACTTTAAAAACCAAGCTGCTTTTTTTATGCCTTCCTTCCACAAGATAGGAAGCAGCAGTCAGCTCAGTGGTGCTAACCTCTGATGACCAGCACTGTTGTTTGTGATCACGGCAGCTGAAGGCCAAGCCTGCAGAAGCTGCGGGAGATGTCAGTTCTGACACATGAGTCCCCGTTGTGCACAGAGCCGGCACTGGCTGACGCAAGTCTTGCAGGTGCACTCAGTTATGAAGGCAAACCTGTATATTCAGAAGCAGTCCATGTTTTTAAGTCCCCTCCAGGGACCCTGAGGTGGAGTGGTTGGGACAAATGGAAACTTGGCAGGGAATGAGGGGAAAAATGAAGGGTATTTTCTGACATTTTTCTTGAAGGAACACATTGTTAATGATTTTCATATTTGAAAAATAAGATTCTCATGTTTTCCACGGAAGAGATTTTAAATGTTTTAAGTAAAAGTTCATTGATTTTGAGATTAAGTTTATTGTTCAGATGATTAAGAAATGCCACACTGTCAAAGAGCAGAAAGCTAATATAGTAAAAGAAGGCAAACTAAAATCGTAGGCTATTTCATTCTTTTTGTATGTGTGTATGATCTCCCCAAATACTATTATTTCTACTTCTTAATAAAGACATTTCCAATTAAAACAAAAGAAAGCAGGGCTTGGCTGCTGCTGTTGCTCCCTCAAACTATCTTCAGTACTCTGGTTTGTGACTTCCTAACATAGTCTAGTAAATTCTTAGTATTATATCCCTTCCCTCTGCTAACAAGCTTACTTTCTGAAAAAAATTCCTGATGACAGCAACTCTGGTATGGTATTGGCTAGATTCCTGAATTCAATTACTAGGCTTACTAGAGCAAAGCACAAAGCATTCAGAGATATAGAATTACAGGCAAGAAAATCCAAACATTTTAAAGTTTTTAAAATAAGAATAGAGATAGTCACTATAGTACTGTTCAAAGGTAAACCTCTATAATGGTCTAAATGTAATAAACTGTATATCTTAGCTCTTTTATTCTATAAATTTACCATTATATTTTGATACATATAATGAAATGGTTATTATATTCAAGCAAATTGATATATCCAACATCTCACATAGCCTGTTTGCTTTCTTCTTTCCTTCTTTTTATGACAAAATAAATTAAAATCTACTCTCTGGGCTAATTTCCAGTATATGATGCATTATTATTAACTATAGGTTTCTGGCTGTACACTATGTCTCTAGATTTATTTATCTTACAGGACTAAAACGTTATATCCTTTGACCTACATCCTACGTCTCCTCATTACCTTAACCTGCCCCCTGAAGCCTGTACCACTTAACATGTAACAACTGTTCTATGTATCTGATTTCTTATCTTCTATAGAGTTATGAGAACATGAAACATCTCCTTTCTTTTTCTGCCTTATTTCACTTAATATATTGTCCTCTAAGTTCATTCATGTTGTTGCTCTCCCATGCTCACTGCAGCCAACTATAACTTTAAGAGATGGTGATTTCAGCTTCTTTAGGTACATACACAAGAGGGATTGCTGGGTCAGACAGGAGTTCTATTTTTAATTTCTCAGGAAATTTTCACAATGTTTATACCAATCTACTTTCCTATCAATGTTGTACCCTGATTCCCTTTGTTTTCCACATCCTTGCCAATCCTGTTTCTTGTCTTTTTTTATAATAGCCATCCTAACAATTGTGGTATGGCATCCTTTTGGGTTTTGACTTGAACTTTCTTATTAGTGATTGACTTGAACTTCCTTTATTAGTGATGTTGAGCACATTTTCATGTATTTGTTGGCCATTTTTATGTATTCATTGGAGAAATATATTCTATTCATTTGGCCATTTTTAACTCAGTTATTCTTTTTTGGTATTGTGTCAATTCCTTTTATATTTTGGATATTAATCTGTTATTAGACTTTCTTCTAGTCCATAAACTGAATGTTTCCTTTAATGCCTTGCTGTGTAACAGTAGGTCTTTTGTTTGATGTAATCTCACTTGTTTATGTTTGCTTTTGTTTCTTATGTTTTGAGTGTTCTATGCTTAATTCTTTAAAATGGAGAAAAATAAGCTCAAACATAACCGAATCCTTTTAACTTTGGGTCGGGTGTATATGCATTCTTTTCACTTTACCACTAATATACACATATCCTTTTCACTTTACCTCTTTGTCTTTTACCAGTTTCTCTGAAGCGAAATGGTTCAGGGCAATCTCAAAGAGTGATATTAGTGGGTAGAAAGAATTGGTAGGCAGAGTCAAGTACAGAGTAAAGTCTTAAAGAAAAATACAAAAATTATACCTTTGGCTAATTGCATTTTTGTCTTTCCTGTGTTCATTATGTGCAAAGAACTACTCTTAGGAGTTGTAATAAAAGAATTGAAGACAGGAAGTACCATTTAGAATGTACTCTATTAGTGTTCACAGATATCTAGATCCACTACCTACAGAATAATTAAATACTCCTATGCTACAAAACTTAAGCAAGGGCATATGAGTTCCGTTGTCCAGTAAAACATCAGCCAAAGAGATAAATATATCTCTTATAGACAGAATCTTTAAGAACCAGAGCATGGTTCTCTTCTTTTTTTTAATCTTCCTTCTGGAATTATATGGAAGCAGGTATCTGGATCCATATAGTCTCCATCAACCTGGATAAGCAAGAAAAATTTAGCAAAGCTCCTGCTGAACTTCAATAGAAAGGAAATACGAGCAAGAAATAACCTTTTTCTTTTAAGCTACAGATATTTGTGGACTGTTTCTTACTGTAACATAACCTAGTTTCTTATGACTAATACATTATTACTGCCCTAGAGATTTTTTAAATTAATATAGTAGGTAGGACAAATACCTATATACATGCTTGTATACATAATACATAGAAATACATAAAAATACCTAAAGGCACAAATTCAAAGCTGACAGTCTAGAGATATAAGTGGACTTCTTGAAGGAAGAAAGTTAAAGAGAGGGGCAAATGCATAAGGGGAAAAAAGCCTCTCATGATCACAAGCTAGGAGAAGTTTCCAGCAAATCCTGAAATGAACCTTGAAGCAACACTGAAAAAGTACTAAATGATTTGTGGGAAAGGCTGCTTCAAGGAGGTGATATTTTTTGATATTAAGAATTTAAAGAGCTTCCTCACTAGGCTGCTGTGTTCCCATTACTCCCTCTTCCAGCCCTTTGGGATTTTTTTTTGCTCCCTCAGTAGTAGCTTTGACTGCTTAAATGACACAGTATCATTTAATTTCATTCAGTATTTACTTTTATTTAAATGTAATTCTTTCCCATGCTTAAGGAAAAGTGGTTATTCAAGTAGCAATACTGTGCATCCCCAAGAATACCCTAAAACACAGAAAGGAGCATTAAAAGGTGATTCTTTGCACAAAGAGGCTGTAATTCTGATCTACTGGTTGGTTTCACTTTGAGGGCTGGCTTTTGCAGTTTAATGCTGGAAGTTTCTCTCCCCACGTTGCTCTATCATGTTTCCTCATCTATATTACAAAAACTTTCATTTCACTCTATTATTTCCTTCAGCCCTAATTTATTTTCTTACTTTAAAATTCAGCATTAAAATGAAAAGCAAAGGCATGCGTACACACCAGGCGGTTTCTCTGAGGTTCTTAGAGCCCCAATTATGATATGAAAACATGATTTCCAACTTTGCAGATGATGCTAAATTGAGAGAGAATAAAAACAAATGAGGAATAATTAGGTGGTGCAGCCAGATATAAAAGGATTTACATCATTTATGCTTCTGGACTAATAGATGGCAAATGCAGGGCTGCACAGATAAATGGGAGATAATTAGCCCCCTCAAAGTATCAGAAATGGGGATCTCTGCTAAATAGGAAGGTGCTGATGAAAAGTGGTGTGAGTGAGGAGAAACAATGTGAGCGGAGGGGTCAGTGAAGGAGATCACAGCCTGGATGATTGTATCATGGAAAAACTCCAGAGATTTGGCACATTCTCAAGCTACCCTTTGAGCCTGCATCCCTCCCTCACCCTCTCACACAGAGGCATTCTGTCGTTAACAGTGTGTTTCTTTAAAGCCTTACATAGAGCCTGGCTAGGCAGTCTGCATTGCCAGTAGGTTCTGCAAAAGAACAACTCCGGAGTTGGAACGTTTTCATCCTCTGGTGGCACCGCTGCTCTCTAAGGGCACCTCATACACATTTAGGCTGAAAGTTTGATTCCTATACCTGAGAAGGAAACCTAACTAATCCTATTAGCCTGTTAACTTGAAAATACACTAGCATTGGTAATCATAGATCTTCCATTGACAATTATACAACACTGCCTCGGGCTCTAGAATAATAGAAAAAACACAAACCACATAAGAGAAATGCATGAATGCGCCTCCAAAATCAAAGCCTAGTCATTGAGCATTCCTCTCTCCATACTTCTCTTGATGTTTTGTGGCATTAAATATCATTTACCAATTATCTATGCATCTCTATAATGGTTGGCTTCCTCAATACTCTATGATGCCTGCCCCTTCTCCTTCCTTTCTTATCCTCCTTTCTCTCCTCATTCTTTTACAATGGACATTTATTAAAATAGAGCCCTTCATCTTTACAACTCTCTTTCTACACTCAAAATTCCATACAATCTATCCATTCTCTTGGTTCTCGCTACTGTACTCTTATGAAATTCAATTCTAATTCTTTGTTATTCCACTAATGCTTTCTGTTCTTCCAGAAAAGATTTCTTGCTGCTTTAAGCTTATCTTATGCCCAAATCTATAGTTCCTAAGCCAGTCTTATGAGCTCAAAGTATATAAGCATATCACTGCAATAAAATAAAATCTTAGAGCCAGGCTTGGTTGCACACACTTATAATCCCAGTATTTGGAAGGCTGAGACAGGAGGATGGTGGGTTCAAAGAAAGCCTCAGCTCCTTAGTGAGGCCCTCTGCAACTTAATTAGACCCTGTTTCAAAATAAAGAATAAAAATAGGGCTGTGGTGTAGCTCAGAGGTAGAATCCCCCTGAGTTCCATGCCCAGTACCATAAATAAATAGATAAATAAATAAATAAATTCTTAAAGAAATGACAATAGAAAGATTGTTCCTTTCTTCCTTTCCTGGGAGTAATACCTAAATAGGCCCTTCACCCAGGAAGATAGCTGCTTCTCAGAGCCTAGCTCCTTGAGCCCAATTAAAATATCCTTTCTAGACAAGAAATTGAACTTTTACAAACATTTTCTGTTTTATTCCCACCTACTTCTAATTATTACTACAGATAACATATTTATAGTGTGTTTATCCCCATCCTTAGGGTCTGATTAACTTTTTGTTTCTTGGTGTGGTAAATTTATTACTACAGCTCTGTAACTGCCTCAAGAGGTGACCTGTCTGGTTTGGTTCCTCATAGATAGGTTTTACTAAAACCAATGCAAGTATTCCAGTTTCTTCTTGTTTCCACCACCTATAGCCACTTAATTCTGACACTCTTCAAAGATTTTGTCTTCCATTTTCAGTGTCACTCCTGGTATTCTCACCATGAGCACCCTTACTACTCATATTCTCTCTCAGAGCTGGTAAAACATCTTATCACTTAATTTTACTGTGTTTGGATTAGCAGACTACACAACACACACACACACACACACACACACACACACAACATACACATATACACACAATATTACCACCACCAGCTTCCTTAGCACCTCAATCTAAAAAATGGATCTATGGAAAATATAAAGTAATAAACAGATGTGACAATATTAACAAATAAAAATTCATTGTTAGAGGGGATTCTTGTATCTGCCTATCATATCGAGTCTAAAATTAATGTTAAGAATCAACCTCAGGCATAGGAAGAGAAACAGAAAAATTCAGATGTTTGTAAGATGCTACTAGGACAATGGTATAAAAATTGTTTTTCTATCTGTAGAGAGACTGGGAAAATAAAAATAAGAGCTGAGTTTTGAAGGAGAAAAGAGTTGACCAGATAAGGATAACAGGACACTATCAGGTTGGGAGTCAAGAGGTTGTTTCAGCAACAGAAGAATAAAATTTTAATAGGCAGGTAAAAATTTGAGTGAAGGGAACTTAGAAATATATGAAATCTTGTATGAGATGTTTTGGAGGTAGGCCAGGGCTATCATGTAAAGGTTTACAGATGGTACAAAAGTGTACTTCTTATCATATGGCTATACGTATGTATGTATATATACATATATACAAATATTTATACATATATCTGTATAGTGTGTGTGTGTGTGTATGTGTGTGTGTGTGTGTGTGTGTGTGTGTGTGTGTGTGTACAGTGGAGGGGTGACATGAAATTTTTTCCAAATCACATACTTCTTGTATACTCCTCACAAAAGTAAAGGTAAGCACCAAATAGTAACAAATTAATATTAAACATACACTATATATTAAATAATATAAAACAATAATAATATATCCATGAATAATTTCTTTGTAAACAATTATTATCATGCCATATTTGCCTTTGATGATGATACTTTCTAAACACAGAGGGATTAAAATGTGGGAAAAAAATCTACCGTCACATTCCCCTGCCTTTTTCCTGCTCTTAGTGAAAGATAACATACCCAGGGCAGGCCCATTCTAAATTACCATATACCTTGCTAAGTCACTATACAGGTACAATTAGAACTCTGAGGTGTTAACCGAAAACAGTAGAGAGACCTGAGAGTACAGCAAGGAAGACCAGGATCTCTTTACCCCAAACCCCAGCACATTCTTTCTCCTGAAGCTCTGTGTCCTGAGGCTGCCTTAAGACTATGTGACTATGCTGAGAAAAAAGGAGGAAATCTGCACTGGGGGTTTGGATCTTAGGGAAATATTTATTTTTATGCTTCTATATAGTTTTGTTTTGGGATGAAGTAGCTCCTTAGTTTTAATGCCAACAATAGATGTGCAATACCAGGAATAGTTGTTTTTCTTTCAATATCTGGTTTTATGAATGTCATGACCCATGTAATAAATTAGTCTCTCTTTTCCTCAATTGCTAAGAAGCTTAGATCCAAATTTATGGCATTCTTTTAGCAACTGTACAAGACTTCCTGTACTTAAGATTCTAATCTCAACCCTGGATCTCTTCTATTCAAACTTTTCATTTTCCTGTTGATATTTTTTCTGACACTATTTCTTGGAATCATATTTTTCTATTTTTCTCTCTGTAATGTTAACATAAGAGAATAGATGTAACATGTACGCAAATCATAAAGCACAGGATAGTTAATATCTAAGGAATAGATAATTACCTATACTTTATATCTACCTATGTGCTTTCCTAAAACCCTGCCTCCCTATAAATTACTATCTTGAATTTTGGTCCCAAAATATTTAACAGGAGCAACTTAGAGGAGGAAAGTTTATTTTGACTTACAGTTTCATAGGTTCAGTCCATGGTTTGCTGACTCCAAAGTAGAAACATCCTGGTAGCAGGATGTGGCAGAGAAATTATGCTCAACTCCTGGTGGCCAGAAGGGGAGGGAGAAAGGAAGGGGGAGAGGAAAAGACAGAAAAAGGAGAAGGAGAGAAAGAGAGAGGGAGGGGGAGAGAGGGAAAAGAAGAGAGGGGAGGAGGAAAGGCCTAGGGACAAATATGGTCCTCCAGGGAATATCCCAAGCAACCCATTTCCTCTAACCATGCCCCACCTTGGAATCTCTCTTCATTACAAATACATAAGTTTTCTGGATAATACTCCATGTACATACCATAATTTCTGTGTTATTTTTATAATAGCTTATATATATATTTTTTTTTGGAACTGGGAATTGAACTCAGAGTACTGCACCTGCAAGGCAGGCGCTTTGCCACTGAGCCACAGCCCAGCCCCTAGTTTATATTCTTTTCTGTGCATTGAAATTATATATCATAGTGACATTCAAAGCGGATTATCCTCTATATTTCAACCCCTACCACTGTCCAACCACCTTGTACATGTTAGTGAGATCAGTAGCTATCTTAGCATTTTAACTGTTGTATCCCAGTCAACATGACCACACAATTTAGAGGAAGGAAGATATTTGCTAAGAGTTTTTTGTAGATTCTAGGTTCAGTCCTTATGAGACTAGGGTCTGGATCTTAGGGCATAGTGGGGAGAGAAAGGGTGAGCTCAGGGACTCTGCTCCTTACATCATGGAGGTCAGAAGCAGAGAAAGAGAGAGGAGAAAGAGGAGAGAGAGGAGAGAGAGAGAGAGGAGAGAGAGAGGAGAGAGAGGAGAGAGAGGAGAGAGGAGAGAGAGGAGAGAGAGAGAGAGAGAGAGAGAGAGAGAGAGAGAGAGAGAGAGAGAGAGAGAGAACTAGAGTGAACAGGGAAAGGAGAGGACCATATATAATCCCCAAGGCGACACCCCCAAGGATTCCTTAGCAACCACTCCCTGCTTCCAACATTGCTACCTTGTTTGTGTGGTGGCCAGGAGGATGTTCTAAATCTAACCACTACAGCAGTAATACCTTCAGATATGAATGTAACATTATTTGGTCTATTTCCTTCAAGCCCCTATTCTCCCTTCCTTATTTCCTTCCCGAATCCCCTTCCATTATTCTACTGTTTTTCTCCTCATTTATCTGAAGTAACTTTTGTTTCCTATTTTCTCCCTAGCTTCCACACATGAAAATATACGACCCTTGACCTTCTGAGACAGACTGATCTCATTCTATATAAAATTCTCTAATCTAATTCCATCCATTTTCCTTGAAATGAAATAATTTTGTTCTTCTTTATGGCTGAGTAAATATAAATATATATATATATATATATATATATATATATATATATATATATATATATCTTATTTTCATTATCTTTTTTTATTTTGAAACGGGGTCTCACTGAGTTGTGAAGGGCCTCGCTAAGTAGCCAAGGCTGTCTGCAAACTGCTATCCTCCCATCTCAGCCTCCCAAATAAATGTTGGTATTACAAGTGTGCGCCGCCACACCCGGCTTTCATAATCTTTTCATCTGTTGACAGATACATAAGTTGTTTTCATAATTTGGCTATTAGGAATTATATGAACATAAATATGTAAATATGCATTTACTGGTATAAACATGGATTTGGATGTACCACTATACTATTTTGATTTCAATTCTTTTGGAAAAACATGAAGGAGTGGTATATCTGGGTCATATGATGGTTCCATTTCTAGTTTTCTGAGAAACCTCCATATTGAATCTCCATAATGATTTGTTAATTTACAATTCCACAAAAATTGTATAAGAATTTCTATTTCCCTGAATCCTCACCAGAATTTTTTTTGAGGTACTGGGGATGGAACCCAGGGGCAAGTGATACCCCCAGCCCTAATTTTCTATTCTTTGTTTTGAAGCAGGGTCTCATTGAGTTGTGAAGGACCTAAGTAGCTGAGGCTAGCTGCAAAGCATGATCCTCCTGTCTCAGCCTCCCAAATGCTGGGATTATAAGCATGAGCCACAATGCCTGGCTCTCACCAGAATTTTTATTACTGTATGTATACTCGATGATTGCCATTTTAACTGGAGTTAGATGAAATCTCAGTGTAGTGTTGGTTTGTATTTCCCTAATTGCTAGTGAAGTTGAACATTTTTTCATATATTTATTGCCCATTTGTATTTCTCCAAGTATCTATTCAGCTCAATGGCTAATTTTATGACTAGGCTATTTGTTTTTTGATATTAAGTTTTTCAAGTTCTTTTTATATTCTAGAAATTATTCCTCTATCAGAAGAGTAATGAAAAACATACATTGGAGAAAAGACAGCCTTTTCAACATATGAAGTTGGAAAAACTGGATATCTATATGCAGAAGGATGAAATTAGACCACCATTTCTTAACCTCTACAAATGTCCACTCCAGATGGATCAAAGACCAATAAGTTAGACCAGAAACTTTGCAATGACTAGAAGAAAACATGAACAACTCTTCAACATATAGGCACAGGTTAAAGGTTTCCTTAATATGACCCCTATAGCTTAGGAATTAAGACCAAGAAACAATAAATGGAGTAGCATCAGATTTTAAAAAACGTCAGCTGGGCATGGTGGGGCACATTTGTAATCCTAGTACTTGGGAGGCTGAGATAGAAGGATCATGGTTCATAGAGAGCTCCAGCTACTTAGGCCCTCTGCAACTTGATGAGGCTTTGTTTCAAAAAAGAGAATAAAAAATAGGCTGGGCATAGCTCAGATGTAGAAGTCCCCTGAGGTTCAATCCTCAGCACTGCAAAAAAAAATAATTAAATTCTGTTTGTGTGCATATAAACACACGATGGAATTCTATTCGGCCATAAGAAAGAATAATATAATATCATTTGAAGTAAATGGGTGTAATCAGAGAATATTATGCTTAGTGACATCAGTCAGTCACAGAATATCATGGGTTTTATAGTATTCTTTCTTATGAGGAAGCTAGAAGGAAAAAGGAAACATAAGGGACTTCAGATAAATGAGTAAAGAGATAGTGGGATGATGGAAGGGAGAGGGAAGGCATTTTGAAGAAGGAAAGAGTTCAAATAATGCTATAGCAATATGTGACTGTAATACTACTAGTCTCACTAACATGTGAGAGAAAGTGGGGGTGTTGGATGGGATGGCAAAGAAAATATACAAAGTGGTATGTGTAAGTACATGTGTATCACTCTGAGTTTCACTAGATGTATAATTGCAGTGAAATAATAAAAGTTTAAAAAAGCTTCTGTGTAGTAAAGAAAATAATCAGGGGCCTGAAGAGAGAGTCTTCAGAATGGGAGAAAATCCTTGCCAGCTATTTTTATGTTTCCCTTTGTATCATACCACTTATGTCTGTTGAGACTTAATGTTTTTATTTACCCAGTGTTGTTTCATTTGTTTGGTATTGGGAATTTTATTTTTATACATTTTTATTAATGCATTGTAGTCTCACATCATAATATAGTTCAGAGTGATGGTAGTAGAGATTTTAGAAAGGGGCACTCTACCTACTCTTCCTTTGACCTACACAGCCAAGTCTTAATTTTTTTTTAATTTTGAAATAGGGTCTCACTAAGTTTCTGAGGCTGGCCCCATACCTGCAATTCTTCTGTCTCAGACTCCCAAGTACTGAAATTACAGGCATTCAACACTATTATCTGCTTAACTCAGTGTTATGTTTCAAAAAGTAACCCATGTTTCTACATATAGCAATGCTCATTTTTACTAATGAATAAATGGGTAATGTTCTATTCAGATACATTCTATTAATATTCTCTCTTCTCCAACCTCAACACATTTGGATTGGATCATTTTTAGTTTGTAATTGTGACAAGCAGTATACCTATTGAAATTACCATGCAGGTTTTCTGAAGAAAACATTCAAAAATTTCTCTAAGTATAATCCCTAGACAAAAATTAGTCATAAGGTATGTAAGTGCTTTATTTTCAAAGATAATGACCATTTCTTTTCGGAAGTTCTAATTTATACTTCATCAGTGGAATATGATAGTACTCTTGTTGATATACATTCTCTGTCAAGTTTCTTAGTTTTTTTCCATTCTCATAAGTAGGCAGTGCTATGTAATTTCACTCTTACGCATTTGAATTAGGAAAAGATCTTTTCACCTGTTTATTGCATAGAAATAATTTCATTATCTGTGAAGTGCCTGTTTTATGTATTTGTCCCAATTTACTATTGGGTTATTTGTCTTTTTTTATTCACTTACATTTTATTTTTACATTTTCTGGACAGTAATCCTTTATTTGCTTTACAGATAACTTCTCCCAGTTAGGGGCTTTATTCTGTGCTTTTCTATTCTGTTTTGTGAATAGTGGCAGTCAAGCTTACACATATTTGATTTTGTGCTCAGATGTTATTCTGCCAGAGAAACTCTCCCCTACACAAAAGTCATAAAAGTTTTTCTCTGTTTTTAAAACTTTCAAGTTTTACATTCCATATTAGAATCTTCAATGCTTCTGGGATCTACTTTTTGTTAGTGTTGTGATTTAAAGATCTTTTTACATGAATAACCAGTTGCTTCCAGTATACTAAAGTATGCTTCTATTTCCCAGTTATAAGTAAGACCACCACTGTTATATATCAGTTTTATAATTTGAACCTCCATATCCATCAGTTGTTCATCCACAGATTCAATCAACTGCATCTTAAAAGTACTCAGAAAAATTGTTTGTATTGAACATACAGTGATATTTTTCCTTGTCATTCTTCCTTAAACAATATAGTATAATAATTAGTTATGTAGCATTTACATTATATTAGTACTATATGTTATCTAGAGATGATTTAAAGTATATAGGAGACGTGTGTAGGTTATATGCAAACACTTAACTATTTTATATAAAGAACTTGAGCAGCTCTGGATTGTTATATTCAAGGGAGGTCTTGGAACTTATGCCCTTAGGATTTAAAGCAGTGATTGTATATGTTTTTACATATCTTGGATCTCTATTTTAATTCATTAGTCAATGTAGTTTTTAAATTTTAATGCTTAATTGATAAAGAACTATATTCATTTAGATGGTATGATGTTTTGATAAAAGTATGGCCACTTTGTAGGAACTCATCCCATTACTACATTTGCTTAATTTCAAGAGCTTTATAATAAGTCTTAATGTCGGGAATGGAAAAATCCCTGCCCAAGGAAAGACAAACATCTGATTGTTAAATTGAAAACTGACTTCTTGCCCAATAGATTTTGAACATTATATAATAGAATTATACAGTACATATTCTTTACTTGTTTTCTTTTGTTCATCAGTGTGTATATGAGACCTATATATACTGTTTATATATCTAGCTTATTTATTTTCATAGCTGTATATTATTCTGGCATATGAAAATTTCATATATTCCCCTATTTTATTGTTAAAATTATACTTTGGTTGTTTCTAGTTTTATTTTCTTTTTGTTCCCTTATATTATTTTTAAAAATTCTTAATCTATTTTTTTAATTTAATTTAATTTTTTTATTGGTGCAATGTATTCATATATCATAATGGTATAAAGAAAATACTTTTGTAGACATACATGCACACATCGCCCAGTTAGCCCCTCCCGATCCCCACCCCGTTACCTCCCCATCCCTCCTTCCCATGCTTGGCTTAGTGGTTGACATCTAGTTTTATAGCAATTTATCCAATATTAATGATGATAATCTCACAAAACAGTTTCATTTGTCTGATACCAAGCTTTTGATGACTAAAAGATAACAGTTCAATATTTCTTTTTGCTTTCTTTCTTTCTTTCTTTCTTTTTTTTTAGGTGAAGCTATCATACATTTATTTATTTATTTTTCAGAAAAAATCTATCCTGATATGGAATATGGACTCTAGATACCCAAAACAATCTCAAAGAAGCACAAAGCTAGAAGATGTATATTTTCTGATTTCAAACCATATAAAGCTACAATAATTGAAACAGTGTAGTACTATTCTAAAGGCAGATATATAAACCATTGGAGTTAAATAAAAGCTTAGAGATAAATTCTTCCATATATTGTCAAGTTATTTTTGACAAGGTTTCCACGAACATTTGGTGGAGGAAATAATAATCTTTTAACCAAATATTGTAGAAAAATAATAATTACATGAAAAAGAATAAAATTGGACCCTTACCTAACACATATACAAATATTAAATCAAAATAGATAAAAGACCTAAATATAAATCTTAAGACTATAAACTTTTAGAAGAAAATATGGGTCATAAAACCTCACAACATTAAAATTGGCAGTGATTTCTTGGATATGATTTCAATGGCATAGGCAACAGAAGAGTATACACACTCCCTAAAAAATAAAAAAAATATTGTATATCCAAAGACAATGTAAACAGAGTTAAAAGTTACTGATAGAATGGGATAAAATATTTCCAAATGCTATATCTGAAGGTATATTAATATTCCAACTAGAAATCCTAAAAATTAGCAACAATAAAAGCAAACAATACAATTTAGAGATAGGTATAAGACTAACATAAATAATGAATCTCCACAGATAACCAATCTTAGTTGTCTTTTGGTGAAATACCTTATTTCTCTGGTTCTGGTGTGTGTTACCTATTTCTTCTTTGTAGTTAATCTCTTTGAGTATTTTCTCTAGCGCTGGTTTTGAAGACATAAATTCCTTCAGGTTCTGTTTATCGTGGAAGCTTCTTATTTCCCCATCTAATTTGATAGAAAGTTTTGCTGGGTAGGAAATTTTTGACTGGAAGTTGTTTTCTTTCAGAGTTTGGAATATGTTACTCCAAGCCCTTCTGGCTCTCATGACTTGGTTTGGGAAGTCTGGAGTGATGCTAATTGGTTTGCCTCTGAATGTCATTTGGCTCTTTGTTTTTGTTGCCTTTAAGATTCTCTGCTTGGCTTCCACATTGGTCATTTTGACAATTATGTGGCGTGGGGATCCTCTTCTCTGATCCTCTCTAACGGGGGTTCTATAAGTTTCCTGGACCTGTGTATCGACCTCTTGCTCTATGTTTGGAAAATTTTCTGCTATTATTTCCTTGAAAAGATTGTTAATCCCTTTGGTTTCTCCTTTTCTCTCCTCTATTCCAATTATTCTTAGGTTAGCTCTCTTAAAATGGGCCCATATTTCTTCAATGTCAGATTCCTGCTGTCGGATTTTTTTTCTAAATTAGAAACTATGCATTCATTTTTTGAATGATCATCTTCTAGGAGCGAGATTCTATTCTCCATGTGGTTTAATCGGTTGTTTGTAATTTGAATTGAGGCCTTTACTTCATTAATTGCATCCTTTATCTCTCTTTGGCTCTCTCTGAATTCTTTTCGAAACACCTCTATTATTTCTACAGTTATTTTCCTGATTTGATCTTCTATAAATCTCTGGATTTCTGTTTTATCAGGTTCTGATGTTGTGGGGTTGTGGGCATTCATTGCTCCATTGTTATTTCTCTTTCCCATGATTTCGGAAGTTTGTGCCTTCTCTGGGTTCTTCCCTAGGTCACTACGACTTCACTTAAGGTGCTGTGGATCTCGAGTCTGTGGTATCTCAGTCCCCACTACTCCTTTACTGGGTTGTATCGCAGAGTCTCAGACCCAGGGGGTCAATTGAGGCTGCTTTAGACCATGGGGGGTGCCAGGTTGGGTGTTCTCCTATGGTGTAATATCTCTGCCACTACCACTCCCCCACTGGGTCAAGTCCCTGGGAGTACAGTAGTGGGATTTCTCCTCTAGGGGCCGCAATTTTTCTCACTGTTGAGTACGCAGATGGAGCTGTCGCGACTTGGTAAATTCGCTGCTGCTGCCATTGGTAGCAATATGGCGCCACTGCTACGCCCTCGGCCGTGAGGCTGGCGTATTACTTTTCTGTTTTTGAACTTCACACTGAGTCCCTGCAGGGTGCGCTGAGCCCAGCCCCTGGGAGCTTTAGATGCACCCTAAGCCGAGAAATCTGCCGAATCCCGCCTGGCTGTTCCGCAGCGGCTCACCTCGGCTCACTGTCCACCGCTCCTCTCTGGAGCTTGGTGGGCTATGGAGTGAGTTGGTCTGGTGCCGTCCGGTGAACTCGCCGCTACCGCCAGCAGTAAGGCGCTGCTGCCACGTTCTCGGGCGTGAGGCCTGCGTATCTCCTCTCTGGTTTCTGAGCTCTGTTATGAGTTCCCTTCCTCTCTGGAGCCTGGTGCTGCAAGGCAAAATGGCGCCTGCTGCTTCACGCCGTGGCTCCGGCTGCAGCACTGCGGTCTGGTTTCTGGTGTCTCATTTTTCCAGCCCTCTTTTTCTCTGTCCCTTAAAATTATATTTTTTGTTTCTCTGCTGATGGTATTTTCTGGCTATGAAAGGCGCTGATTTTGTGGTAATAGAGATTGGTTGTTAGCAGGGCTCGTAAGCCCCGTTTTGCTCCGTCGCCATCTTCCCAGAAGTCTTAATCTATTAATCAAGAAAGGTATGGCAAAAATTTTCTACTAAGTATAGAAATGGCGAATATACCATTATCCCCACAGAATTTCACCTTACCAATTTTGATTTGTTATATTCGTGAACATTTAGAATTATGATATTCTCCTGGAAATGTGAGCCTTTTCAACTTTATGGAGTAAAATTAATTTCTAATACTTTTTGTCTTAAAAATCTATTGGTTCAAATATTAGTATAATGTTACTTTTTTCTTTTAGAATATTTACTTGGTATATTTTTCTTAAACTTTAGTTTTCTACCTTCTGAATATCATGCTTTACAATTGCCTTATATAAAAACCTGGAACTCCTTATTGCTTCTGTCTTTATACAATATGGTAATCTCTGTTTTTAATTGGCAAATTTAGTCTATTTATATTCACTTTCTATGAGGACTTGTTTCTATTATTTTTCTTTTTGTTTCTACTTATGATGCTTACAAATGTGTTTCTTTTCTTTCAAATTTGGGTTGAGATTATTTCCATTCTTTATCTTGTTTTGTTAATTATATTTCTATTCTTTCATATTTGCCCAGGAAATTTTATCATGTACATTTAACTAAACAATTACTAACTTATTCTTTGAATAAACAATATAAAGACCTTGGAACACGTTAACTATGAGGAAATTATTATAAAATTAAATGCTAGATTTCCAGTATTGTAATTCAATCTGTAATTGGTTTTGCTTTATATTAATGTTTCTTGTATTTATATGGTTTATTTTTTCATTTTTTTCTGATTATCTTTTTGTGGTCCTTTTGCTTCTTCATGGAGACAATCCTTTAGAAGTATCTTGAGTGGAAGTGGTTGGTAATAAAATTCATGACTTATGCTGATCTTCAAATATATTTATTTGTAGATAATTTTCTGAGTACAAAATTTTAGGTTTTTATTTTCTCCAAGCATTCTTTTCTGATTTCGATTTTGTTATTTAGTTGTTTGCTATCAAACTGCCTTTCCTTTGTGAGCAATCCTTACTATTTTGGAAGAAACTCTAAATATATTTTGTCATTAATATTCTTCAGACTCTCTACAATGTGTCTTCACCTGAGTATTTTTTATTTATTGTGCTTGGAATTCATTGTACTTTCTGAAATATGTTCACATTTTCCATCAATCTTGAAAATTTTACCTCTTGGTGATAATCCCAGAAGAAATAAATAGCAAGAATATAAGAATGGAAAATTGGTGATGGAGCTGTAGTTCATTCATTTCTGTAACCTTACAGCATTTCATCAATACATTATCATATTTTATTGTTACATACAACTTTTATTTCTATAATTTCTAATTTTATTTACCAAAAGTTCCAGTTTATTCTTAATGGCCCTTATTTGCAATTTTGTTTTTCTCTTTCCAGATAGCTGTGGTGGTGCTTGCCTATAATCCAAGTACATGAAGGGCTGAGACAGGAAGATTACAGGCTCATGGCCAGCCTCAGCAATTTAGCGAGGCCCTTAGCAACTTAATGAGACCTTGTTTCAAGATTAAAAATTAAAATAGGGCTGGGGATATAACTTAGGGATAGAATGCACCTGGGTTAAATTCTCAGTTACACACACACACACACACACACACACACACACAAGGGTTCTATATTATATGTCTTAAAATTTCTATATCTGCCAGGCATGGTGGAGCACACTTGTAATCCCAGCACTTAGAGGCTGAGACAGGAGGATCACACAGGTTTGAAGCCAGCCTCAGCTACTTAGTGAAGTTCTCAGCAACTTAGTGAGACCCTGTTTCCAAATAAAGTATAAAAAAATAGGTCTGGGAGTATAGCCTGGAGGTAGAAAAGCCCCTGGGTTCCACTCCCAGTACCACAAAAAAAAAACAAAAATTTCTGTATCAGTGGGTTGGGGATTCTTAACATGTGATAGTTATTTCTGCTGACCTTTTCGTTATAATTTGTCTTCTCTTTACTTTGGTGGTATTGGCAGTGGTGGTGGTGTGTGTATGTCTGGTGGTGGTGGTGGTGGTGGTGGTGGTGGTGTGTGTGTGTGTGTGTGTGTGTGTGTGTGTGTGTGTGTGTGTTTAAAGATGAAAAAAGTTCCTTATATATTCTAGGCAAGTGCTCTATTATGGACCATGTCTCTAGCCCTTTTGGTGCTATTTAATTATAATAGTCCTTGATACTAATGTGTGAGAGTATTGCCTAAATGAAAAAAGATTATCCCACAGAGGATTTTATTTTCATTAACATGCATTAAGCATACAAATTAATGTGTTCCAACGCAATATTTTGATACTATAGATTTGTTTCTGCTAATGGCCAGTGGCCCAAAACCAAGCTGAATTTACTTTTACTCTCCTATAAATTGCTATCTTAGTTGAGTCCCATGTTCAATTTCCCTTGGCCCTGGATTGAAGCACACTGTACCCATATAGTCATCACTATTATAGTCATCTATAACCAGATGCTTTGTCCTTCTGAGTTTTCCTCCACTCCATACTCCTAGCTCATATTCCAAAACACTTTTTCAGGTAGAGGCCATCTTGGAATACATCACTACTTCTGCAAATCCCAATAATGTGTATTCTATCCCAAATTAAAATACTCATAAAGATTCAGAGGACTTAATTTGTCATAATACCAGAAACACAATTTGATTTTAAGTCAAAATGATAGATAACATTTGATAACAACATAAAGAAACATAAACTATAATTATAATAGTTTCCCACTTCTTATCTCTCCCTCCACAGTATTATTTCCCTAATGTTTCTGCTCATAGAATTCAAGATGCTAGCCTCCATGTATCTAATTTTTGAAAATATACTTTTATTTTTCTTATCTATGAAAGTTGTGGACTTAGTTTACTTATTTTTTCCTTTCTCTTTTTACCTCTAAATTTTCACACACACACACATACGCACACACGTGCATGCACACACACACACACACAGGAATAGTCTTGGCTTCTATTCAATTAGTTTCCATCTGCATTTCTTGACTCCCACTGTACTCTGAGGAGAGTAGCACACCGACTCTTTCATGTTTCCCACCACCCTCTCTTCATGTTCTAGTTAATTTGAACTACATACTTTTATATTACTAAATTGTTTACATTTAAATCTTGTTTTCAACTAACAGAACAATTCAAGTATTTTTAAAGAAGATGATTGTAAAACCTGAAAATTAGTAAACAGCATTTTTGTGTTTAGGATGATGTTAATGCTTTCAGTGCAGGCCAAGATCTACACTGAGATTGAGATTGAATTTTTTTCACTTTGAGCTCAGTATTGCTCTCCTCAGGCATTGGGGTTATTTTTGGGGGGATGTTGAATGGTTCTAGCATCAAGTATAAATAGGTACTTGACTTTGTAAAAGAAAAACCACTGCTGAAACATCATGATACAATTTAGTTGGTTTCATAGAATATAACTTTTCAAACAGCTTTTTGTTTTTCCCTAGAATTTCAAAAGACCTTCCTTCCTTCCTTGCTTGCTTTCTTTCCCATCTGTCTTGCAAGATTTTTCTTTATCACTCCCTCCTTTTTATCCAAGCACTCAATCACATGTTCTATATTATAATTTTCTCCCACTTTCTATCTCACTCCCTAAAAACTATCCTTCTGCAGTCTCTACCATATACAAACTGGATTAGTGGTTCTCCAGGCTTGTCTAACTTCTGTTCTCTCAAAATATCAGTGCAAGCTGGGCGTGGTGGCGCATACTTGTAATTCCTGCACTTGGGAGGTAGAGACAGGAGGATCGCACAGGTTCGAAGCCAGCTGTGCTGGCTTAAGAGACCCTGTTTCCAAATAAAAATATAAAAAATAGGTGGCTGGGAGTGTAGCCCAGAGGTAGAAGGGTTTCCAGGAACCCCAGTACCACCAAAAGGAAAAATACAAGAAAGAAATAATCAGTACAGAATTCTCTTTAATGGGGCCTGCCTATCCTCCATGTTTTTTTCCTTGGTATCCATCCCTCTTTTTGGCTCTGAACATTCTCAAGTAATTTCCTAAGAAAAGGTATGAGAGTAATAAAATTTATGACTTTTCATATGTCTTTTATTCTATACTCAGAGTTGATTGATAGTTTTTCTGAGTATAGAAAAATAGGCTATATTTTTAAATGAACTGCTCCATAATCTGGTGTTCATGCAATGCTGCTCAAAAATCTCAGTGTTCTTATTATTTCCTCTTCTAGATAAATTTATAAACACCCTTTCAATGTTTTCCTATTGAGTTACCATCATTCCAATTGTTTTTTAAATCTTTTTAGTAGTTGTGTCATTTTTTCATTCAAAGATTTATTCATTTTTGATAACATAACTATTTTCTTTTTTAACTCAATCTAAGGGATGTGAGGCAAATAATTATTTTTAGTCTCCCATTTCAAATGTCCATCACTTATTTTCAGTGTATTACATTGTTGTCCTATATTAATTTTTTCAGATATCTTAAATACTTTTGTAACAAATGAGGATAAAATTATGTAACCATTACATTTCAAAAAAATGAAGGTCAACCGGGCATGATGGCACATGCTTATAACCCTGTGCTTGGTAGGCGGAGACAGGAAGATTGCGCAAGTTGGAAGCCAGTCTCGCTGGCTTAAGAGACTCTGTTTCCAAATAAAAATATTAAAAAATAGGTCTGGGAGTATAGCCCAGAAGTAGAAGGGCTTCCAGGAACCCCAGTACCACCAAAAACAACAAAAAAATGAAGGTCATGTGATATGTTCTCCCAATTCAGGATAATAATTTTTTAATTTCATGATTTGGGAAAATATTGGAATATTGATTCCCTGGGTTAGACAAGAATAAATTCAGAGACATAAGAATGAGAGTGTCTTATACGTGAAAAGTTCAAAATCCAGAGGACGAATAGGAACAAACAGCTCAAAGCAATGAAAATCTTAAAAGTACTGAGGCAACTGTGGTGATGAGAAGTGGATAAATGCACTGATGGGAGTGTTTTGGGAAATACAGTTGTGAGTTATTTTGCCCAAGGTTGCTTGCAGACTGACAGTTAGAAACTCTTTTGCCTGAGGTAAACAGGCAATAAGCAATGACCAGAGACGCTTAGGCAACAACCTATGGTGGCAGGGAAGGACGGTACACCAAGAGAAATAAAAAGGTCCATTAAAAGTTTTTCACTTAGCCAGGAGTGGTAGCAAATGCTTGTAATCCCAGCGCTTGGAGGCTGAGACAGGAGGATTGCGCAGGTTTGAAGCCAGCCTCAGCTACTTAGTGAGGCTCTCAGCAACTTAGTGAGACCCTGTTTCCAAATAAAATATAAAAAAGGTCTGGGAGTGTAGCCCAGAGGTAGAAGGCCCCTGTGTTCCATCCCCTGTACCACAAAAAAGTTTTTTACTTATGAAATACAAATTATATACCCCTTGCATATCTAATTAGCTCCCACAGTATGAACCTTATCACATTCAACATCCTGTCTGAGGTTTCCATACTTGACATGCAAAACTTCAAAGATAGTTTGTCTTACTTCTTACTTTTGGCATCCTGGTTGGTGTCCATGGAAAGCGGGCTTATTAATTTTTCTAAGGAAGTTGTACCCCTTGACCACTGTACAAAGTAAATGACAAGAATGGAATTATGAATCAACTACTCCTGTTCTGCTTGATTCAGATGAGGAAGACACTCATTCCCAGGAGACTGGTGGGCCTGTGGAAATCTTAAAAAATGCGTGGTCTTAGCACTCTTTCTCTCATCATATATTTTTTAATACTTGATATATTTCAGCCTGTGTGAAAGACATTAACATGCAATGATGAAGCTATGGGACAGACTGTAAGAAAGTAGTGGATTGATGACTTATACACTTGAAACATGACAATGCTTTAAGAAAACCTATAGCTTTCATCTTTCCCAAACCAGATACATACAAAGCCAGGATAGGCATTTTCTCTGGCATAATTGACAAAGTTGTCATTCATTTTGGTTATTATTGAGCGTCTCTTGGAAATGATAACCATGAAAAAAGATAGGAGGATCTGAGAACCTACTGTACTCCAGAACCACTTGGGAAGAAGGGGGGAAAGAGAGAGAGAAGAGTTTGCATGCCAAAGTTTACCCAGGTATAGCAGATGAAAATGTATTCATTTCTTCTCGCAAATATTTTTTGGTATCTCACTTTGTATCATGCATTATTTTAGAGATAATTTTGTAAGTGAACAAAAAAGAAATAAGTTTCTGCCCTTGTGGAGTTTGTATTCTAGTTGGGCAGAGGCAGATAATATAAAAGTAAACATGTAAAAAAAAAACATAGCATATAAGTCAGTGACAAGGAGTTAGAGGAAAAATAAACCAAGAAAGAAAGGGAGGAACTATTGAGGTTAGGGAGCTGCAATTTTAGGTATATGTTCAGGAAAACTACCAATGAGATTACACTTGATTAAAGGATGGAAGGGAGTGAAGTAGCATGTTTAAGTCATATGAAGAGCTGCAAGTAAGACTTTCTAGGTCATTGGATGAAACTACTGGGAAGTTTCAGAGGCAGACACATGCTGGGCCATTTTCTAGGGATATTAAGCCCAGTGTAGCTGTTACAATGAGAAAAGGTGAGAAATAGATGTTGGAGTTATTGTGGAAATGAGAGGCTAAAACATGTGGGGCTTGTAAGTCATTTTAAAATCTCTTACCCTGAGAAAATTGACAAGCCAGTAGATTTTAGGAAAGACATGATCTGGTTTAGGTTTTAAAGAATTAGTCTGTAGGGTAGAAAGAAAAACACAAATGTATACACTGCACACTAAAACTACAAGAAGGACAATAACAACAAGAAAAATTATAAAGAAATCTATGACCAAAAATAGTATCTCTTGCCAGGTGTGATGGCACACACTTGTAATGCCAGCATTTGGGAGTCTGAGACAGAAGGATTGCGGTTCACGGCCAGCCTCAGCTACTTCGTGAGGCCCTCTGCAACTCAGTGAGACCCTGTTTCAAAATAAAGAATATACAATAGGGCTGGGGGTGTAGCTTGGAGGTAAAATGCCCGGGGGTACCATCCCCAGTACTGAAAAAAAAGTAGTATCTCTTGTGCTTTCTTAAATTCTTTTACAGAGAATTATAAAATGCTGACACTGTTTACTAATCTTTGATAGTAAAAGAATGTTATTTTATACTCCTGGAAGATATAAAAATTAATGACCAGTGAGCTCAAAATGGCTGGAATTTGGATCCATGGATAAGCTTTCCCAAGAAGCCACAGACTTAATCTCTTTGAGCATGTGATGAGGCACAACTTTAATTGGGTGTGACAACTGACAAGAAAATTAAATTGATACAAATTAAAACTTTAACAATAACATTATATGGAGCTTAAAACCCTTTGCACTTTTGATACTGAATTTATACTAGCTGTTGGAAACAAGTAGAATAAATATCCTTATAGAACTATCAGGCAAGGAAAATCCATTGCCTTAATAAGAAAATCAATATAAAAATCTTAGTCTTGGTTATTGATACTGTTAAAGAACTGAAGGTAGAAGCCTTTATATCTCTTTAATCAAAGCCTTGAATGAAATTTTAAAGTATAATTATTAGGGAAAATAGGTATTTTGGAGTTAATCAGGAAAAGAACACAAAGCTAGAGAGCAGGAAGAACAGAATCCAGCAACTATGACTATTTTGTCTTAGGTACTTTCTTGTGGAGTGCTAGGCAATCACTGTATTATACTCTCAGTCATTGTCTTAGGTACTTTAAATGATTTACCACCCACACATTTGATAACACACAAGTATCTATGGCAATCCATACACATGTAAATGGAATTTGTGTCTGCTCTCTATGTCTAACTTTAATTTTTTTGAATTTATGATGACATCTTTGTGCCATTTTCTTCTTTCAAAAGTGTATATCAGTCTAATTTGATAGCTGGTATTTGCTTTAATAAGCAAATAGTCATTATTTAGGACCAAAAAACCAGGATTATTCCTTGAACCTCTCCTCTTATTATATTTTCCTTGTCTCTTCAGTGTTCTAGATTAAAATGCAGAATGTACAGCTATATTTTCAGGAACTTTACTATTTCTTAATCTTCTCTAACCATCAGTGCCTCTGCTACATAAGCAGCCTGGTCCTATTTGTAACTTCTGAGCCAGTCAAGCTCACATGACAAAAGAACAGATCTGTAGTATTCTTCAATATTCAAGATGTTTTCATAGGTGTGTATACTCCTGTATCTCTTGTAACTGTTATGATGCAAAGTCTATGCATTTCTCCCCTCCTTCACCTTTGTCTCTATATATTCTTAAAACTGAAACCCCACCTCCATAACAAAAACTGCCAATTTTCCAGCCCAAGTTTATCTCTTTCTTCTCTAAGACTCTATAGCATATGCATTATAGTGCATTATATACATATATATTATATACTATATGCATTATATATTTTATATGCTATATGCATTATATATTTTAGCTTAATTTTATTTTCTATTGCCTTTATATTTTATCCAAATAGCATTTTACTTGTCTTTTCCACAAGACTATATGTCTCTTAAGTTCCTGAATTATTTTGCTCATGCAGTTTTGAAAATAACTAGTATGATGTTATGTTGCTTATACAACATCCTTATTTGCTACAGAGCTATTTAAACATTTCATTAATTTCCTTTAGTATTTTCCAAACACCTAGTACTTGAAAATATAATTGAAAAGACAAGCTTGCTCTTTCTGAGTGTATATGAGAGAAAGATGATAACATCTGGCCATTGAAAAAATATATCACATAATCATATCTTGGAGTACATTTTATTTGGAGTACATTTGTGTGTGTGTGTGTGTGTGTGTGTGTGGTATTGGGAATTGAACCCAGGGGCATTTTACCTCCAAACTATACCCCCAGCCCTTTGCATTTTAATTTACATTTTTTGTTACTTTGAAATAGCGTCGCAATATGTTATTGAGAGTCCTGCTACTTGCTGATGCTGACCTGCAACCTGTGATCCACAAATACTGGGATTACAGGCTAGAACAATTATGCCTGGTCTTTGAGTGCTTTTTAACTATAAAGATTTTCCCAATCAGCATCCTATCTTCTATGTAATTAAGAAAATCCTTTGTTATTTTTGAAAGATTTATTTAGAGTTCATCCCCTTCAGAATAGGATGATAAAATAATAACTAAATTTAGAAGTGGAACTGTTCCATGTAAGACGTTGTTTCTCTTCACTTCCTGTTTTACTCCAGTGGTAATATTGCCTTCAGATGGTCAGCCTATTGCAACCTTTTTAGTTGGTATTACAATTTTTAATTACAGTTCCAATTTTTGTGAATAATAAACTCATCTCTGTGCTTTTCATCAATCTATTCTGTAAAATACAGGCATAAGATGAAGGTATCAAAGTACTAATAGGAGAATTCTCTAATCTTTTGGCTGGGCTCCACACCCCTAGTTCCAACTACTTAATGGATGCTTTCATGAAGAATTCTTACAGGTACCTCAGACCCAACAACATATGTGAACAGTTTTGACCATCAAAATTGACATTACTTCTTTCCTTCTTTCCAACTAATCACCCATTAAATTCTGTTAATACAATCTGGAAAATATCTTTAAGATTCGTACTATCTCCATCATGACTCAAAAGACTATAGTAGTATTATATTTTACTGATCCGTATTTCAGAAAGTTCCTCTTTTGTGATCAAACATTTAATTATGTTTTTTTGCCATTCAGAATTTTTCACTGTGTTCCTCATAATATAATAGAATCCATTTCCCTTATAGGGTGTGGTTGACAATCCTCTGTTAATTGTAATACATATTGTTTATCCAAAATACCTTTTCATTAGTGGTGGACCACCAAAGTAATATTGGTGTAAACCATGCAGCAACTTGGTTTTTAGCCTTTAATTCATTAGGACCACACTTTGAAATGCTGATAGAATCAACATAAGTTCAGGGGGCTAATGACTCACTTGGGGGTTGAAATGCCAGGGTAAAAGGAATTGCCAATTGTACTAGAGTGCAAATTTTACTCAAATTGACCAGTAAAGTTTCGAGTAACAGTCTTCCACAATACCACTGGACATTTGCTCAGGCCACTGCTAATGCAGACTGATTATCTAGCTCCTTAAAGGACCAGCATTCACTGTAGCTAGAAATATTGCCCCAAAACACTGATTTTCCCTTCTACCTTGAGAGGCATGAAGTATAGTCAGTATTTGGGACTGGAGGCTTAATAGTTTTGGAGGCCTCTTGCTTTGGGCCATGAGCTACTGGGAACAGGAAAGAGGATCTTACAAGACTTGTTGCCCATGCTAAATTGTCGTGAATGAGGGCAATCATATATCTCATGCCTGTTGGGTCTAAGGTCCATTTGAGTGGAAATGGGACCACTTGAGCTTCAGGCCTGCCTGCTGCACAAATGTAAACAGCCATTTTAAGGTGCTGGCAGAATTTTTAATCCATTTTATCCGGGCATTTGTTTTCCCATATTCTAGTTTTAACTTTTATCATCTACTGTAAATCTTTAATTACCTTTGCTTGAAGATGATCATAATACAATTTAAGAGTACACAAATGCAAACCTTAAAAATATTACTGAAAGGTTTAAGTCGCCCCTGCCCCACAGGGGGCGGGACCGGAAGCTAGGAGGTGGAGCTCTGTGATTCCGGGAGGGGACCACGCCTCCCGGTGAGGAAGAAGAGTGTGCAGAGTCTGGAGAGGAGCCCGAGAGGGAGGGACGCACTCTCCCCCTGCCACCAGCCCCCGCGGGGGCTGGAGGCTGATCTCCCACAAATAAAGACATCCGTAATACCGATTATAGATCTCCGCGTGTATCTATGCACCAAGGGGACTCGCCAAAACCTTTTAATTACTACTAACAATTTTTTATTAGAGGATACTAGAATGGTAAAGTGTTTTCTTAAGCTTTGCACTTAGAAGATACTTTGGAAACACAAATATAGCTAACTTACAAAGGAGCCAGTAATAATTAACACTATAGTTACCATACAGGAAATAATCAGCTAGATGTTAATAACAAAATAATTGGGGAAAATAGAATAGCCTTAGATATGATCTTAGGAAAAAAGTTATGTGCCATAAAGAGGGATCAGTGTTATACCTGAATCCCAAACAATACAGCAACAGATGGCACTATAACTGAGGACCTGGGAAGTTTGTCTGCATTAGCAAGTGAGCTAGCCAAAAGTTCAAGGATAGATGATTCTTTCTCCAGCCTGATGGAACTATGATTTGGAAAACAAGGAGAAATAATGACTCTGGTCATAATATTTCTGATAGTATTTGGAATAATGATCCTAGAAGGCTGTGATATAATCCTCTATATTAGGGCCATATTCCCTAAACAGGCAGAGACAGTTCTAACCAGGTCATCCTCCATAGATTACCCAAATAATCTCTTGCCAAACAAGAGATTATCTAGGTAATCTATGGAGGATGATCATGCTCTTCCAGAGCAATGTAAGTAGAACTTGAAGAAAAGAGTAATAGTGTATAATAAAAGAGGGGAGAAATTGTGAGAATATAGTTGTGTCTTTTCTGTCAAAAAAGTAGTTTAAACTTAAACCATGAGTTTGTAATCTGGTAGGGATTTACATTCTTTTGCAAAATTAGCATCTCTTAAGAGATTGAAGGTGTTCACACTCCCCCACCCCCATCCTCCCTTGTAGCTGATCTGGAAGAATGTGAAGCTCTTTACTCCCACCAATAGAACCTTAGTGCAGGAGGAACTTTGCATCAGGGATATAAGATCCACCTGGTTCTTTGTCAGGTGTGTTTTTTTTGCATACCTGGGAACCCTCTTTTTTGCAAAAAAGTAAAATCTCCTTGCCAAGGCAAAAAAAAAAAAGGAATTTGTGTTCCTTAATCTTAGATTGAAAGCTCTGAGGAGCTTGAGTCCACAGACTTTTCCAATCTTTATGTCTGTCCTTGGTAAATAATATCAAACATATTCATTTTTCCCAGAATAGCTTTTCAATATTCTTGCCCTTATTTAAGGCCAAATCTCCTCTAAAAATCCATTTTGGTAACGAGCCAGATGGAAAGTATTTTAGGCATTTGGGAACATGCAGTCCCTGTCTTAACTACTCAGTTTTGCCACTGTGGCATGAAAATAGCCAAAGACAATACTCAAGCAAATCTGCATAGCTGTTTCCCAATAAAACTTGACTTACAGAAACAGGTGGATGCTTCATCAGAGCTGTGGTCAGTGGTAGATGGACCATTTACCTTCTTAAATAGTATAAAGTGACTGCTTTTATCAAGCATGAATCATTCAGGTACAATTGGAATATTGAGGTACAATTGGAATTGTAAAATCTCAAGAGGAAAACATAAGGAAAAAGCTTATTGATATTGACCTTAGGAATGGTTTCCTGGCTATGACACTAAAATAACAAGTAATAAAAGAAAAATAGCTAAGTGGGACTAAATCAAACCAAAAAGCTTTGCAAAGTAAAATTAGAGTTTAAAGGCAATCAGTTTAATGGGAAAATATTTGTAAACTATGTGGGGTTAGTACTCAAAATTATAAGGAACTCCTTCAACTCAATAGCATTATTAAAAATAGTAGAGACATGAATAAACAATTCCTTGAAAAAACATACAAATAGCCACAAGTACATATAAACAGTTTTCAAGATCGCTAATCCTGAAGGAAATACAAATCAAAATTTCAATGAGATATTACCTATACCTATAGGATGGGTAATACTAAAAGACATATGTGATGGTGATGATATGGAGAAATTCAACCAACTGTATATATTGTTAATAAGGATGGAAAATGGTGCAAGGTATAAAAAAACAAGGAATCAGAAGGGTATTTTGTAAAATAGGAACCATGTGAAAAATTTATACTGCCCAATTTGATGATTTACTAAAGTTATAATAAGGTATGTGACACTGTTGTGAGGCTAAAAAAATAGGTCAATGAAAAGCCCCCAAATAGTCATATAAATGTATGGTAAAATTTATTTTTGACCAGAAAATGCAAAAGTAATTCAAATGTCAAGAGATATCATTGTTAACAATGAAATGATATTGGAACAACAGGAAGGAATGGAAAAAGAGAAAGGAAGAAAGAAAAAGGAAGA
Organism: Muscardinus avellanarius; assembly: GCF_963383645.1. NCBI lineage: Eukaryota > Metazoa > Chordata > Mammalia > Rodentia > Gliridae > Muscardinus > Muscardinus avellanarius. The sequence goes on from NC_137792.1 coordinate 16,635,878, forward strand.
AAGGCAAGAGGGAAGGAAGGAAGGAGTGTCAATTATTTTTCTCAAATATATAAAAATTAACTTGAAATGGATCAGAGTCACTTAAATGTGAAACTTCACATTTTGAAACTCCTAGATGAAAATATAGAAGGTACTTTTGAGCTCTTGCTTAAGAAAGATTTAGTATATAAAAGATACAAACCATAAAATAAAAATTGGACTTCATAAATGTCTGCTCTTTGATAGACACTATTAAGAAAATGAACAGAGAAGATACAACATGGTAGAAAATATTTTTCAAGCACCTACCAAATAAAGCACTTATGGAGAGAAAATATAAATGACTCTTATAACTCAAGAATACAGCAAGAAATAACTTGATTAAAAAATAGCCATGAATCTGAACAAACATTTTACCAAAGGAGAAATATGCATAACAAATAAGCACATGGAAATATGCCTAATATAATTATTAAAGAAATGCAAAATACAACAGCAATGAAACACCATTACCACCATATTAGAATACTTAATATGAAAAAGAAACAAAAATTGACCCTGAAAAGTGTTAATGAGGATGTGGAATAAGTACAACCATCTAGAAATAAAGAAAATAAAATTCTTATACATTACTAGCAGGGATACAAAATTCTACAATTACTTTTTTTGAAAAACAGTGTAACAAAGTTAACCATACTCATCATAAAACCAAGCAAGCCTATTACTAGGTATTTATGCAGAGAAATAAAAGCAAGTGTCTACAAAAGGACTTGTATGTGAATATTTATAGCAGCCTTATGCTTAATCTCCAAACATAGGAAGCGATTGAAATATTTGTCAACAGGGTAATGGATACATACATATAGGGCATATTCAGCAGATGGTGAATGGATACACCCACACAAATGAAAACCATTACATAATAACAAATTCCTGATACATACAACATGTAAAATAGTATGTAAGTGTGATTCTTTTTACATGACATTTTGGTAAATGTAAAGCTGTATGAATAGAAATCAGATCAGTGTTTGCCTGGGGCTGTGAGTAGGAAGAGGGAACTAAGTACAAAAGAAAATGATGGAATTTCTTGGAGTGATAGAAATATTCCGTATGTTGAATATTGTGGCGGTTATGTAACTGAATGTTTGTTAAAACTCACTGGAATATATATATATATATATATATATATATATATATATATATATAATCTGATAATTTCACTGTACTTAAGTTATACCTCAATAAACCCAACTTTAATAGGATGCTATTGATCTTAGAAATGCTCTATCCCTAAACCTTCATGAATCTTCTCTGAACTTTATACATTCACGAGTCTTTCTTGAGTACCTAATCTATGCATGGCTTCATTCTATATCCACGCTTCAGTGATCAGACATAATTTTCCTCCATTATTTTTTCTTTCATGCTAGGATCCTGAATCATTTTGTGAAATTTCTTCCCATGAGTGAACCCAGAAATTTACATATTTACTTCCCTGCTAAGGTCTAAATTCAGAGTTAGCTGAGAGTCTACTTCTTCAGTCTGTATCTGAGCATTATATTAAATGGTTCATGTCTTAAAACTCTTTAACACTCACACATTCTGAAGCCTTACTGCGGAATTGTATTCTTTAAGCCTCCAGATAAACTACTTTTGGCTTTTCAGTTATTAAGATACATGGGATTGAGGACGATTTAAATTAGACCTTGGGAATATTTCAAATTCCAATTTTCATTTAATAATCTGAATTCAATGACATTGCTGGCTATTGGAAAATTACAAACAAACTTGAAGACCCAAAATATGGCACTTCTCCCTTCACTAAAGAAATCTAAATGAATTTACAGGTAAAAGTTTTACAGTGTGTCAAATCTCCTTTGGGATTAAACATTGTTTAATGAGGACATTACAGAAGAAAAAAGGCAACAAATCTTGTGATATTATGCATTCAAAATATTTGCATATTAGAGAAAACATATGACCCTTCACTAGTGGAGGAAAGACTTCAATGGATCGAGGAAGGTGATCTAGGGGAAGGAGAGAGGGGAGAGTGAGGATCAATGAAGGAATTGCTACTATCAACTTTACATGAATATGTGAGGATACCAATATCAATCTCAGTAACCAGTATGGGGTAGAGATGGGTGGGAGGGAGCCTGGGGTAACCCCACCAAGTGCTGTGTGTGTATATGTGAATTTCAACATGATTTACATTATTATGTGAGATTATAATACACCAATAAAAGCATATAAAATATTTGCATTTCACCAGTGTTACAATTTAGGATTAAAGAAGTGTGGCTACATCACCCTACTGCAAACCTGAACTTCATATAGTAAGTAGCATGGGTGGCAAAGTAGAAAGGACAGGATTTGTAGTTCCTTTGCTCTGTCAACAGATCTAAGCTGCTATGTAAAGTCTGCAAAATTAAAAGCACAATTAAAACAGATGTTTTAAAGAGTAATGGTGCATGATCCATCTCTGAAATGCCACATAAAATCAAGGCCCTTGGGAAAGTTGAATTGTTAAGTAAGAAGTATTGATTTAAATTACTTCATGGCAACACGAATATACCACACATACTTGGCCTCAAATATTTTTTTTCTTTCTAAGCTATAAGACACAGTGATTCCCACTGGAGGGGAACACAACCTGGTGTTGTGTACATGTATGTTTATATCATATAATACCTCAATATGAAGTATAATTATAATGTACAAATAAAAGTATATTAGATAAATAAATAAAAATTAAAAAGAGTGACTTGTCAACATATATATTCACTGTGAAAGACAAAATATAAAAATATCAAGAGCATCATTATAATATATTCTTCAGAAAGTAAAAATTTTCAAGAATTCTGTGACATATTTTTTAATAGTTTTAATTTTGTTTATAAATATTTTCTATTAGCACAGTAGTATCACTTCAGGAACACCTGAGAAAGATTAGTAGCAACTCAAAGACTATTTCCTCAAAATAAAACAGAACATAAAAATTAGACTTGTATTTGGTAAGTATTACTTGTAACCTGCCTTTATACATTGTAGTCCAGTGTGAACTTTTATCACTACTAAATATACATGTATACTTTTATTTATAACTACTGCATTATATACAACTGTATATGTTACCCTAATTAACAATTCCCCCTCTTCTTGGCAGTACTCAGGATTGAATCTAAGGGAGTTCTTCCTCTGAGCTATACCCCCAGGAGTATTTTATTTATTTATGTATTTATGCATATATAAATTTATTTATGCATATATGAATTTTTATTTATTTATTTATTTAATGTGGTACTAGGGATTGAACCTAGGGCCTTTCTAACTCTAAGCTACATCCTCAGCCCTATTTTAATTTTATTTTTTAAAATTTTGAGAGACACAGTATCACTAAGTTGCCTAGTGCCTTACAAAGTTGCTGAGGCTGGTCTCCAACCTTTGATCCTGCTGCCTCAGCATCCCAAGTACTGGTATTATAGGTGTATAACATTGCACCTGGCTATTTTATTTTGAAATAGGGCTTTACGAAATTACTGTGCATTGCTGGCCTCAAACCTATGATCCTCCTGCCTCACCCTCCCAAGTACGAGGATTACAAATATGCACCACTAAATACAGCCTAACAATCTACTTTTTTTTTTTGATACTGGGGATTAAACTTAGAGGTTTTCTACCTCTGAGCTACACTCCCAGCATTATTTTATTTTTTTTTTTTATTTTGAAGCAGGGTCTCACTAAGTTGCTGACAGCCTCATTAAATTGTTGAGACTGGCCTGAAACTTGCAATCTTCCTGTCTCAGCCTCTCAACTATTGAGATTACAGGCTTGTACCACCACCAAACTCAGGTCTAATAATCCTCCCTTAATGAACATTTACATTGAGTATTACATCATTTGTATTTATTGCTTTGTAAGTGATACTATGATAATACACTTATAAATTTATATTAGCATGTGTTATCACATACATATATTCATATATTTATTCAATTTTTATTATAGTAAATCCCTAGAAGTGGAATTTTTGTTTTATAGTGCATTGACAATTTTATGGCTTGCATGACTTTTTTCTAGGATTGATTCTTTTCTGGGAAAAAAAGCAAAGTGTAGCATATGTGTGAAAACAGGAATATAGATGTGTACAATAGCATCTACTTTCGAAGGAGGCCATAATAATGCCAATATCTTTGCACATCAGCAGGATAAAAGGGCAGATAGATCATAATGTAAACCCACAGTTTCAAAATCCCTGTCCACTAGAATAATCAGGCTTTCAAACAAAAGAGCACACAAGGCTGTGCATTTATGTTTGTATCACATTGATTATCAATGTTATATATAATTACAATTCACCAATAAAAGTATATTGATTATAAAAAAACAAACAATTACATTGAGATCTTTTTACTGGGAATGGTGGTGCACACTTGTAATCCCAGTACTTGGGAGGCTAAGAAAGGAGGATCATAATTTGCAGTCAGCCTCAGCTAATTAGTGAGGCCCTCTGTACCTTAGTGAGATCCTGTTTCAAAATAAAGAATAAAAAATAGAGCTGGAGATATAGCTCAGAGGTAGATTGCCCCTGAGTTTCATCCCCAGTACCACAAAAAAACTGAAATTTAAAAAATATATTTCATAGTATATTTTATTAAAATTTCATTAGATTCCCATTAAAATTTTCTTTAATTTTTCTTTGCTGTAACATCAGGGAAGTGTCTCAGATTTTGAAATTAGTTGATTTCCCATAGTAATTTTTGAAGTGTCTATAAATAATTTTATTAATTAAAGGTATTTATAAAACATAAACTATAATAATAAATGAAATACCATGATTTGAGCTTTTTATTCAGGGCATCTGATTTTCTGAAAACCTGTGAAAATTTTAAAACAAAACTCAGCTGCTTTAATATAATGGCTTTATTTTATTTGGGGGTTATTTTATTTTATTCTATTTTATTTTATTTTATTTTGCAGTACTGGGGATGGAACCCAGGGTCATTCTACATCTGAGCTACACCCCCAGCCCTGTTTTTTATTATTTATTTTGAAATAGGGTCTCACTGAGTTGCAAAGGGCTGAGCCTCAGTAGCTGAGGCTGTCCTCAAACCATGATCCTCCTATCTCAACCTCCCAAATGCTGGGATGACAAGCATGCACCATGCCTGGCTTAAGATTATTTTATTCTAATAATTATTTTAAATGTTAATCAAAAAAGTCTACATATATGAAAATGCTAACATGGTATTTGATTCTGCCTCAATATGTATCCTTACTATATGTAAACATAAATGTTTCAAGAGCCAAATCAATCAAGCTTGTTTGTTTTATTTTTGTGATCATATTTTCTAGTTCCACATGTAAATCCCATATGCCATTTATAAGAAAATAAATAACAAATTATAAAATTAAGAAAAAAGTGCTTGTGATAAAGAACCATAGCATGCCAAGTAAAAAGTTAAAATTGGGAAAAACAATTCCATAAGACAGTTAAAGCTATATATATATATTTTTTTCATTTTTTTCTTAGCAGTTCTGGCAATTGAATTCAGGACCATTCAAATGCTAAGTAAGTGGTCTACCAATAAACTAAAGCCCCAGGCCAAGACATTTATAGTTAGATTTCTTTCTTATTACAGATTTATCAGAAGTCAGCTAGAGAGTTCCCACTTCTCCATATGCTTGCCAGCATTTGATGTTGTTTGTGTTTTGAATGATTGCCATTGTAGTTGGAGTTAGGTGAAATCTCAGGGTAGTTTTGATTTGCATCTCTCTGATTGCCAGTGATAAGTGGGAACTCTAAAACATTGTGGGACTGCAAATTAGTGCAACCACTTTGGAAAACAGTATGGAGGATCCTCAGAAGAATGGGAATGAACTTACCATTTGATCAAGCAATATCACTTCTGGGTATCTACCCAAAAGGAAGGAAATCAAACTACCAAACTAATGCATGTATATCTATGTTCATAGCTGCAGAATTCACCATTGCCAAACTATGGAACCAGCCAAGATGTCCAAAACTGGATGGATTGCAAAACTGTGGGATACGTACACAATGGAATTTTACTCAGCCATAAAGAAAAAAACAATTACATCATTTACAGGGAAGTGAATGGAACTGGAGGAAATTATGCTAAGTGAGATTAGCAAGTCACAAAAAAGAAGAAATCAGATGCTTTCCTTAATATGTGAAAGCTAGGGAGAAATGTGTCACAGGAGGAACTCTAGATGAAGGAGATCCTATAGAGGAGCAAATAAGGCAACCTAACTGAGGGGATAGGAGAGGGAAGAGGGAAACTCTCTAAAGCACATGATATACTTAAACATATCAAAGCAATTTCTAAGCCAAGCATGGGAAGGAGGGATGGGGAGGGAATGGGATGGGGATCAGGTAAGGGCTAATTGGGTGATTTATACACGTATGTCTACACAAGTCTTTTATCCCATTAAGATGTATGACTACAATGCACCAACAAAAAATTTAAAAAGTAAAAGACTTAAAAAAGAAGTCAGCTATAGAAAGACAACATAACTAAAATTATTTCACCCATTTTAATTCAACATGATACAATGGAAATATGATTAAATTTATCATTGAATTCAGCTTGATTTATCAGGATGCTTAAAATTTCCCGATTTTTCACTGGGGTCATACTATGAGGACATATAATGAATACTTCCATGGATATAACTGTCCTCCATTTCTCTTGTTTACACAATCACTTTTCCATATCCTACAGATTTATGTTGGAAACTACAGCTCTTGAAACATGCAGTTCCTTACGTAAGAACTGCTTCCCAGATAACATCAGAAGGATGCCAGGACTAAAACCATTCCATCTTTATAGAAAATTATTTTTTGCCTTCAGCTTCTCTACTGAGTTGCACAGAAACAAGTTTGGAGGTGAGAAATCTTTGAGAATAATAAGTAATTTATCATTATGATTAGCGGACATTAAGAAATTGCTCTGGGAACACCTGGGGAAAAGGAACTTTTAGAATTTCCTTTTGTAGCATGGGCTCTCTCTGATGTCACTTGCCTTTGGCTCTACTTTTGCTGGGTATTAAAAAACAAACTGTAAAATATAATAAATGTCAAAAATAAAAGCCAGACATCTAAGATAACAACTGGGAAATATAATTAAGAAGATATTGAACTGAACCAGGCATGGTGATGCATGCCTGTAATCCCAGTTCAAGAGGCTGAGACAGAAGGATTAAAGATTCCAGACCAGCCTCATAAACTTAATGAGACTATGTTTCAAAATAAAAATATTGAAAAGGGCTGGGGGGTGTAGTGCAAAGATAAACTGTCCCTAAGTTCAATCTTCAGAACAACAACAAAAAAACAGGTATTGAAATAAGTGAAAACAATATAAGACAAAATTAAAACAAAAAGAAAATTAAAAAGTCAAAATAAGAGCTAAACTGCAAATAAAAATGGTGATTTGGTAATATTTTAAAATATATTTAAGATGAGAGTTCAGAAATAGAGGTCTAGACATGAACACATTTTAAAGATACAGAAATAAGTTTAAGCATCTGTCTTTACCATGTCTATTATTCCAAAAAGTATTGCAAAGTGGTTATATGATCACTTTTAAAGAAGCATTTACTGACTTGAATTCTTCAATAAAAATTTTAATGTATTATTTTATCTAAAATAGTTATTTAAAATAATTATTAGTTATTAGTAACTATAAGTTATCAGTGAAAACTATTGGTTCATATTGTTTATAATTTTTTTCAGAATACTGAGTTGATGAAGCAACCACTGATATTTATTTTTAGTGTCACTACAAATTCATGAATTTTTAAAGGTTTGGCATGTAACAAGCTATTATTCTAATTAATCTGCTTTGGGTATTCAAATTTCCTGACACAGGATGTGATTTTTCGTTTTTGTTTTTGCACTGTTGAGGATCAAACCCAGGGCCTCATGCACACTTAGCCAAGTGCTCTGCTACTGAGATACATCTCCATCCCAGGATGTGTTCTTTCACATTTCCCTTAGTCTTTTATTACTTTGGCAGAATGAATAGGCTTATTTGGTACATTTCTTATCACAAATTTGTAATTGGTCTTTTCTCCAAAAATCTATGGTTCCAACAAGTGGAAAATGGAATTTGGAAACTTCTGTGTAGAGGTGCTCATTACTATTGGTTGCACTGCAACAGAATTTCATCTGCACAAAGCCAGGAAACAATATATTCTGGAAGCATGAAAATAAATAGCAGGTTTAATATGGTATATTTAATTTAAACTTAAGATTGACAGGTCTCTTATTTATAACTTCATTGATTTTTCTGAACCATCTCGTTTCCTAAATCATATTAGCATAATTTTTTGCTTTATCCTACTAATAATTTATACTTATATATCCTAGTTTCAAACTAATTCAAAATTATTTCTAAAATAATATCCCTCAATGCAGTTTAGGATTTAATTGGGATAAAATAAAATACTTGAAGATGACAGGATTGTGGTAGCATTATCATGGGTGTATATATATGTTCAAATTTATCAAATTGAACTTATCAAGTATATCTAGATTTTTGCATGTCATGTATCCCTCAATAAAACTGTGAAAATAATTTATTCATTATTGTTTTTTCTTAGTACATATCTGCTTGGGAAAGCAGAGTCCAAATACTTAAAAGTCATTTGAAACAATAATTCTCAGCATGGTTATGCCATCAATTAGATAGGGTTTTGGGTTCATTCATTTAGCTTTTATTTTTAAAAGTTGTTTTTTATCTAACTTAACTTTTTTTAATTATGAAAATATTTATATGGTTCCCAGGCCAAAATTATACAGCAAGGTATGTTCTTACAAACCTAGCTGTATCCTCTGCTGTCTTTCCTCGGTTCCCAACACATGTCCATTTTAAAAGTGTTTGCAGCTGGGCATGGTGGCTCACACTTATAATCCCAGTACTGGGAGACTGAGACATGAAGATCAAGGTTCATGGCCAGCCTCAACTACTTAATGAGGCCCTCCCTGCACAACTTAGTGAGATCCTGTTTCAAGATAAAGAATAAAAACTAGAGCTGGGGGGTGAGGTTTGGAGGTAGAATGCCCCTGGGTTCAATCCCTGGTACTGCAAAATAAAGTGTTTTCTTGTTTTTCTATTGCTTTTTTATTTTTATACTTTTATTAATGCATTGCAATTACACATCATAGTGAGGTTCAATGTGATACATACATACATGAAGCTCTTGGTAGACTTCCTTCCATATCCCACTCTGTTTCCCCCTTTTCCCTTCCCATACTTGACCGTGAAAGTGGTAGTTATACCTTCATATATCGCCAAAGCATTATTTGAGCGGTTTCCTTTCTCAGTTCTTCTTTTTCTTCTCCCTACCTCCTTCCTCCCATCCCCTTTCACTGTTCTACGGTTTCTTTCCACATTTATCCAAAGTCTTATGTGTTTCCTGTTTTCTCTCTAGCTTCTGCATATGAGAGAAAACATACAACCATTGACTAAGACTGGCTGATCACACTTAGCATGATATTCTCCAGTTTCATCTCCTATTTTTAAATATATAACCAAATCCATACTTTTGCTATGATTAGTGCTGTAATCAACTTTGGGCATATATTATCCATACTTTGTGGCCATATATCTTTGGAATCGATTTCTATGTAGATAAAAATTCTGGGTCAAAAGCTAAAAGTAAATAATGTTTGATATTGCCAAATTCTTCTCTACAGGGATATATCATCAACAATAACAATGTATGAGACATGTATTTCTATAGAGCCTGTCAATCAAACTGTGTTAGATAATGCCAACTAGAAAAATGAGAAATAGTTTCTCACTAGATACAGGTCATTTGTATTTATTTCTTTGTTATGAAAAATTATCCTTTGGTGTTTATAAAAAATCAGGCTGTTGGTATTTTTCCACTCAATTTTAGAAATTATTTAAATGTTAAGAGGTATAATTTACAATATTGTGAATAATTTTCTTGGTTTATACTTAGTTTGTGGTGTTTTAGTTTTGCTGTATGAAAGCCTTACAATATATAATCATTTTATCACTCTGTCTCCTTATTGCTTCTATATTTTTAATCATTGTAAATGACACAGGTTAGATTCCCTGGGGAGGTTATCCTGAGATGGAAACAAATATTCTGGATTGTATTAAGGAATCCTTGGAATGAACACCTGTGGATCTGAAGACTGCTAATAACTAGGAGAATAAGTTCTCCAGTTTGAAGGTTTATAGGTGACCCAACATAGTATTTACCATGACAAATTCTTTCTACTCCAAGAAAATGAACAAAATTGTAAAACAATATAGTAATAAGGAAGTCACATATATATATATATATAATTTTATATAATTATATATATAAGACAATTTTCTCACTGATTTGAAATTTTATTATTATTTTAAAAGTCTAAATTTCCATATACATTTAGGTCTGTTTCTGGATTTCTTAATGACACACCTCAAAGCCCTTGAAAAACAGGAATAGTCTAACCCCAAAGCTTATCGAAAACAAAATTAAAATCAGAGCAGAAGTCAATGAAGTAGAGAATAAAAATTACAGAAAATCAACAAAACTAAAAGCTGTTTCTTTGTTCTATTTTCTGTTTGTGTTTGAATATCATACCATTTTAAATACTGAAGCACTTTTGCAATTTTTTTTGCTACTGGGGATTAAACTTAGAGGCATTCTACCTTTAAACCACACTCCCAGCCCCCCCCCCCCTTTTTGTTCTAAAGCAGGTTCTCCTTAAGTTGCTGAGAGTTTGTTGCTGAAGCTTTCCTCGAGCCTATGATCTTCCTGTCTCAGCTTTCCAAATACTGGGATTAAAGAAGCGTGGCATGATGCCCGACAACATTATTAAATGTTTTAATATCTGGTATGGTCTACCTTCTACTATTCATTACTTTTTTTACCAGACACTAATCAGTTATTGTTTAGGCTTCTTCATTTATTGATAATTAAAATTTACTTTAATTCTTTTAAATTTCATATTATAAAAATCTCTAATATATGCAAAAATTGAGAGAAATGTGGAAGTCTCTGTGTGCCCATTATCCAGATACAACAATCACCACCTTCATTACTAATCTTATTTCATCTAAAACCCAACCTATTTTCTTCTTCATGGATTATATTGAAGCAAATCTAATATATCATACCATTTAATCAATATTTATTTCAGTATATACATCTAAAAGATAAGGAATTTTTTTTTTGCGGTACTGGGGATGGAACCCAGGGGCATTCTACCTCCAATCTGCACCCCAGCCCTACTTTTTATATTTTTTGAAAGAGGGTCTCACTGAGTCACAAAGGGCCTTGTTAAAGAGCTGAGGCTGTCCTCAAACTGCGATCGTCTGGTCTCCACCTCCTGAATGCTGGGATTACAAGCATGTGCCACCACATCCAGCTAGGATTCTTTTAAAAATATCCTTTTATCTAAAGCTATACTATTTATTATTGTGAAATATCCAAAAGATGATAGAATTTCTCCATTTATCCCATCTAATTTCTTAGTTTGTTTATTCCAGTCAATATAAAAATAATGTCCACATATTGCAATTGATTTACATCTGCTTTAATGTATATGTTCCTTCTTCATTTTCTCTTCTTACCTTTTTATTTTCTTTTACTTTCATTGGTTTATTATTGTTTCACACCATAATATTGTTCATAGTAGTTGAATCATTTGTCCTATTCTGACTATATTCCTGTAATATTTAACATATTCCTTTCTCCTATGAATTTACTATAAATTAGTAGTTATAAAGAGAAGCTTCATCAAAATAAGACTTGATTTTTTTGCAAGAATGCTTTGAAATTTCTAGAGTGACTTTCTGTTAGAAAGCCCAAAATGTCTAACTATCACTGTTTTAAAACCAATAACTCATTATGGTTTGCAATTTTATGATATTCTATATCAGGCTTTCATTTATTAGTTAAAATTATTTTATAAAGAGAAAATCCCCTTATAATCTTTTTTGATTGCCCTGAAATACAATTTATATAAAAAGGCAAAATTTTTTATTCTTTCCATTTATAATTAAGAGCTTTTGAAATTATTAGATTTGTATCATGTTCCAAAGACTACTGAATAATGACTACTTTGCCATTATTATGAACACTTGATTTAAACATATTCAATATACTTAAATTCCTTGTAAGTTTCCCCATTTTGGAGGAGTAATGGGAAACTCTTCAAGTTGGCTTTTTAATATAACTCCAATAATGTTGATAGCTTTTTGCTTTCTTTCAACTACTTATTCACACATTTCTCTATATGGATCTAATTTGACCAAATGCCTATATTACTTTTTCCTCTCCAAACTTCCCACTGTGGACTCTGGAAACTCATATTTCACAGTAGACTTTTATATATCCTCCAACTCTTTATCAAAACATTCTTCTACCTGGTAGCCTTAAATCCATATTCTTCAGTGCTATTTCTAAACCATAGTTCTTTTTCTGACAGTTCATTTGAGGATATGCTGTCCCACGGAATCTGTCATTCATTGACATCTCATCTTATGTCAGTTTCTAGTTTTTATTTGTCAGTTACTTGACAAGGTCAGAGGAATAAATGGACATACAGCAGGTAAGTGGCTGAGGAAAAGCATGGAGTACTACCTGGAGGACAAAATTAGACCAGAAGACCAGACACAGGGAAGGTAAATTGCAGTTATGAGCAAGTAGGAGGTATGAGCCATATTAAATCTTTAAATAATGCATAAGGTCTGTGGTATATTGGAGCTGGCTTAGACCATTTTACAAAAGCTGGTTTTTAAAAATTTCAGAAATTTTGTAATCCATTTAGACATTATGTTTGTAACACTGCACATGTTATAAATCAGGGCCTTTTCCCCCTCCCTGAAGGCTGCTTGTTAAATGTTTACCAACACACCACTGGTTGGTAGAGAGGACGATACAAGTAAATATTGAGAGGACATAAGGTTAGAAAAATTGAAAACCAAATTTTATCTAATGTACAATTACGTCTCGAAAAAGTATCACCTTAGAAGCTAAGGTCAAGAAGTAAAAATAAGGTAATTTAAACAGGAGATACAAGAGAGGCAAGATTAAAGATAGATTCCAAAGAAAAATGATGGTAAAATATCTTTCTGAGGCTAACAAATATGATTCATCCCTGTTAATGGGTCTGAATCACAGCTGCAAGGAAATAAATGGAGATGAAATTGGCATGTTCTCCTATACCACTAGTTACTTTTTTGTTGAATTCAATACACAGTATTTGTTTGTTCTTTGATTAATTAGACCACTGAGTACAGCTTTGAATTTCAAAAACTTAAAAGGGCCAAGAACCTGAGAAATCAAGAAAAATAATGAGGATATGGAGGATACATGGTTCCAAGTTACATCTCCACAGTGATAACAGAAAGGGTGGCATTTGTATTCTGTCTCCTCATGTCCACAAAATAATATTGTGCAATTCACATGCCCTCTTGTTTCTACACTAATGTATGACAGTAGAGATACCTATTTATTACCATGGTTGTGAAAATTACTCAAATGATGCAATTTAAAGCATCGAGCCCAGCAAATTTCTCACAGTAGACACCAAAATGTTATATTCCCATCTTTATTGGCCCTCAAACTTTTCATTTCCATGAGCTAAGACTAAACCTGTGTTTTTGAGAAGATGAAAATGTAAGATCAGAAGACCTATGTGTATGAGGAAGTTTCTCATTAGCTTCTTTTTTCACACCATTAGAATGCTTTAATCCTAGGGTGGCAAACTTTCTATATATGGCCAGAGAGCAAATATTTTGGGCTTTGCAGCCTATATAGTATCTGTTGTGTCTACTCAGCTCTGTTGTTGTAGCATTGGCAAACTATAAACAGACAAGTGGGGCTGCATTCCCATAAATGTTATTTGTGGATACTTAAGCTTAAATTTCAAGTAATTTCTACATGCTATAAAATATTATTCTTCCTTTGATTTTTTTCAAACAGGTAAAATGGGGAAAAAAACACTCTTAAATCACAGGTAATTACAAACACATGTGGACAGCAAAATTTTGACTTGGGCTCTGATTTTCTGATTCTTGTGCTTATCTTTTATTTTAGAAATAGATGAGGAGCAAGCAGTTGTTCTGAACCATATTTTTGAAATTTGAAAAATGTTGTTCCAATAAATCTTGCCTAACAACCACACACACACACACACACACACACACACACACACATACACACACACAGTTACTGAAGAGATTTAAAAATTATTTATAATAACTCATGCTTTATGTATGCATGCCTGGAATAGGTTCTGAAAGAACTTAAATTAATATTAGTTTTATTTTATTGTGAGACTATGATGACATTTTTCTTATATTTTTCAAAATTCCTGTAGTAAATAAAAGCATATACTTTTAAAGAAAAAATACATAGCCAATAATAAATAGCAAGTGCTTGGAAATCAGTAATACATTCTAAAAAAGTTATCGTACTAAATAATCTCATCAGTATTAGAATGTGCTCTAAAGAGGAAATCTCCAAAAAGTTAAGACATGGCGCCAGGCGTGGTGGCGCACGCTTGTAACACCCCCCCTTCCCCCACTTGGGAGGCGGAGACAGGAGGATTGCGCTGATTTGAAGCCAGCCTTGTTGGCTTAAGAGACCTTGTTTCCAAATAAAAAATATAAAACTAGGTCTGGGAGTGTAACCCGGAGGTAGAAGAGTTTCCAGGAAACCCAGTACCACCAAAAAATTAAAAAAAGTTAAGACACTAAAAGGCAACAGGAAAAAAATGCTCCATAAACAAATGAGAATATCAACCTCTTGCAACAAATATATCATAGGAGAAGGATTTTAGTAAAGCATTAGAACAAGAAACTGCTTATAATGGTGCTGAAGGTGACCTTATTCATCCAGTCATGTTCTGTTCAGAACAATTATTCAGCATTCAGTTGCTATGTATAGTAGCTGTGTGATATAATCATGTTGAAAGAGTAGTGGCTGTTTCTTTTCATCTACAGTCTCTCCTTTAGGCTGTTATAAAGATTTCATGGAGTTTGCAAAATATCTGTCTCCTGAGACCTTGCAAAATGAGGGGCAAGTACAAAGACTTTTGGATGCTCAATGTCAGGAAGGAGAATTTAACTAGCTCTGAAACTGCCCCACTATGCCAACACCTGTTATATTATAATACTGGATAACAAACCTGCCAATTATTAAACTGATATTAACTTTCTGTATAATTGTATTTGTTGATATATTGAAAATGGTGTTTGATAACATCACATTGCTTGAAATAAAAAATGATGGCATTTGTATTGTTCATTATGACACTGTCTAATACTAATACTTAGACCTGAGTCAGGCAACATGATTTTATGACCTATGGTCTCCCTATCATAACCCTTCTATATTGTCTCTCACAAAATAATCTAGGAAGGAGTCTATGGTTAGCTTGACCCCTTTATTATTATGTCTACTAATGATAGAAATAAGTGATAATGCCAATCGTGTCTTTCTGAAAATCTATTAAAATAATCTGATTCATTAAAAGTAAAACTCAAAACTTATCTCTATATGTCATAGCAATGTAAAACATGCTAGAAAAATTATTTGTGGACATAATAAAATTAATTTTTAACAATTAACCAAGAAGACTTATAATAGTCCATATACGTGGTTTCATAAAATCATAGAACATTTGGTGTAAAAATGGTGGTATAGATCAGCTAGTCCAACCATTCACCAGTTCTCAAGCACTCCTTATAAAACATCTCCATCCACTTGTCTCTCTTATCCTTGAACAGCTCCAAGAAGAGAGAACACATGGCTTTTAGACTCAGCACATTTAAAATAGGAGGTACTAATATACATATATATATTTGTTTATATCAAATATTACTCCTTATTTTAAATTCAGTATGATATATATTAATAGAAAAATATGAGTTTTCCAATAGTACATTATTGGAAATAATCTCTTGTTGGTTTTCTTACACATATTCTTTTAAAAAATAATTTGTCAAATCCTAAAGGAAGCAGTTCTTTCTTCTTTGACCGCCAAGATAAAACTGAATAGTGGCAAAGACCCCAGTTTCTAGGACACATGCAAGGATCTAAAAAATTTACTTTAAATGAATCATTATGTTCATCTTTTAAATTTATGTTGAACATTAGTGTTTGGTCCAAGTAAAGAGTTGCCAAGATTATGTTCCAAACAAGAGGATATTTAAGAAAAACACACTGTAACATTTACAGAATCCTAAGCTGTATTTAAAAAAAAACAAGATAACCACTAATTGCTATTAGCTATGAAGACTTAGCAGGAAATTGTGAGTTTCCTATATCAAAGAATGTTTCATGGAGAAGTGATTTTAGGCCTCTTTTGCCTATAGCTACAAAAAGTACTTTCTAAATCACAGAATTAAATACTTTCCTCTATGAAAATTTTGCCCTGCTACAATATCTGCAATACCCCACTAGTGAGGCAAGGCTTAGGGATTTAAAGACCACTCAGTTTACAAGATCCCCTGTCACTGAGTTCCCAGTGCAGACTCATTATATCATAAGCCTTATGTGGAGGAGTGATTGGTCCACAGAGAAATGCTAGACTGGCTATCGACAAGTAGCAGAGGTCTAATATGCTAGAACATACCCGAAAAGAAGGAAGATAATTAACTAAAGATAAATTTTGCTCTCTGCTCAATTTTCCCAGAGATGGCCCTTCCAATATACATTGCTTTAATTTACTATTACCTTTCCTTTACCTTAAAAGTCTTATAGATCTACCAAAGGCCAGGGCAATAGTAGTCTAGCATTTTTGTGAAGCCAAATATACAGAACTAACTACCTTCTTCAAGAATCAAATCTCAGTGCTTAAATCTTTTGAGATGTTTATGTAAAAATCTATAGCCAATTATGAATAGCCTTGAGAATAAAAACTTCTTGTCATTCAGCATTATGCTGGACACATATTAGGTATTTTATAAAATTATTTTACTGAGAATAGCTGAAGAGTATTTCTAATGATCAATACAGTTCCATAGTGAGTCACTTATCCAGCTACTTCCCAGTTTGAAGAACTTAGTGAGAGTCATTAAGACTGAATCAATTTCTCTCTACACTTTTCACTTTCTAAATTGGCAAAAGAATCCAAGCTGAGGAACAGGCTCTAAAATGATTACATTAAAAGAAACAAATAAGCTGTTTATTTTACATTCTGTTATGAATATTGGAAATAAATTATTCATTGAGAAGCTGCAAGACTTATATCACTTAAGTGCTTGGGATAATCAAAAGCAAAGTGGGTTCAATTACTAAAAATGAGGAGGCAGGCAGGAGAAACTAGAAAAAATACTTAATGATAAAGTGCTGCACTATCATAATAAAAATATGTAGGGCTTTAAGTTATAAAACCTTAAGTAAATTTAAACTTTCAAGCATAAAAACTTAAGTAAATTAAGTATCAAGTAATCCTACATTGCACTGACCAGAAAGGAATGCATTAATAATGCACTTAGATGAGTTGGTTTTTGCCTTATCATTGTCTTATCCCAGGGCTCTCTGAAAATCAGCATCTGAGATAAAGACTGCCTTTCCCCTAAAGGATAAGTGCTGCTACTTGTCTGTACTATTCCAAAATTCTCCTCTTTTCTCCATGGTATTAGTAAGCTCAATTTTGGAACAGCCTCTCTCTTTCTGTCAACCACGGCCTTAAGAAGACATCACTGAGCCTCTCAAACCTGTCATTTCTTATTACCATGACATTTCTTATTGCCTGAGTAAAGGGACTGTCCTATGGCCCTTTTGAGGTACATGGTCAGGTGGTAGTTTTACTGGTCTCAAATGATAAATCCATTCTAACTTTCCACTTCCCTAAGCCTTCCTCATTATGCAGGTGTTCCTCTATCACAACCTCATTTGCTGTAGGCCATGATTATGTCAAATCTTCAAGGAATGATTTCAGAGTATATTAGAGAAAAAATTGAGCATCCTTACCAGCATTTCAAACCCTAAATCACAGATGAGTAAGTAGAAATAAAAATAAAAATATAATATTTTGTACCTGTATCATATGTACATAAACATATATATGAACAAAATCATATAGATGCATAGCAGTGTAAGACAATTATAAAGGTTATTGAATCTTTTGCAGTGGCAAAAATTTATTTTGGATAAAACATAACATTTGATTGTTCACAAACTTGAATTGCATTGTTTTAGTTACATAT
The DNA here is from genome assembly GCF_963383645.1 of Muscardinus avellanarius. Lineage (NCBI taxonomy): Eukaryota > Metazoa > Chordata > Mammalia > Rodentia > Gliridae > Muscardinus > Muscardinus avellanarius. The sequence goes on from NC_137792.1 coordinate 16,654,072, forward strand.
AAAATTGATTTTACTGAACATTCGCATTATTACCATGATTTCCATTTTTAAAAATAGAAACCATAAGGAAATGCACCTCTGAAATTATTGCAAAGTGATGTTGAGAAGAAAGTGTTTCATGTCCTTGAACAATCTCTTTATTAGGACCTTCAAGAGAAATATTTCTTAATACTCATTCCAAGAAGAGATGAAATTTTCCTGGACTCAACCTTTTAAAAATATTATTAAACTATGAGTGGGAGTACATGCCTGTAAAACCAATACTTGGCCACTGAGACAGGAGGATCCCAGAATTGACAGGAGGATCCCAGAATTGAGTTTAGTCTCAGCAACTTAGCAAAGCCCTTGGCCACCTAGTGAGAACTTGCTTCAAAAAAATTGAAAGGGCTGAGCATATAGCTCAGAGGTAAAACAACCCTGGGTTCAATCCCCACTATCACAAAAATATATTAAAAACAAAATAATGTCTTGCAAATGATGTTGTTCATTTTGCTTTGGTGACTGGGAAACTAGAAACAAAATCTGTATTCTACTCCTAGTGATACAACAAGATATTAAAATGGTATCTCTGTAAAATAATTCTATCTACTGGTTTCATTATCAATATATGTATGTATGTATGTATGTATGTGTGTATATATATATGTATATGTATATATGTATGTATGTATGTATGTATGTATGTATTTATATGATTTTTGGTACTGGTGCTTGAACCCAGGAGCATTCTAGCTCCAAGCTACATGCCCAGCCATTTTTATATTTTATTTTAAAACAGAAACTTGAAGGATTACTGAGAATTTCATGAAATTGCTGAAGCTTGTCTCAAACCTACGATCTTTATGTCTCAGCTTCCCACGTACTGGGATTGTAGGCAAGTACCACCATGCCTGTCTAGTCAATTGCTATTTTATTTACTTTTTATCATGAAAGCTGTTTTAAGACCTTATTTATATTGAGATAGGCTTAAAATGATCTAATTAAAGTAATTTATGTTGAAAGCTATTGAACATAATATCTTAAACTTTTTTTTTATGATACTGGGGATGGAACCCTTCTACCTCCTAGCTACACTCCCAGACCTATTTTATATTTTTTATTTGGAAACAGGGTCTCTTAAGCCAGCAAGGCTGGCTTCGAACCTGCACGATCTTCCTGTCTCAGCCTTCCAAGTGTGGGGATTACAAGTGTGCGCCTGGCTGAAAAGCAGTTTTTTTATACTGATGAAGAATAAGTATCTCTGAAGGCATTAATCAGTAAAGTATACACGTATTATTTTAAAAATGACAATACTAGCTAAAGTAGAAATATGACATAAGACTTGTATTTCTTACATTGTTTCAAGTTATGAGGAAGTCTCAGAAGTGATTAGAATAGGACTTCTGGGAAGATAGCGACCAAAGGAAACAGCACATATCAGTTCTGCTGACACACAATCTCTATTATCTTTGAAACAGCTTCTCCAAAGCTAGAAAATACTACCAATAGAGGAATAACAACATAGGTACAAGGACAGAAGAAAAGAAGGTTAGGAGACCAATCAGAGAGCAGAAAAGAAACACGTCCGCCTTTTGATGGCAGGCGTTGCAGCAGCACCATCTTGTCTCACATCACCTGACTCCAGGGACAAACAGGAAAACACCCAAGGGCCTGAAATAAGCAGCTGCAGATCATCAGAGTTGTGGGCCATTAGTTCTTCTTGTACAAACACGAGCTGCAGGTTTCAGCAGTGGCGGCTAAGCTCGCCGCCTTCCAGGTATCCAGAGCACCAGAGGGGAAACCACCAGCCTTGCAGCCAGGGGCACCACATTGCTGCCATTTTGCTTCACTGCACCCGACTCCAGGGATGAACAGGAGGGCAAATGCAGACTAGAATTGGGCAGCTGTGGATCATCGGAATTGTGGGTCATCTGTTCCTCTTGTGCAAACAATGCCTACAACTTGCAGCAGTGGCGGCCGACTAAACCATGTACTCCAGAGATCCAGATAGGTACACAAAAACACTGTAAGTGAAGCCGCAGTAGCATGGCACCCATAGGAACTCACACAGCCAAGATGAACGCCCTAGGTCTGAGACTTTCTGATTCAACGTGGCAAAAGTGGGGGTGGAGTCTACAAATTACAGCAGTGGCGGCCAAGCTTACCACACCTGCCAGAGATCCAGACCAGTGCATAGCAACACCTTAAGTGAAGCCCTGGTTCCTGCAGGGGAACACTCAGCACAGTGCCTTCAAAGACTCTCAAAACTGTGATAAATTTCCTGGGTCTGAGAATTTGCAGTTCAACCTGAAGAAAGTGGGGATGGAGCTTGCTTTTGGACATAGCAGAGGCTCAGACAGACTCAGGCTCTGTATCAGTGAAAAGTGTGGGGGGAGACCTATGCTTAACACTAGACCCAACTAGTAGGATCCCCAGGATCACCACAGACCACCCAATTGTGGTGAATGAGAAGTCAGACTAGCTCAGCCCTAGCTGTGGAGAACAGAGACTCTTATATTGAGTTTTATTCTCTTTTCTTCTGTGTCTTGTATTAAATCTACTTTATATCACTATTCTAAAAACTCTACATTTGTTATTAAAATACCACTACATATTCATGATCTCCAATTTATACTGTACACTATCTTACCAAACCCATACTCCCATTCTATTTGATTCCATCTGTGGTTTTACCTTATTCTTGCATTTACAACTTCATTTCCCTCCTCACTCAACCTTCACTATTGAATACAACACAACTTGCCCTTGAATATACCAGCTGACACCTAGAGAGTGAGAGAAATCTATCAACAGATACAAACTTCTGACATCATGAGAAAGAGGAATAACAAGAAAGCAATGAGCTCCAATAACACCACAATAACAGAACCTGACAACACAGAATTGCAGGGATCTCCAGAAGATCAGATCAGGAATGTAACTGTAGAGATAATACAGGATTTTCAAAAAGAATTTAGAGAGAGTCTAAAAGAAATAAAGGATGCAATCATTGAAATGAAGGCATCAATTCAAACTATAAACAATTGATTAGGGGGGATTAGGGAAGAGGGCAACTGAGTAAAGTAGCTCCTATGACTACAGCTGACACTCAATCTCCATAGCAGCAAAAATAATGCCTTACAGGGTCAGAAAATACAAGCATTAGAGAAATAAAAACTATAAATACAAGAGACAGAAAAAAAAAAGACTAGAGTAATCAGAGAAGCTGGAAATAAACCTGCCTGGTGCTGCAGCGGTGCCACATCTATGTCACCTTGCCTCACAGAACTAAAATCCAGCAAGAAAAAGCGAAGGCGCTGAAGTGACCAGTTGCTGCCCAGTCAGATGTAATTCAGCAGTTTTTTCAGCGCAAAGATGAGCCACCATTTTCAGCAGCCAAGCCCATCAGAGTCTCCAGAAATTCAGAGCGGAGCTCAAACCAGAGGGGAGATATGGCAGACTCATGGCCAAGGGCGTAGCAGAGATGCCATATTGCCATCAGCAGCAGTGAGTTCAACACACTCACAAAAGCTCCAGCAGGAGCTCCACCTCAACGCCACTACAATCGTAAGTGTAATTGCGGCCTCTACAGGAGAAATCCCAGCATTGCACCCTCAAAGACTCAACCAGTGTTGATAAATTCTCTGGATCAGAGATATAGCAGTTCAATGCAATGCAGGAGTAGGGATGGCAAAAATTACTACACCCTAGTAGTTGCAGTTCTTGGAAGGACAGCCCTCAGCCAGGGTGCCTCAGTGTCTGGTGCAGCTGCGACAAACTCCCTGGGTCTGAGACTTTGAGATAGAACTCAGGGAAGGAGGGGTGGCAGCAGAGATTACCACATACCCCCAGAGATCCAGAGCACAATAAGTGAAGTCATGGTTAACTGGAGAAGAACCCAGAGAATATGGGAGTGGGATCTGCTGTTGATCATATTGAAAGCTTAAACAGACTCAGGTTTAGATCAGTGGAAAGTGTGGGGGGAATTTACTCTAATACCAATGAGTAGGTTTGGCAGGAACACCACAGACATCTCAATTTTGGGGAACAGGGAGTAGTCAGATTAGCCCAGTCCTAGCTGTGTAGAACAGAGACTCCTACATTGAGTTCTGTCTCAGAGGCATAACTGCCAACAGAGACAGGGAGAGACCTAGACTCCAAATCTGGAAAGTTTGGAGGGTGACTTTTACTCAATATTAAATTCAACCCCATTGATACCGACCATCTTCATAAACTGAGAAGACTCAGAGAACCAGACTCACAGAAGGAAAGGTTCCCGTAGCAATCAGTATCTACACAGAAAGAAACTGCTGAATATATTTGTAGAGTCAAATCAATTCATTGTGGGGATTGCTTGGGTTTTTTCATTCTTTTTGTGTGTGCATATATCTGATTGCTTTTTTGCTTTTTTTCTTTATTTAGAAAGGGTTTGTGGGTTTTTTGTATTGATTTCTTTTGTTTTTATGATTTTCATTTTGCTTTGTGTGTTTTTGTTGTTTTTTAACCCCCATACCAAATCCTCTCCCAAGCTTCTTCCCTTGTACAAATCTATTCTCTCCACTCTATCCTTCCTCTTTCTTTTCTCTTCTTTTTTATCACTCCCTACTCCTGTATTGACGCCAATTCATATCACTATACCCAAAACTATTCATTGCTTACTAGAATTCTACTAAATTGGTAATATCTTTAATCTCTAGTATATACTACCTTAACAAACTCATATACTCATACTACTCGACCCTATCTGAACATACCCTATTCTCTCATTTACTCCTTCTCATCCGTACTTACTCAACCTTCAATTTTGAATACAACTTACCCTTAATATACCAACTGACACCTAGAGACTGAAAGAAATTTACCAAAAGCAACAGGTACAAACTTCTGAAATTATGGGAAAGAGGAACAACAACAGAACAATGAGTCCTCACAACTCCACAATAACAGAACCTGATAACACATAAATGCAGAGATTTCCAGAAGATCAAATCAGAAATGTAACTGTAGAAATAATTCAGGATTTTAGAAAAGAATTTAGAGAGAGTCTGAAAGAAATAAAGGAAGCAATCATTGAAGTAAAGGCATAAATTCAAACTATAAACAATCGATTAGACCACATGGAGAATACAATCTCACTCCTAGAAGATGATTGCTCCAAAAATGAATGCATAGTTCACAACACAGAAAAAACAATTCATCAACAGGAATTGGACATTGAAGAAATATGGGCCTATCTTAAGAGAGCTAATCTGAGAATTATTGGCATAAAGGAGGGAAGAGAAGGTGAAACCAAAGGGATCAACAATATCTTCAAAGAAGTAATAGTGGAAAATTTTCCAAACATAGAGCAAGAAGTCGATACACAGGTTTAGGAAACGTATAGAACTCCCTTTAGACAAGATCCAAGAAAAGGTTTCCCGCGCCACATAATAGTCAAAATGACCAATGTAGAAGCTAAAGAGAGAATCTTAAAGGCAACAAAAATAAAAGGCCAAGTGACATTCAGAGGAAAACCAATTACAATCACCCCAGACTTCCCAAACCAAGTCATGAAAGCCAGAAGGGCCTGGAGTAACACCATTCCAAACTCTGAAAGAAAATAACTTCTAGCCAAAAATTTCCTACCCAGAAAAACTATCTTTCCAATTAGATGAAGAAATAAGCTTTCATGGCAAACAGAAGCTGAAGGAATTTATGTCTTCAAAACCAGCACTAGAGAAAATACTCAAAGAGATTTACTACAAAGAAGAAATAAGTAATACACACCAGAAACAGAGAAACAAGAACTTCCATCCAGCAGACAAATAAGCAAAAAAGAACAAACAGTACTTCAAACAGAAATAAAATCTCAACATGTTAGGAATTAAAAATCATCTCTCAATAATCACACTGAAAATAAATGGCCTCAACTCCCCAATAAAAAGACATAAAGTGGCAAAATGGATTAAAAAACAGAACCCATCTATCTGCTGCTTGCAAGAAACACACTTTACAAGTAAAGATAGAAACAAACTGAAGGTAAAGGGCTGGAGCAAGGTAATCCATGGCAATGGAGCTCAAAGACAAGCAGAAGCAGGAAATATGATATCAGACAAGTTAAACTTCAAGCCCAACCTTATTAGAAGAGACAAAGAAGGTAAAAGGAACAATCCAACAAGAGGAAATAACAATAATCAACACTTATGCCTCAAACATAGGTGCAGCTACTTTTATAAAACAAATGCTCTGTGACATTAAACAACACATAAATCTCAATACAATAATACTGGGAGACTTCAACACCCTTCTCACACCATTAGACCAATCTTCCAGACAAAAGGTCAGTAAAGATGCCTTAGAACTAAAAAACACCATTAATCAAATGGACCTGTTGGACACATATAGAATATTTCACCCAATTAGAAGAGTACACATTTTTCTCAGCTGCTCACAGAACCTTCTCCAAAACTGATCACATCCTAGGCCACAAAGTTAGCACTAGCAAATTCAAAAAATGTGTCACACTTCCCTGTGTCTTATCAAACCATAATGGAATGAAGTTAGAAATCAACTATAAAAAGACCCAAAGAATCCATATGAACATGTGGAGGTTGAATACCACACTTCTAAATGAAAATGGGTCATAGAAGATATAAGAAGTGAAATCAAAAAATTTCTAGAAACAAACAAAAACAACGATACAACATATCAAAACCTCTGGGACACTATGAAGGCAGTAATAAGAGGAAAATTTATAGCACTGAGTGTTCACATAAGAAAAACAGAAAATCATCAAATAAATAACCTAATGACACACCTCAAAGCCCTTGAAAAACAAGAACGATCTAACCCCAAAGCCAGAAGACAGGAAATTATTAAAATAAGAGCAGAAATTAATGCAATAGAGAATAAAAAAACCCCAGAAAATCAACAAAACCAAAAGCTGGTTTCTCAAAAAATTAACAAGATAGACAAACCACTAGCCAACCTAAGTAAAAAAAAAGAATCAACCCAAATTATGAAGATAAGGTATAAAAAATGAGATATTACTATCGACAGTGTAGAAATCCAGAGGATTGTTAGAAACTACTTTGAAAAACTATACTCCAACAAAATGGAAAACCTGGAGGAAATTGACAACTTTATAGATAAATACAACCTTCCTAAACTGAGTCAAGGAGATATATAACACTTAAACTAACCAATAACAATAAAAAAGATTGAAACAGCAATAAAGACCCTACTATCAAAGAAAATCCCAGGACCAGATGGTTTCCCAAGTGAATTCTATAAGATCTTTATAAAAGAGCTAATACCAATACTCTCAATCTATTTCATGAAATAGAAGAAAATAGAACTCTCACAAATACATTCTATGAAGCCAACATCATATTAATACCAAAACCAAACAAAGACAGTTTAAGGAAGGAGAACTACACGCCTTTATCTTTGATGAATTTGGATGCAAACTGCTAAACAAAATACAAGCAAAATGCATTCAAAAACACATAAAGAAAATCATACATCATGACCAGGTAGGGTTCATCCCAGGGATGCAAGGCTGGTTCAACATATGAAAATCAATCCATATAATTCATCATATAAACAGAACCAAAGACAAAAATCACATGATCATTCCAATAGATGCTGAAAAAGCATTTGATAAATTCCAACATCCATTTATGATAAAAACACTGCAGAGAATCGGAATAGAAAACATATCTCAACATCATAAAGGCAATCTACAATAAGACCACAGCAAACATCATACTTAATGGGGAAAAACTTCAAGAATTCCCTCTAAAAACGGGAACAAGACAAGGATATCCATTATCACCACTTCTCTTCAATATAGTACTAGAGACTCTAGCCAGAGCAGTAAGGCAAGAAAAGGAAATCAAAGTATTAAAAATAGGGAAATAACTCCAACTTTCACTATTTGCAGATGACAAGATACTATATTTAGAAAACCCAACAAACTCAACCAAAAGGCTTATAGAACTGATCAACAAAATCAGCAAAGTATCTGGATACAAAATCAATCTTAAAAAATCAGAAGCTTTTCTGTATACCAACCATAAGTCCACTGAAAAAGAAATTCAGAAAACACTTTCACTCAGGATCTCCCACAAAAAAGTAAAATACTTAGAAATAAATGTAACCAAGGAGGTAAAAGATCTCTACAAAGAAAATTATAAAACATTGAAAAAAGAAACCAAAGATCTTAGGAGATGAAAAGATCTTCCATGTTCATGGATATGCAAAAAAATCATTAAAATGGCCATTCTTCCAAAAGTGATCTAGAGATTCAACACAATGTCCATTACACTACCAAGATCATTTCTCACAGACATAGAAAAATCAGTCCTTAAATTTATTTGGAATAACAAAAAGCCCAGAATAGCCAAAGTAATTCTCAGCAACAAAACCACGCAGGAGGAATCACTATACCTGACTTTAAACTATACTACAAAGCCATTGTAATAAAAACAGTACAGTACTGGTACTAAAACAGATACATAGACCAATGGAGCAGAATAGAAGACCCAGAAACAAGTCCACACACTTTCAGCCAATTGATTTTTGACAAAGGTGCCAAAAACATACACTGGTAAAAAGATAGCCTGTTCAACAAATGGTGTTGGCAAAACTGGTTAACCATATGCAGAAAACTAGAAATCAATCCCACTTTCTCACCCTGCACAAGAGTCAATTCAAGATGGATCAAAGAAGTGTAAATTAGACCAGAGACCTTGGAGCTCCTTGAAGAGAGCATTATTCAAACACTGCAACACATAGGCACAGATAAACACTTCCTCAACAAGACCACAAAGGCACAACAAACCAAAAGGCGAATCAATATGTAGAATTGCATGAAACTGGAGTTTCTGTTCAGCAAAGGAAACTGTCAATAACCTCAATCGATAGCCAACTGAATGGGAAAAGATTTTTGCCACCTACCCCTTCGATAGAGGACTAATCTAGAATATGCAGAGAATTCAAGAAATTCAAATCTAAAAAGCAAATTATCCAATCCAAAAATGGGCAAGTGAACTAAATAGACACTTCAGAAAAGAAGAAATTCAAATGGCCAATAAATTCATGAAAAAATGCTCAACATCATTGGCAATTAGAGAGATGCAAATCAAAACTACTCTGAGATTTCACCTAACTCCAACTAGAATGGCAATCACTCAAAACACAAACAACAACAAATGCTGGCAAGGATGTGGATAAGTGGGAACTCTAAAACATTGTTGGTGGGATTACAAATTAGTGCAACCACTTTGGAAAACAGTATGAAGGATTTTCAGAAGAATGGGAACAAATTTACCATTTGAGCAATACCACTTCTGGGTATCTACACAAAAGAAAGGAAACCAAACTACCAAACTAATGCATGTGTATCTATGTTCATAGCTGCACAATTCACCATAAACAAACTATGGAAGCAGCCAAGATGTCCATCAAAAGATGAATGGATTACAAAACTGTGGGATATGTACACAGTGGAATTGTACTCACCCATAAAAAAATACAATTGCAGTATTTTCAGGGAAATTGATGGATCTTGAAGACATTATGCTAAGTGAGATTAGTCATTTGCAAAAAGTAAGGAATAACATGCTTTCCCTAATATGTGAAAGCTAGGGTGAAAGGGTTCACAGGAGAAGCTCCAGGTGAAAAAGCAGATCCTATAGAGGAGCAAATAAGGCAACCTAAATATGGGGATGAGAGGGAGGAAGAAGGAAACTCTTTAAAGTGCATGATGTACTTATTCATATCCAACTCAACCACTAAACCAAGAATGGGTGGGAGAGGAGGGGAGGGAGTGAGATGGGGACTAGGTGATGGCTGGCTGGGTGATGTGTGCATTTAAGTCTACACAAGTCTTTTTTACCCATTATGATGTATAAATACAATGCACCAATAAATATATAAAAATTGATTAGACCATATGGAGAATAAAATTTGCTCCTAGAAGATAATTACTCCAAAATGGAATGAATAATATATAATTTAGAAAAAAAATTTGGCAGCATGAATTTGACATTGGAGAAATATGGGCCCATTTAAAAAGAATATTTTTATAAGAATAATTGACATAGAAGAGGAAAAGGAAGGTGAAACCAAAGGGATCAAGCATTCTTTTCAAATAATAGCAAAAAGTTGATACACAGGTATAGGAAATTATAGAATCCCCTTTAGACAAGATTAGAGGAAAGGTTCCCCATGCCACATAATGGTACAGCATCTTATGTAGATCTTGAGAAAGCTTGATTAGGGGATTCACAACGACGTAGATCCCCCATGAAGTATGTTTAGCATTCCTTTTATTAAAAAATTATTTTAGGATTGTTTAGATCAATATGTATAATTGAAATTTCATGTATAAGCATTATAACTAAAACTGATGGGCAGAGGCTTGTGAGAGACTCAAGCAGCAAAGATTTTTTTCCCAAGGATAAAGTTTGTGCCAAACATTAAGTTCAAACTGACCTTAGTTTAGGCCAATGTATAAGATTAAGTTTGTGTCAGCCTTGTGAAGTGAGACAAAGCATACTATGATTATTTAAATGTCTGGTACCCTTGCCCTAAACTCTATAAAATAAAATGGAGAAGTTTGAACCTGATCTTGTGTGACAGCTCTTCTCTCATCGACCTTGGCTCTTCTCTCGCCAACACACAAACCTCAACTCTTGCTAGGGCTGGACCCCGACATAATGGCGCCCAACATGGGGCACAATTGGTGAGTAATCCCCCCTCATTTTCAGGGAGCCAGGTAGATTGCTCAAGGGTGCTGCAGACCCCCTGTCTTCGCAAATCAGGTAAAGAAGGGCAATAATGTTAAAGATGGGACATACTGAATCAAAACAAAGAAGTTTCTTCATTGATATCGCATATGATATCACTAAGCATAAGAAAAGAGGTATCTCAGTTTCTACTAAGCAACTTAGGCACTTTCTCTCCTTTTTACAAGAATGTTCTCCTTGGTTTCCTGAAGATGTAACTTTAAACTTAGAAACATGGAACAAAAAGAAATGAAACTATATTATACTAATCATGGACCAGAAAGGGTCCCTGTAAAAGCTTTTTCCCTATGGAATCTTTTTAAAAATGCCTTAGATACAACTCATTAGGCAGTTTGTCTGGCCACTAGAGCGGCTACCTGGGAGCAAGCACCTCTGCTCTCTTCTGAAACAAAACCTCATATTTTATTAACCTTTGGCCAAGGCATGCCTTTTTTTTCCCCCACAGGATGTTCAAGCACCTTTGTGGATTCCTGATCAATTAGTTCACCATTATGCTGCATTGCTGCAGGGGGCCTCACATTCCACCTTGCCCATATCCACAGACCTTCTGGACAATGGCTGACCATATTCAATACAAATTTACTAATCTTAATCTTCATTCACCGTGACAGGCTCAGACAACTCACTCACGTTCTGTTTTATTGTTAATTCTTTTCCTGAAAATATCTTGTCTATAATTCTTTTCTAGGTCCAGATCTGCGAGAGTTCTCATCATCCTCCCCCAACTCTAAATTTTTCTTTGTTTCTTCCCTCCTCCCTTTGTCGGGGGGGGGGGCACTTAAGAACAGCACCACCAAAATTAACTCATTCTGTTCAGGTTTTATAATCTGTGTTAAAGCTGTATAACTTCTTAGTCTTTTCTTTGTTCAAAAAGCCCAACAAAAACAGAGTTGAACAAATTCCTTTTTGGGGGTAATCACTGAGAAATTTCTTCCAGCCCCAGAACAGGAAAGCATTCAGTGTCCTGCCTCCCTCACTTGTAAAAATAAGCCTTGCAAATTATACAGTTTGAGATTACAACATGGGTTTATGTTTCTAGTTATCTCCCCTCTCTCATCCTGCTTGGAAAAAAGTTTTCATTCTTCCAAATGTAGCTGCAGGTCCGCCAATTATTTTTGTCTCTTGTATTGGATTTATGATAAAACATGTTAAGTCAGGGGTTACATAGTACATTCCCACTTTGAAATTTGGGACATGTACTGTCCACCTGTGTCCTTGGTGAGTTTTAGCCTTTTTTCTGCTAAAAGTAGTTTTTATGTCAAAAGCTCAGCTTATAAAGATAAAATATACAGAAAAATAGTTCTTTAAAATATAAAAATTGTGAGGTAAAGTTCTTTTGTGTAATTAGTAATTAAGATTGGATTAATACAGCTTGCTTTTTATCTTTTAACTTTAGACTAAACTATTATAAAAATATAATACTTCTAAGTAACAGTGTTTTGTGTTTTAACATTTGGAGTCAGCTAAGATAACAGCCAATTTTTAGCTGACCAAGGCCAACACTGTCTGCAGCTCTTAGCTATCAGCTTAGAGGCAGAGGAAGGATTTTGTTGTTTTGCCTATGTATAAAAGTTTATTCTTATTACATATTAGTTCATGTGGCTTAAATTTTTAAAGGTTTAAGTTTTTTGGAAATGTTAAAATTGTCACTAAAAATTAACACACTTTGTTTTCTTCAGGCTAAGACAACTACCATTGGCTTCCTGGTAATAAATGTTTAAATTATAATGTCATCCTGAGGATTTATTTTGTTAAAATGATAGTTTAATCTATTGGCTGGTTATTAAAAGGGATATGTTAGTGGGTAGATGTAAGTAAACAAATTGTGTCTAAATAAGAAGCTAAACATCAACAAATATAAGATATATACCAATAATCATAGCTGTATTTACATCTAAAAACTAAATATACTGTACATCTAGAGTCATCTAAATGTGCTAAAAGATTTCAAAGATCAAAAGTTAAAGGTTAGAGATGTGTGAGTTTTATATTATATGAGAGCTAACCAATAAGATTTTTTGTCATTTTAATTAAAAAAGTCAGCATTAAAACATGGTTAAAATCTGTTTCTCCTAACTGAATAAATGTCTCATTATTATGAAAAAAAATAATCTGTCAGGTAACAAGTTTATTTTTATTAATGTTCTCTAAAATTATAAAATCTAAAGCTATCTAATTTTTGTCAATACTGTTAGCTTATATAGAATTAGTTATAGTTACCAGTATATGTAGTCCAATATAAAAATGGGTTAATGGACTACCAGAGGTAGGCCAGTGTAAAAAACGGGTCAATGTACAAAAAAACCTTGATGGATACATTAATGGATTTCACAACCTGGCTACTATGTTTAATTTAAAAAACGAGATGCATTTCAACAAATATATTCTATTGTGTTTCTGGGGCTCCAGCTCCCATTAATCAGCTTTTAATTTTGACCTTTGGGGTGTCTCAACAACAGAAATAAGGTAAATAAAATTACATTTGGATTCCAAACTTGGTATGCAAGGTTGTTTAAAACATTGCTATTTCAGTCAGTTCTGACTAAAATGTAAACATCTGAAAAGGAAATCTGTAACTCTTTAAAGTCCAGGCCACTATAAAACTTAAATTGATAATGTTAATTTATTTCTTATTTTGTTAAAATGTACAAAATTATTTCAAAATATAAATTCAAGAAGGGAATTATAACAGAAAGAAACTAGTATGTAGGGATGAGAGAAAGATATAAAGAAGGTATATAGTTATAAAAATTTTGGTAAGAAAGGACAAAAGGAAAGGAAAGCAATAAAAGTGTCTTGAATGATAAAAAAAAATTATCCTAAGATTGTCCCAATGGGAAAAGAAAAAATAGGGTAATATCAGAAGGATAAAAACAAGTCGCAGAAGATCTGAGCATGTTGAAGAATGAATGTGTAGGATTAAGTTTATGAAAGGAACATTGCATGTGATAAAGATGGTTATGTTTAAAAGTTATTCAAAAGGTTTACAGTGAAACTAAAATAATTTCCTATGTTTCTGTTTTCTATGAATATCTATATATAAATCAGTATTAAAACAAAACATCAGTTTTGCTAATTCAGTTTATCACAGCTGCCTGAAGTCAGCAGCCTCAAAGCCAAATGTTTCAGAAAAAATCCACCAAACTGCTTGTGAAAATCTATATGGTTCCTCATGAATAATAAGGCTCCTAAAACTGTATTATGAATTTTGTTTCTCACAGACTTATGCTGTCAAGCTCCAGATGATGCTCCAGATAATATCCTAGATAAACATCTGCAGGAACACCTTGGATGGCCATAGACCCACATTTTCTGCTCAGCATCTTTGGTTTTGGGAATAACAGCATTAATTTCAATAATTACTTCCTTAACCCTTTCTTCTGCTGCTTTAGTTACTAATATACAAACTGCTCATCATGTAAATTCCTTGTCTCATAATGTTTCTTTAGCATTAGCTACTCAAAAAATCATACATAAAAAGTTAGAAACTAGATTGTCAGTAATGAAGAAAAACTGTCCTTTATTTAGGTAATCAAATTAAAAATATAAAAACTAGATTGCAAGTTAAATGCCATGCTCAATATAAATGGATTTGTGTTACTCCATTACCCTTTAATCATTCAAAATATACCTGGGAACAAGTTCAAGCACATCTCTTAGGAATATGGAATAATACACAATTGGCCCCTGATTTAAAGACATTACAAAAACAGATTCAAATATTTAGTAAAGTCCATTTAGATGTTAGTTCAACTGCTGATCTAGCTTCTCAATTTGTATCTAAATTCCAGTCAATTTTGAATGTATGTTTTTGGTGGAGTTATGCAGCATCCTTGGGAATGTTTTGCATAGGAATCATCCTTCTTTGCTTTTGTCTTTCAGTCCTCATCTGCCTCACCACCCAAACAATAAGAGCCTTAACAATTGAAGTGGAAACTCTCAAATTAAAAAACAATAAAGGGGGGAATGCTACAGCATCTCATGCAGATCTTGAGAAAGCTCGATCAGGGGATCTGCAACGGCGTAGATCCCCCATGAAGTATGTCTAGCATTTCTTTATTAAAAAAATTATTTTAGGATTATTTGGATCAATATGTATAATTGGAATTTTATGTAAAAGCATTATAACTAAAAGTGATGGGCAGCGGCTTGTGAAAGACTCAGGCAGCAAAGATTTTTAACCAAGGATAAAGTTTGGGCCAAACATTAAGTTCAAACTGACCTTAGTTTGGGCCAATGTATAAGATTAAGTTTGTGTCAGCCTTATGAAGTGAGACAAAGCATACTATGATTATTTAAATGCCTGGAACCCTTGACCTAAATTCTCTAAAAAATAAAACTTTTCCTGTCCTTGGAGTTCCTGCTTGCATGGCTATGCACTTGCCTTTCTGCCAAAAAAAAAAAAAAACACAAAAATTGTAACAAATCCTGAATAAAATGGAGAAGTTTGAACCTGATCTCGTGTGACAGGTCTTTTCTCATTTACCTTGGCTCTTCTCTCACCAACACACGAACCTCAACTCTTGCTAGGGCTGGACCCTGGCAACATAATAGTCAAATTGACCAATGTAGAAGCCAAGGAGAACCGGGCGTGGTGGCACAGTAACCTTAAAAATACTTAGGAATAAAGTTAACCAAGGTGGTGAAAGACCTCTACAATGAAATGTACAAAATATTAAATAAATAAATCAAATAAGATCTTAGAATATGGAAAGACCTCCATGCTCTTAGATTGTCAGAATGAATAAATATAACCAAAATGGCCATTGTATCTAAAGTCATCTACAGAGTCAATAAAATCAGTATTAAAATATCAGTATCATTATTCACAGATCTAGAAAAATCAGTCCTAAAATTTGTATGAAAAAACAAAAGACCCAGAATAGCCAAAACAATTCTCAGCAATAAAAACCTTGTAGAAGGCATCATAATACCTGACTTCAAATTATACTATAGAGGTATAGGAATAAAAATGCATGATAATGGCACAAAAAGGCATGTAGATGAATGAAACATAATAGAAAATTTAGACACAAATTCTCATATTTATACCCAGTTGATTTTTTTTCTCCAAATTTTTTTTATTGGTGCACTGTATTCATACATCATAGTGGGATACAAACTTTTGTAGACATACATGCACACATCGCCCAGTCAGCCCCCACCTGATCCCCACCCCATTCTCTCCCCATCCCTCCCTCCCATGCTTGGCTTAGTGGTTGACATCTAGTATTATAGCAATTTATCCAGAATTAAAAATGATAATCTCACATAACAGTTTCATTTGTCTGATACCAAGCTTTTGATGACTTAAAGATAACATTTCAATATTTCTTTTTACTTTCTTTCTTACCAGAGACTATTTTTTTTCTATTTTTTTAGGTGAAACTATCATATATTTATATATTTATTTTTCAGAAAAAAAATCTATCCTAATATGGAATATGGACTCTAGATACCCAAAACAATCTTGAAAAAGAACAAAGCTAGAAGATATATATTTTCTGATTTCAAACCATATAAAGCTACAATAATTGAAACAGTGTAGTACTATTCTAAAGGCAGATATATAAACCATTGGAGTT